>NC_141535.1:30842500-31142500 GCF_021556685.1 Rattus norvegicus | reverse complement strand
TCAGTCCTGTCAAATGTGCACCATTGTTTTGCGTCTTTTGCTTTTCAGCTCTCCTTCCTGTGCTCTCTCTGAAGCTATTGTATGGGACATTTTCCTTGGCACGTCACTTTCTGTCGATTCCGTTCGTGCGACACATGCAGGCTCACATGCAGAGACAGGAAAACTCACAACTGAGTACCGGGGTGTTTTGTTTTTTTTTTCCCAACACCGTGATTTATATTTATGCTAATCCATAATTTTAGATGACTTTCTGAGAGTGCGACTGCAAGCCAGTGTGAAAATGGTTTTTTATTTTAAAACTTTTTTTTTTAGGTCAAATAACCATAAGTCACTGGGAGGAGGAGCATTGGACTTCACTTTGCTCCTCCTTAGCCTGGCTTCTAGCATCCCAGTGTCATGTTGCTAAAGGGGACTTAAGTCAGGCTGACACTTCGGTCCTGACACTTAGCTTGACTCTTCCTTTCTTTTTCCCAGGGCAAGAAACTGGTGTTTTGGTTTTTTGTTTTGTTTTGTTTTGTTTTGTTTTGTTTTGTTTTGTTTTGTTTTTTTAGGCAGCTACCCAGACAGCCAGAGGCTTCTCCACTTTGAATAAGCTCTGGAAACTTCTAGCATAGATGACTCCTCTACTCCTTGCTTTCTTTCCACCTCCCTGCCACTCCCTTAGGCTGGGCAGAATGTATCCTCTCTCCCTGGAGGCTTGCTCTGGGCTGCCTTTTTGTACTCCAGGCAGGGAGGATCCTGAATCTTTGAGGCCTTCAGGATCCTGAGGTGATCTGGCAGGCTCCGTTGTCAGTTAGCCCCCCACAAAGCCTCATGTGCTTGAGAGCGATAGCCTGCCGTCCCATCCCTTTGAAGGAGTGCTTCTCGGAACCAGGACACTCTGTAAGGCTTTGTGTTAGCCACAAACTCTTAAGGCGAAGAAGGATGAGGCCAACCCAGACGAGAAAGAAGCCTCAGATACCACTCAGAGGAGTCAGCGTCAGTGCAGTAAATGAGAACTCTTGTTTATCTGAAAAATGTCTGTGATTATTTATGGTTCTTGCTTTGTGCAGTGGTCTAGCGCATGCTAGGGCCTGAGCTAAGAATAAGTATCATGTATATGCTATTATAATATACATTTACACACACACACACACACACACACACACACACACACACACACACACACACACGGAGGCAGCCAGCCAGTGAGATGAGCTTACCAGGACTAAGCCAAGGCAGACAAATGGAGAGGCCTCAAGATTTGGTGGCACAGGGCATGTATTCTTTTTTTTTTTTTAAGATTTATTTATTTATTTTATGTATATGAGTACACTGTTGCTGTCTTCAGACACACCAGAAGAGGGCATCAGATCCATTACAGATGGTCAGGAGCCACCATGTGGTTGCTGGGAATTGAACTCAGGACCTCTGGAAGAGCAGTCAGTGCTCTTAACCACTGAGCCATCTGTCCAGCCAGCATGTATTCTTCCTAAGAGCATACACATACACCCCTGTGAATTCCTGACCTTGGAGGATGTTTCTTCTTTTTCCTCATGACTCTCCAATATATATTTATTATAAAGAGTACCTTTATGGTTATAGTGGTATTTCACATACAAGATAACCTTACTATGCACATGATGTTTGGGGCATAGGAATCTAAGGTACTGAAACATCATACTAGCGTATCTAGCAAATGAAATAAATGAGTCTTTGATGTTCTGTGGTCTTCTCTGGCTATCAGAGCAGCACAGATCAGCCCTGACTCCCATACTGGACATGTCAGGAGAAGGTTGCTAGGAAAAGGTTATGGTTGGAAGGAGGCTCTGTGACATTTGAGCTCACTCACATGCAGTGCATATGACAGCTGTCAGTGCTGTGGCACTGTGCCCTTCCCTGTGGTTTCCCAGAGCCGGAACAAGGAAGTGTACTGATGCCTAGACTTACTTGTTTTTCAGGGACAGAGGACGGTCTATGCAAAGTTCGGCAAAAACGTTTATCTTCCTGAAGATGCGGAGTTTTACTTTATTTATGATGGGTCGCATCAGAGGCACGTGGTGATTGCGGATCGTGTTGAGGATAATGTTCTCCAGTCTATCATTCCAGGTGAGGAGGCCTCTTAGGGATGGGGTGGGAGACATCTTCCCTCCAGGGATATTCTCCAAGTAGTGAGTCACAAGGAAAAAGAAGAACCATTCTCCAAGGTCAGGAGTTCACAGGGGTGTATGAACATGCGCTTAGGAAGGACTCTTGCCCTGTGCTACTGATTCTGGGGCCCCTCTACTAGTGTCTGCCTTGGCTCAATCCTGGTAAGCTCATCCTGGCTGCCCCCAGCTCTCCTTAGGTGTAGCCAATGGAGGATGTGCCTTGGATCTCCTCCTCTGTCCCAGCCTGATGCCTGAGTTGACTCAGGACAAGCTGATATGACAGACCCCATCTTTATTCAACTTCCTCATTCCTCTGTGATTGGTCTGGCAGCCCCAGACACTCATAGAGAAGAGAAAGACAAAAACCAAATGCCTGGCAGTGGTGACCCACATGTTTAATCCCCACACTTAGTAAGTAGAGGTAGGCAGATCTCTGAATTAGAGGCCAGCCTGGTCTGCAGCCAGGGACACGTAGAGAAACCTTGACTCAAAAGCTGAAAACTAGCCAACCAAAGAAATAAACCAACCCCAACCCCCTGCTATATTTTGTTAATGGATGCCATTCCTTCCCCTCTACCCTTTTACTCTGATAAATAAACTGGCGTCCTTCTACTCCCAGTCTCTACATGAAAGGACCAAACTCACTGAGCTCCTATGTGCAAAAGCAAACTTTTCTCCTTGTTTTGTGGTGGGCTCAAAGTGAGGGCCCTTGTCTTCACTTTGACAGGTTTCGTGGGGTGAGGGACAGTGTATTTCTTAACCTTAAATTTCCCTGATTATAGTTTTATAAAGGTAACCTTTGAATGTGGTAAGATGGTTAGCCTACCAGTGATAGAAGGTACTTTCTGCAATGTATAATGGATAGGTATGGTCTCATGGGGTGGCATCTTTTGAGCACCTGCTTTTGAGAATCATTGTGAGGATGGCAGATGCTCTTGGTTTGTGGAATTCTGGCAGCATAGCCTTTGAGGGAAAGCTTGGAGAGTCAGGCAGACACAGACCTGTGAGCTTTTGCCAGTGGGTATAGGGATGTCGTGTCCAGAGACTCTGAGTAACTCTGCCCAGTCTAACTGTAGTATTATGGTCCCAGGGTTTTGAGTGGCATTGACACTCTTGGAAATACTACCAAAGACAAAACTATGTAGCTGGGCAGACATCCACTAACCTTAGCAAAATGGGAAATTGAGGCAAAGAGTATCAGGAGGACACGGAGCAGGGTGATCAGCCATGCTGTAATGTCTACAAGACACAGGAGCCATTGCTGGAGGGGCCCCCGGGGAACTCCTATTTTCTGTTGGATGTGTTAATTTATATACACTCTAGTTAGTAATCTTCACCCCGCATCCAAAGCAGCCCCATGGAATTCGGGTGCACCTCTATCAGTCTCTGGTACAGATTAAAAAACCTGTCGCCTCAGTAAATGGCTAAGAATGTATGTCCCAGTTGAAGGCAGAGCAGAAAGGGGGGTGGAGTTCCTCAGATGGGAGACTGGCATCCGGGGACTGGGCAGATGTGAACGATGAACTAGGGCAAACGACTTTGGTTGGTGGAAAGAGACTCAGAACCCCTCAGAGCCCCTAAAGGGTCATTTAAAACTCTGCCATCACCAAAATAAGATGACATCAGCTCATGGTTGCCCCCACCTCGGGGAGATTTAGAGATGACATCATACTTCCTGCTTGTTCCCCAGAGAGTGCTGCCCACCCACGACCACTGTGTGACTCCTTCAGATATGGGCTGAATTGTTAATTGTCTTGTCATTTAGGCCATTGGCTTCAAGAGACGGTGATGGTATCTGTGTGCCTCTGCTCAGAAGGGTATTCCCCGGTGACCATGGGCTCTGGCTCAGTGACCTATGTGGACAACATGGCCTGCAGGCTGGCTCGTCTGCTGGTCACTCAGGCTGACCGACTCACGCCCTGTAGTCACCAGACACTGCTGACCCCGTTTGCCCTGACAGCAGAAGCGCTGCCTGCCTTGGATGAGGAACTCGTGCTGGCTCTGACCCAACTGGAGCTGCCTTTGGGTTGGACAGTCCTGGGAAATTCCTCACTTGAAGGTAGGTCAGTGTCAGATGTGTGCCGGCTTTCTCAAGTTTAGAATGAGCCTTGCGGTTTACTCTCCGTTTCTCTGGGTAGACTTTTCTTCCCAACTTTTAGCTGAGCCCTTAGCTCCAGTGTGGCTGGCTTCTCTGAAGTACTCAGTCATTTATCTCTCAGTTGGCTGGTGCTTCGGTTTCCAGGACGTCTGAGGAGGCATTAAAAGGCTTTGCTCCCGGTTGGGGGACAGCTTCTTTATGTCTGATTCTTGAGCTTGTGGCTTTGGACTGTGGCTCTAATCCCCTTGCTAGTTTCTTGCCACGGAAAGGGAACAGTGCTGCCATTATCCCAGTAGGAAACAAGGCAGAAAAAGAGCTCTGTGGAATACTTGGAAGAGACGCAGTGTGAAAGGAAGGTGACAGCTGAGCTGACTTCTGAACAATGTAAGAGTCAGGTGGGGGAGAGGAGACGGCTGCGTGCAAAGCGCTTGCTGAACAAGCTTCAACACCTACCTTTGCTCTCCAGCACCCACATAAAACAGTGGTCATTTGTACCCCTAGCACTGGAAAGAGTCAGGAAGATCTCTGGGACTCCCTGGCAAGCCAGGCTAGCCAAATTGGTGAGTTCTAGCTCCAACAAGAGACATTGTTTTAAAGAAAAACAATGGGAAACAACATTCTGGCTTCCACGTGGACACACAACGCCTCAATGTATACCTGCACACACACACACACACACACACACAC
Organism: Rattus norvegicus; assembly: GCF_021556685.1. Lineage (NCBI taxonomy): Eukaryota > Metazoa > Chordata > Mammalia > Rodentia > Muridae > Rattus > Rattus norvegicus. The sequence continues at coordinate 31,137,586 of NC_141535.1, read as the reverse complement.
ACACACACACACCACTGTATATACATACCATGGTGCACACAACACACAAATGTAGACCTGTACACACACACACACACACACACACACTTCCCACACATATACATTGCACACACACATGTATACACACACTACTGTGCACACACCTACACACACAGCACACAAATGTATACCTGCACACACACACACACACACACACACACACCACTGTATATACATACCATGGTGCACACAACACACGAATGTAGACCTACACACACACACACACACACACACACACACTTCCCACACATATATATTGCACACACACATGTATACACACACTACTGTGCACACACCTACACACACAGCACACAAATGTATACCTGCACACACACACACACACACACACACACACACACACCACTGTATATACATACCATGGTGCACACAACACACGAATGTAGACCTACACACACACACACACACACACACTTCCCACACATATACATTGCACACACACATGTATACACACACACTACTGTGCACACACCTACACACACAGCACACAAATGTATACCTGCACACACACACACACACACACACACACACACCACTGTATATACATACCATGGTGCACATAACACACGAATGTAGACCTACACACACACACACACACTTCCCACACATATACATTGCACACACACACATGTATACACACACACTACTGTGCACACACCTACACACACAGCACACAAATGTATACCTGCACACACACACACACACACTACATGAATCAGCACGCACACATATACAACATCCATACTTTCTTCTTGCCTTCCTTCCCCACCCCCACTGATCTGTTTTCTCCTCATGTTGTCCCCTTCCAGTCTCTTGACCTTTACCAGTAGAGTCATGCCGTGAGGAACAGGCTTAGGGTTGGGCCTGTGGGAATTTGTATTGTATTCCTGGTGGGGACATCAATCATAAGCACAATCCGGTTTCCTTCCCCGCAATTGTGTTTTAAATTTACTTGTTTTAACTGATAGAAACATATTTTTTTTTTACTATTTTCTCAGCGCCGTGCAGTGTTTGGATGTGTGTGTACATTGTATAATGTTTAAATCTGGTTAGTTATACTCATCTCAAATATTCAGCATTTCTTTATGTTTAAGAGGTTTAAGACACTTGTTGTAGGCGTTGCACAGTTGCTGTCACACAAGGAACCCTTGCTCCATCTAACTATAGCCTAACAGCTGTTGATCAGTGCTCACCCTAATCATCATCGTCATCCCTAGCCTCTGGGGAACCAGCATTTGATTCTGTTTGTATGACGTAATACTTTTTGAGAGTCCACGGGTAGGTTAGATCACGTGGCACTGGCTTGTCTGTGTCCGGCTCAGTTTCTATAATGCAGTGATCTCCACTTCCGTCTGCTGCAGGTGACTGGGTTTCATTTTTTATGGGTGAGTAGTATTCCATGTTGTGTATCTTACTCCTCATTCCTGGGTTTGTTTTTTTTTCCTTTTTATTTCTTTTTACCCACTCATTCCTGGTTGTATATTTTATAGCCATTGTGATGGGATGTGCCTTGAATGCAAGAATGCAGATGCTTCTGTAGATGTCTGATTGTCTTTCTTTTGTGTATCCGTGTGGATCATGTGGTTGTTCTATTTAGCAATTTTAAAGAACCCTAAAGGGGCTGGGGATTTAGCTTAGTGGTATAGCGCTTACCTAGGAAGCGCAAGGCCCTGGGTTGGGTCCCCAGCTCCGAAAAAAAGAACCAAAAAAAAAAAAGAACCCTAAAAACTGTTCAGCAATTATCCATTTTAGTAGCTGTCAAAAACTATTGAAAAACTTCCTGTTCATCTTTTAGAATTGTTGTCTACTTTTAATGACTTCTTTAGGTATAAGTGTTGTCTTACTAGACGAGTAATAGTTAACTTTGATAACAGCTTTGTTGTGTAAAAAGTCTGACCTAAGGTCTACCCTGAAACATTACTGTATTCCTTTGCAATTTGTAATAAACAACTCACCTTTTGCTTTTTACTTTGATGGTTACCAGGGAGAAACAAGGAATGAAGCACTGCTTCCCTTAGAAAAGTAAGGTCTCCCATGATGAGGAGATCTAGCCCAGGTTGCCACTGAGGACCTTGTCTGGGTCTGTGGTATTACCTCAGCTGGGGTCTGTGTTGATATCTGTGGCCCATGTTGCCACCAAGGGCCATGTGGATGATGCAGCCTGAAGGCATGTTGAAGTTTGTAGGTTGTGCTGCTGCTGGGGGCCATATTGATGTGAGTGAACTGCACTGCTATGTGAGGCCATGGTGATGTCAGGGGTCCAGGTAGCCCCTGAGGGCCTTTTCTGGGTCCATGGTCTCACTGAAGCAGGGAGGCATGTTCGTGCCAGAAACATATAGCAGCCCATGATCTGTGCTCTCACTGACTGTGAAGGGCCAGGAGATTGCTTTTTCTGTGACGTCGCTGACGCACAGTTGAGAGGGAGGGACATGGAAGGCTCCTGTGACAACCCCTACCAACCCCAAAGTAACAGCCTAGACAGGAAGCCACCAAAGAAAACTCTTAGAGAGGGTGATGTGGATGCTGAAGAGAAGCTCTGCACAGTTGATGGCTTCTGGCAGAGGTGTGGGAGGAGGGGAGGGACTCAGTTCTACTCAAGGGCAGGCCCCTGAGAGTCTGACCATACTCCAGGATGATATAGATTACACAAATTGGCCTTTATCTTTTTATCTTATTTTTATTTTTGTGGGGGGATTGGGTAACAAGGTGGGGGAGGGACATGGAAGGGCTGGGAAGTGAATATGATTGGGGGGCATGCTGTGAAACTCCTAGAGAATCAGTAAAAATGGTACATTGGAAAAACCAAAGCAAAGCAGGGTCTCCTCTTGGCCTGCGTGTTACCCGTCATCAGTCATCATGCAACTTCATTATGCATGCGAGAGAAGGAAGTGTCCCGGCTTTTATTTAATTTCAGGCCTTCCATTAAACTGCACATCTATTTCATAAAATTAAATCCATTTCTTCTTCAAAACTCGCTTTCACGGTAGAAGCTTTTGCAGGGCCTCTGAAACGCCTAGTTTGCAGTAAGAGGCTGGGTAAAGTAGTAGAATCCCCCAAGATGTCACAGTTTGTCTGCTTTGTTTTTGGCGTTCTTGCCTGTTTGTGATTTGATAGACATGTTTTTGAGGAGATTGGCATAATGTAGACAATTAGGTTAACTGGGATAAAATGTTCTTACTGATTTGTGCTGAGGTGATGTTTGAGTTGAAGCCTCCCTTCCTGCTCAACCAAATGGCTTTCCTGCGTTTGTGTTCTCAGAAGCATAACAGGGATGACTGGTAAACCAGGCTTCACCAGGAGGAGGCCGCCATGTAGCGTCTTAATTCTCATGGCACTGGCCTTGTGAACACCGTTACTTCTTTCCCAGTCTGCTGAGAGATACAGCTTGTCCTGTGCATGCCTTGTAACTAGAGAGCGAGGAGGACCCTTTCTTTTAAAAAGGTGATATAAGTAATATTTTTCACATATCTTAATGCATATACGTTGATATATAACAAATTGGCGGATTGAAGGTGTGATTTGTGCAAAGCATCCTAGCTAGGGTTGTCATTGCTGTGATGAAACACCATAACCAAAAGGAAGTTGTGGAGGAAAGGACTTATTTGGCTTACACTTTCACATTGTAGTCCATTATTAGAAGTCAGGAACTCAAACAGGACAGGATCTTAGAGGCAGGGTCTGATGCAGAGGTCATAGAGGGATGCTGCTTACTGGATTGCTCCTCATAACTTGCTCAGCTTGCTTTCTTATAAGGCCCAAGACCTATATAATCCCAGGGATGGCCCCACCCACAATGGGCTGGATTCTCCCCCAACAGTCACTAATATAATGCCTTATAGTTGGATCGTAAGTGTTTTTTTTTTCTAGTAACCTCACTCCTTTCAGATAACTCTAGCTTGTGTCAAGTTGACATGAAACCAGCCATCACATAGGAGAGTAAATTAATATCATGAAAGATTAATTTGGGCCCCTCTGCAGGCGTAGGGTCAATTACTTCAGAGTCTCCTAGGCAGATATTCTTCTATCCCTAATGGGATGTGTGTGTTCTGTTAATACCCACCAACATGATTAAGCTTGGTTTTGCTAGTGTTGCTGAGGACTGAGTCTACAGGAGAAAATATTAAATCTTCAACAAAACAAAGTTTAAAGAGGTCAACTTCCTTTCTGCCTTTATAAGCTGTTCTATCCACAGAAGGGAAATCAGAGATTAAACCAATTGGTCCTATCAACTTTCCTTCAGGGCAGTCTTGGGCCTAGCCCATGCATCTAAGAGGCTATTGGTATTTGCTCTGTGAAGACCCATCATCCAAGAGGGCTGACTGGAGGTACTGGTGGGACCGAATGGAGATATGTTAGAGAATGGAATTTTGCACATATTTATTTCATAGGTCAGATCAAGAATCTATTCTGTAGCTGACTACACTACCTTAGATTTAAACTGGAATCTAGGAATTAGAGTTATGATTTACCAGTTGCAGAGTGCAAGTTCTTGAGAGCAAGTCTGAGCAGTGTCTTGTTTGTATAAGAACCAGTTACAGCATGAAGAACAGGGGCTTAAAAACAGTGCACGTGAGGCACACATGCAATTTACAGTACAGGGCAAGCAACACGATGCTGTCATAGTGGAGGCGGGCATTTAGCGTAGCCATGCTTTGCTAAATAGGGTCATTTGCATCCTCTGAAGAACACTTGGTTCTCTATGCATTGCAGCCAATGAGAGGAAGGACATGCAGAGCCCAGGGGGTTCCAGAGGAAACTTCGTAAGATTAAGGGGTCTGCAGTAAATGCAAAACTGTCTTGATCGTCAGTGTTCACAAATGGACATCTTGCTCATGCCATGTAGACCCACCATCCTTCTACTGGGTAGCAACAGAAAGGGGCGGGGGTGGGGTGGGGGTGGGATATGTGACTCAGCAGTGCGTGCAGAAAAACCTTGTTCTTTCTTTGCACGGAAAAGAGACCTGCGACTTGCACGAAGCCAGATTTGTGAAGCCAGTGTACTGGCTGTGAGTGCAGGAGCGATGGAAAGTGAGGCTTGGGTGCAGGCTCCATGGACTGGGCTGACGTCGCTGTGCTTCAGATCTGAGGAGGGAGAGCACGCTGGATCCTAAGGCTTGCCCACTGGCCTGTTTTGTTATTCTAGCCGAAGCTTGGTGCTGGTGAATGACTTTCAGACCTGCAAGAACTGAATGCCAGTGGGTAAGAAGCCCATACATACAAATTTCCTGCTTTTCCCCCTACATTTTGAAATTAGTGCGTTTTAGGAGACAGTGGATCCTGGCAGTTTTTTTTTTTTTTTAAAGAAGTAATTGTGTATGTATTCAGTTCTGCTTTCTAACCTTCTGTGCTTCTGGTAGTTTCTCTGGGGCAGCCATTTCTACAACTTAGTTTCTGACATTTAAACAGGTATTCTTTTCCTTTGGTTGCTAAGGTAACCTTCAGGGTGAGTAGTAATGACAGAGGACAGAGTTCTTTGGGATAGTGCGTATGGTAAATGTCTGTGTCAAATTGATAGAATTATCTCACAGGGCTTAGGCTTGCGGGCAGGTATCCTTTAGGGTGATCTAAATCCCTAATTTAAAAATGTTTTCATTGTCTTCCAAGCCTGTTTTAAGTTCTCAAGGAATAGGATTTTTGGCAGTCAAGAATCAATGCAGAATTGAATTCCTTAAAGAAGAGAACTTTGTCCTCTCCAGATGGATTTGCTGTCTCTCATTGAGCACATTCTCATTTTTAGAAACCGTACCTTCAAGAAGAAGAAACACAAAAAGTTTTCTTAAAAAAATTATCCTCCTGATGAGAGGCACAACTCAGTGGTTAGGAGCACTGGCTGTTCTTGCAGAAGGCTTGAGCTCAGTTCCCAGCACCCGCATGGTATCTCACAACCACCTGTAAAGTTCTGGGGTATCCGATGCCCTCTTCTGACCTCCACAGGCATCAGACGCACACATGGTGCACACACAGACCCGCAAGGCAAACACTCATATCCATAAAATAAATGTTTCAGAAACTCTGCTTCTGCCTGGCAACAGTGGACCTTAGACTTAGAAGAGAGACCCATATCTTGAGTGTCATGTCTGGGAAATAGAATATAAGGTTGTATTTGGGCCACTTCCTTTCCCAGTTATAAATTCCAGGAATAAAGGAGTGTAAGTGGGAGCTTTTATTTTTGAATAACCTACCCTGGTGTGCTGCCCACAGGATCCCAGGCCCCGGGAGGCTTTGAAGTTTACCTATGTTGGCCAAGCCCCATCCTTGTCCTGCTTGCTCTTGGATTCTCCCGAACACACAGGATGCTCATGACCGATTTTGATTACACACAAGCAACTAGAATTGAGCTTAAAAATGACAGAAGCTGAGGAATCATTTTTATGGTTACTTTTAAGTGAAAGTAAAAGGCTCACCCAAGAACTGCTAGTGAGGTTCCTGTGACAGCTTGCCACTTCTGCAGCCCCACTAGCAGTTCTTAGGTGAGTTTCTCTCAATGGCAGTGTTATCACAAGTGGAGTTTGACAATGCTATGTAAGGCGAACCAATACGTGGGTGTCACGAGCGAAGAATAGCGAGGCAGAGCAAAGTGAACCAATGCTCACTGCTCGTCTCTCACTCCTGTGGGGTCAAGCCCTCTTTCACGTGTCTGCTATAGCCAAACATCCTTTCACCTGGGCCTGCTTCAGGAGAACAGTCTTTCGCGTGTTTGCTTTAGGAAGACACCCGTACACCTGTGTGTCCCGACAAAGCAACATTGGACGTAAGAACTAGAAGTTTCCACTACCAGTTGTCAGTTGTCGCTCCTCAGCGAGATGGGGCTTCATGACTACCTTCCCCTTCGTATCCTCGGGCTCTACTCACTAGCCGGTACTACACATCAGAGCCTCAGTCAGAGCTTCGAGCTTGTGCGGGTCTGGTCAACGCTGTCACAACCACATAATGTTCATATGTGCAACTGCCCTGCCGCATCCAGAAAATACTGTTTCATTGCAATCATCAACCATCTCTGGTTTGTAAAACCTTCCCGCCACCTCTTCTGCAACGATCCTCGCGCCTTGGGAGGAAGAGAGGCTATGACATCTGCGTTTCTATTGAAGCTTCTTTCCAACCTGCCCAGCTTTTCCCAGCTCTTTGATACCCACTTCCTGTTTGGTCAGTTATGCTTCCCCCCCCTCTCTCTCCTCACCGGAACTGCCCTTGCTGATAGTGACCCTCACACTGGATGAATTGGATAAAAATTCTCCCAGTGATGCTCTCCAATATCTTAACATTTCTTAGCCTGAGACCAGGGACCGAGGCTCTGGTGTCTAGTATCAGGCAGTGAGTAGAGCCTGCCCAGTTGTAGATTATTGACTAATTTCCTGGTTATACCTGAATTGGAACAACTGCTGCCAACTTCAACAGGTCGGCTGCAAGATGAATCCACTCTCTTCCTGCCTGTCAGGAACGCAGTAAAAACCGCACTGCCTTATCTTTTGAGTCCTACAAAAAGCAGGGTCCCCTGAAAGGTCAACAAGGCATGTGTCCGAGGATTCTGCTCACCTACGGTGTGAGGGAAGAGCAGAAACTGCAAACAAGCTCACTGTGAATAGATGGTGAACTTGAAGAAACAGTAGTCAATGAGAGAAAAATGGATTGCCTAGTCTGGAAAGAAAGTCTGGAGTAATTGGTGCTCTTGACACCAAATGACAGCCTGCCGCCGAGGCAGGGGATTGCAGATAATTTGTCTTAATGGCTCATGTGGAGAGCTGCACTGACACAATTACAGGGCGTCCTAAGCCAGAGACAGTTCCCTTCAATTATGCTTTTAAATGGTAAGCAGAGAAAAACTGTTTCCAAGCACGCCACAGGTCTGTTAAACAGTGACAGCAGACTGTGATTTCTTATACTAGAAAGATCCTGTATTGTTCTTGGGAACCGTGGCCTGTAGGCTACTTCTGACATCCTGAGGTGGGAAGCTGGGTCAATATCATTTCCCTGTTACAGACCAGGCAATTCCCCAGAATTGGAGTTCCATAAGTGCCCACATCCAGGTCTTGAGCCCTTTCATTCACCGCCCTTCTCACTGCAAGGTCATGTCTGGATTCTTGCTGCCTGATACTGTTGCCTGTGTGCAGCTTGGAATGTCTCTAGATGTGAAAGCCAGAGAGAGTGAAGTCTTCATCTTGGAAGTCTCATAGACTTTTTAGTGTTTCAACTATTTTGTTCTAGCTAAAATATGGCCAAATCCCTCTAAGTTGTGGACACACAGGGCAGAGTCTCTAGGATGATGGTTCATGAGAGGTGTTTTTCGAGATTTTTCCCTGCTAGCTCTGGTTATGATCTTACTGTCTCAAATGCATCCAATGCAGAGAGAAGCCTCAGGCAAGCATGGTCTGCCACCGTGCCGATGCCTCTCCATGCCTCCTGTTAGCTTTAGGATCTAGCTATGGCTACCATGTTGCCCAATTGTTCTTTATGATGCTCTATCTTTCTTTCTTATAAGCATATTTATAGTTGTGATTCCTACTTTAGATCCACCAGCATCCCACCTTCTGTACTGAAGGCTGGTTGTATATTTACCACTGTATATTCCTAGGGTTGCCTTTTAAGACACAGATAAGTTGCTGGAGCCTGGGGCAGACGTCAACACTGGAAGATGCTGTACTGCTTGGCCCATTGTCTTAGTTTCCCTGACAACCTCGCAAACATCTCACAGCCTGTATGTGTGTTGCCCACGACAACCTTTTCTCTTATTTTCCTCTTGTTTCTGTACATTTGGTCCTTTGTATTTGACATTTTATAAACATTCTGAGTATTCATGATACCTTATAGGTTGGGCAAACAGATAAGTTTTCTTGTTGGTAGCATGGTTTTCTTATTTCCTCATACAGTCTTTGTGTCTTAAGACTTAGGATTCTAGTTCCCTAGTCGACAATTTTTTTTTTGTTTTGAACACAAATGGCTGTATATTGTTCACAGGGAGAACCCATTCTACACTTGGGTTTGGCACATAGAAATACTCTTATTTAATATTTGTCTGCTACATAGCTTGGGAGTGCAAGTTGAGACCTGCATGATTGTGCAGATTGGGAAACTGGAGTAGAACTTGTTTTAGTGAATTGGATTTATGTGAATGAAAAGCCTTTGGTCTTCAAAAACTTAACTATGCTGGATACATTCCTACGGTGGCTTCCCTCAGGAGTTGTAAAACATTACTAAGTACTGAAAGTTGTGTTTTAAAAGGTTTTAAAAGTATCATTTGCTTCTAAATTTTTATCCTTATCCCGTGTTAGTTTCAACCTTTTGCTAAATGGTTGAACCATTTCCTGGCTTTGTAGTTAGTACTTTGAGTGAAAAAGAACTTAAATTCAGAGGGCTTTAGTCACCTTTGTGCTTTTGGAAACATTCTTTTTAGCTGATCACCATGCTTCAGAGCAGATTGGGAAACCCGTGCACCCGAAGGCAGACCTCAGGGATGGATTTTGATAAATGCTTTCTGACTTCGAGAGGCAGAACCCCAGCTCTGGTTTTGTGTTAGAGTCGCTAGTCAATGTGGCTGCTCGAACCTTTCTTCAGATGTCCTGGTTTAATTGTTCTGGAGAAGACCTTGAGTGTTTGCCTGTTTTTAGAAATCTTTTTCTCTAGTTGTGTGTGTGTGTGTGTGTGTGTGTGTGTGTGTGTGTGTGTGTGTGTGTGTGTTTAGTGCTGTAACTACTTTTTTGAAATTTATGATTGATTGATTTAGTTGGCCTGGATGTGCTACAGTGCATGTATGCATATCAGAAGATCCTCTCCTTTTACCAAGTAGGTCCTGAGGACACAATTCTGGCCACCCGGCTTTATCCACCAGGCCTTCTCACTGGCCTTATAATTTATTTTTATTATAATATTATTATCTACCTATTTTATTTATTTATTTATTTATTTATTTATTTATTTATTTATTTATTTTTATTTTATTTGGCTGTGACAGAACAGCATGACCAAGGCAACTTAGAAAAGAGAGAGTTTAATTGGGCTTACAGTGACAGAAGCTTGGAGTCCATGGTCACAGAACAGAGGCACAGTGGCAGGAACAACTGAGAGCTCACATCTCAATTTATAAGGGGAAAGCAGGGAGAGCTAACTCAAAATGTCACGAGTCATTCAAAAGTCTGTCCCCAGTGATATACATCCTCCAGGAAGGCCACGCCTCTAATCCTCCGCAAACAGCCATCATGGGATGTAAGATACAGGTTTCTTTATTAGATAATGTAACATGTCCCAAAGTATTTAAAGAAATACATATAATATATATATATACACATATATATGTCATACACACATTATATTATATTATAATATATAATATTGCCAGTGACAATGAGGTCCAGAGTCTTGCTTAACTGATTATGTTTTAAATACTTTTATTAGTATTTATTAACTATACAAAGAAATTTGGCTTCATTCATTATGACGTTATTTATGCATATATACTGTACTTTGAAGCATCTGGGTTAGTTTGCCCATATCCTGAAATTTTCAGCGAGGATGAATTAAAAATAACCGGACTATATTATTTGGTGCACACTGGCATAATATTTAGGACGCGACATGGTAACTACTTACAACATTTACCAAGATTTAAAATGAGAGAGACAGAGAGAGAGACAGAGAGAGAGAGAGAGAGACAGAGAGACAGAGAGACAGAGAGACAGAGAGACAGAGGGAGCACAGAAGGCTGAAACTGTGAACTTTGTTGAGGAGGAAAGAAACTTAAGCTTGGGTGGGGGTTGACAGAGTTAGATGGCAGAGGTTAGCACCATTAAGGAGAAGCCCTGGACTTTTGTGTTGGGACAGTAGGTAAGACTAGGGAAGAAAGTCCAGGGCTGCTTACAAGTATATTCCCAGGGTTGCCTTTTAAGACACAGATAAGTCGCACAGAAGCTGAGGTGGACTTCCGACAGTTAATTTCAGTTGTCAAGTCAAGTGGGTTAAGAAACGCCTGGGCATTAGCACTGAGGCACGTCTTTGGGTACGTCCAGAGAGTACTGACTAAGGAGACGAGGCCTGCTCAGAATGCAGGGTCAGCATTCCATAGGCGGGGTGGGGGGAGAAGCCAGCTGAGCACCAACATTTGCCATTCTGCCTCCTGGTTGTGAACACAATGTGCCCAGGCACTCCATGTGCCTGTTCCCACCCTTCTCCGTCATAAAGGACTGTATCGTCTCAAACCACACGTCACAGCCAACCTTCCCTCCTGTGAGTGACTGCTTGTCCGATAGTCAGTCACAGCAATGAGCTTGGATGAGTTGGGCCCTCTTTGCAAAGAAGCTAATGCTTCCCAGAGCGTGGCCTGTGGAGAGGGAGCTTTGTTCCCTGTCACGGGTAGATGGGCCCTCATGGTTCTGAAGCGGGAGTGGTTTATTGAAAGTCACGGCCTGCTGAGTTCCTCTCTGTCTGGGTGATTGTGTTCCCAGGGTGGCAGGAGTCATACCTTTTAATGTGCCCCCATCACAGCAATTATTAGTAATTCTGTCTCAGTCGTGTTACCTCAGATAGCGCCTAGTACTAACTAAAGGCTGAGAGACATTTACTTGATTCTTTTTCCTTTTGTTCATTTTAATTAAGCAGCCCCACCTCTGCCAGACTGTACAACCCTTTTCCATAGCCCGTTTTCTTAGCTGCTGTTAAGAAATCTGAACCCTCTAACAAGCGGAATTATTTATATATGTCACGTTGCTTCCTATCTCAAACTGTTCCCCTTCTCCGCAACGAATGTTATACTGAGTGAAAGAGCTCTCTCTTTAACACTCTCAAAATTTTATTATGTGCTTCCTTTAACCATCTGCTTCTTCTCCTTCCTCTTCTAGAAGTGGAGAAGTTCTGAGGCCAGGGGAGGGAAGAGTGAGCTGCATGTTTCTTACTGTTTTCTCCCATTCGAGAAGCAGGGATGGACTCCTTCCCCTCCCCTCATGCATAGAGAGAAGGTGCCTAGGACTAGTCCTACAGGCTTAGGAGTTACTAGAGAACTTACTCAGCTGACTATAGTCCACAGTACCCCAGTTTTAGCAGACAAGCAGTGGACAAGCTAAGGAATGTCACTTACACAGCTGAAACCAATGCTACTTTTTAACACCGTGGCATTAGGTATTTTCCCTCTGTTTTGTTTTCCTCAGAAGAAAATTGTAACCTGTACAGATGGGATATTTTCTACCATGTTCAGATGGGGATCTGGGATATGAAAATTCCATTCGCGGTGGCTGCTACAAGTCTTGAGCTGATAGACTGTCTTCCGCTGACATGTGTGTGTGTCTGTGTGTGTATCTGTGTGTGTGTGTCTGTGTGTGTGTCTGTGTATGTGTGTCTGTGTGTGTCTGTGTGTGTGTCTGTGTGTGTGTATGTGTGTGTATGTGTGTGTGTGTCTGTGTGTGTGTGTCTGTGTGTGTCTGTGTCTCTGTGTGTGTGTCTGTGTGTGTATGTGTCTGTGTGTGTCTGTGTGTATGTGTGTGTCTGTGTGTATGTGTGTGTGTGTGTGTGTGTGTGTGTCTGTGTGTAGGCATGTGTTTGTCTTATTACTTGATCCTAACAGTCTTGTCCCGGTTATTATTTAAAATAGCAAAAAAAAAAAAAAGTACAGATGTTGTCACACTTGTCCTACTAGGATCTGTCCACAGCGAAAGCCATGATTAATATTTTTAGTCAAAAAAGCTTCACCGTCATAACTCCAAGGGTGAAAGAAAGATCAGTTCTCTCGTGCATAGTGTCCATGGGGCATCAGGCTGAGTTCCCAGCATCTGAATAGGGAAAACCAACACGTCTCGTAAGGACGAGACACCCTATCAAGCAAACATGTGGGAACTGCGCACAGTCAGGCTGCAGATCTGGTCTCAGATGCTTTGGTATTTGGGCTGTTATTTCACTGTGCCATCAAGAGGGATATGTGCTATGTCACACAACAAAGACAGAGCAACCGCGAGTGGGACTTGGTGATACTTTACTGTGCCGAAGACCCAGGTCCGGGTCCTTCTCCATTTGACATGCAAAGCCCTGTAGAGCCGGGTAGACCTATGAAAATGCAAACTGAGCACCTTTATTTTGTATTCACGCACAGCGGGACGGGACATTGCCACTGCTGTGTTGGGTTCAATGTTCCCTCCCCAAATGCTCTTAACACTGGGAAGACAAAGCTGTGCTTACCGCTGTCCTAGCTGGGTAAGCTGGGTAGCGCTTCTGTAAACCCTTAGTGGCTTCAGGGGCTGGGGGTGGCCAGATAGAAAGTCTCTGAGAAATTGAGGCTTGGTTTAATAAAGAGGGTTTACTGTGGGAGTAGGGTTAGTGATGGTGGGGACTTCCTTAGGATCATGATAGTTTAAAATCCTATTTCGGGCTTCTCTGTACTGTCTGCTGGTGGTTCCCGCTGAAGGGGTGATGACTGTCTTGGAAAATTTCTGCAGTAAACAATCACTGGTCCTCGGAGTCTCTGGCAATAGTGAGATTATGTTAATGAAGACAGGGGAATAATAAGATCATGGTTTCATGGGCAGTGAGCTGTGTGGGAAGCTGGCATTTTTGTCCTTAATGTCCCAGTTGTGTGTGGGAGGACACAGTTTCTGTTGTGAGACTCCGTTTAGGAGCTATACAAGACAGAACCGAGAGCAGTGGGGACTCCATAGAGCAGCACAGTCAGAGACAATGTGCCAATTCTGAAGGGATTCGCCATTCACGTGGCATGCCATCTCATCCGCAAATGCTCAGCGAGTGTGCCGGGCACCGTGATGCTCAAGGGGTCCCAAAGGACAGGAGACAAGGTCCCTACTCTGCCGGGCCTTTCATCCCATTGTCCAGAGCACCATTTCTTATTAGACCCTCACTGTGACCTGCTTATCACAACAGATCCGTAGTGACCAGATTTTTGTATTTAGACTATCAGAAAAGATGTCTTTAACGTGTGACCAGGCATATGGAGTTCATGAACCTGACAGGCATATTATGTTTTGTGTGTGTGTGTGTGTGTGTGTGTGTGTGTGTGTGTGTGTGTGTATTTAGTCTGCATCTTGTTGTGCTGTCCAGGTCAGTCTCAAACTTCTGGGCACAATGATTCTCTGGCCTCTCATCCTGAGTGCTGGGATTCCAGGCATAGGCCACCGCAGCCAGACTGGGTCTAGCTTTTTTAAAATAAAAATGTTTTTATAGTTTACATATATACAATATTGTCTATCATGAACCACCTACGTTCTAGGTACTGGGCTTTTACCATGTGTAAATACTGTACAAATTATATATGAAGTAAACATGCATATACAATCGAAACTTCAATAGCTAATCACTTTCAAATTCTGCAAGTACTCAGTGGCTTTTGCATTACCGGCTACTGTTAAGAAGGAGAAAATCATCAAGGGCCTGTCAGCCTATACAGCGAGAGTCAGGAAATGGTCATAACACACAGCAGTGAATACGGCGGAGGAAATCAGCATGAGGTTGCCAAGGACCGCTGGCCGGGGGCATCTGCGAAGGCCAGGCCTCGGCAGCACAGCACCAGGGTGCCATTGGCCATGTGATGTCTCCAGGGGTCTGAATGCTTGGCAAAGCAACCTTACAAGGCTGGGGGCAGACTATAGTCACAAGCGCTCTGGGTTTAAGAAGCTGCCTCTGTCACAGCCTCTCAGGAGGGATGAAGGGTAGAAACAGAGGCTTCTTTGCGCTCCTAGCCTTGATAGCCTGCCACGTCTGGGATGTCTGGATGGCAGATCTTCATGGATACCGTAGAATTTAACAAGTATATTTCCTGAGAGCCTGTGTCCTCATTTTGATGTCCCTGCATCCTTAGTGGCCGGGAGCAGCAAGGTGTAGCAGGGTGGACAGAAGAGCCTGTACCAGTTATAAGTGCCCCGGCTCTTGTGCTCCCTGGCTCCGTGTCCTCCAGCAAATCCCAGGACCCCTCTCCATTTGTAGAGCATGTGGTCGAGATGTGTTGCTTTTGGTTCCTTTCAGCTCCGATCTTCTGTTAGACCCAGCACATGATCTCTTAGGGAAAACTGTACAAATCAAACTTTATGACTGGAGGAACTAACATCACGCTCTTTTCTTGTCTTCAGTGTGTCTACACAGAGAGTCTCTCCTGCACCTGGCAGTGAGGTGGGCCCTGCCTAAGCTATTCCATTTCCTCTTGTGCCTCCCTGGAGGAGTCAAGGCCTTGGAGCTACCTAATGAAGAGGCCACCACACCATTAGACTTAGCCTTGCATGGCGGACACTCTATGCTGGTGGAAGACATCTCAAAGTGAGTTCAGTTGCTTGATAGCGTCTTTCTTAGTCCACATCTATTAAAAGCTGGCCAAACATTACAGAGAAATGGAGATGACAAAAGCATCTGCTAATGTCCGCTTACGGTTTTCAACGACTAGTTTTCTCATACACAGTGCATTTGTATGTGTGATTAGTGCAAAACAGATCGCTTTGTTGGGAGTATATTGTGAGAGAGAGATGGGAGACGGTGAAACCAAGATTGGCCAAACAGTGATCTACAACATCTTTCGGGTTTTATCTTCAACGTTATTTCCTAAGCAAAAGTTCTGAGCTACGTCCTTTTGTGACTGTGATTAATTTTAGTAATACTCACAATTAATAATTACACAGCTATGACCATTTACCTTTCTGGCTATCTTCTAAATCATTTGAGAGATGGGACTGTTTCTGCCTTCCTTATTGGACTATTTCTAGTCCAATGCCAAGGTCCTGATTTTCATCGTCAGAATAATAGGCAAACCTTATGGGTTAGTCACTAGGGTTTAGTGAACTAGTGTAAGGGAGATAATCTGTTAGCTATGAAGTTGTCTGTGAGGGCGATTTTCTCAACACTCCTAGTGACTGACCAACGGATTGTGTGCTCAGATGAACTGTTATTCTAAATCATGAAAGAAGAAAGTCATATATTGTCTTTCTATCAAATGGTAACATACAGATTATAAACAAAATGGAATCATTGGGAATTATAATATAAAGTTTAAATATTGTTAGGATATTATTAAATTGTGTTTCTTAGCGGGATGACTTTTCATGTTTGGTTCATATGTAATTAATTTGGTGCAATTAATTAACGGTGATTTGATGCCTAAGTAGCCATTAGGAAGAAACCAGAACTTTCTCTTTCTCTGCCCCTGCTTTATTTGATCAAATAGTCATTAACCAAGGGACAAGTCTTTCCCGAGGGAATTGTTCTTTCCTTTGCTTATGAACACAACCCTGTTTTCTTGGCTACAAGGGACGAGGCAAGAACACGTCCTCGACTGAGTGACTACATCTGGTGCAGTGTCATTCCCTGGAAGGGGACTCCGTCATCTGCTGGTTGCTTTGTACCACCTTCCGGTTCCAACCCTAGAAGATTTTAAAATGTACATGTTTAATAGACCCATTCATAGGTGGGATTAAAAGTAGACTCGATTCCATTCATATGATTATAGGATATAGGATCATATGATGGAGTGTCTGTATTCTAAATTAATCACAGCTATACTACTGCCCTGGCTTATGATCCATTCACGTCAGGGGCTTGTTGCCATGAGGACTTGTCTTCTAGAAGGTTCTGGAGTTAATGTTAAGACTGCGTCTTTGAGTACATGTGCTCTTTACAGATCTCTTTTTGTCACTCCGTATGATCGAGATATCAGCTCAGAGACTCCTTGATTTTAAATGGAGGTGTGTCCTCTGGACCTGTTTTAGGTTGAAAATATCCCAGGCTGTGTTTACTAGAAGTGCGTTTGCTATGACTAGCTTCCTATGCATCATTGCAATGTGGTCCACTGTGGGAGATCAGATCTTAGCCTCACGGCCGTGTAGTTCACTGCCAGATGATGCTTTCTGCCGCTGCCCAGCCGCTGGAGAGAGTAACATACCGTGTATATGTAGCTCTCCAGTCTGGGCAATTCAAAATTCAGAACCTAAAAGTAACATTTCTAATGAATTCATGCATCTCCTAGAGCATTGTAGCAGCAACAGATTAGAAATCAAGCTACCAGTAAGCTATAGGCTTGCTCATTTATTTCTGTAAAGCAAATATTCATTAACAAAATGAGATCATGCCAAGGGGAAGTGGTAGAACTGGTTCTCTGAAGTGAGGGGTTTGGGGACAGTCTGTTGGGGTGTGACCAGGAGATGAGCATGAGTACTTTCCCCTGACGCCTCTTTGCTGTTTTTTATAAGCTGTGTTTATTTACTGCCGAGATCCCAGCCATCAAGGGGCTGCATAGCTAACACAGCTGTTCTTAGCCAGCCAGCCCGATAAGAAAATAAGAAATACAATTCCTACATCCAAGAATTTAGTTTGGCTATACTGTTTCATTGCTAATGAATGTGTTCAAGGCTATAGGACCTGATCAAATTTGTGCATGTTTTAATTTGCACGAGGGCATGATTTAGCACAGTGGTACCGGTGTGTTAGGAACATACCAGTTGTTTACCACATCCAAACCTCACCCCACTCCCTGGAGATTCTATCCATTATAATCACCTAGCGAACTATTGGTTGCCAGCTCATTTGTCCTCCACAGCTCATTAAAGGGAGAGGGGCATCTTTTCTCCGTTAAAGGGAGAGTGAAATAGGTAAATTTCCATGCTTAGAAACAAGAACGGTTTCATTTTATTATGGGGACCTTTGAAACATAACATTTTTTTTTTAAAACACTGCTGAGCGGAAAAACAAAGATGGTTCGACCCGGATCAGTTTCCACGAGCTTGTGCCATTGAGTGTGTACGTGACTTTTAAGGATTGTTTTCTACTCGGATATGTAATATGGGGGCAGGATGGGGGATGGGACCTGAGAAAGTGTGCGGGATTTTGACTTGTGATGTTTCAGTTTTCAGGGTCGCCGCTCCCCAGGCTTCTCCCGACTGCGTCTTAATGAAGATGCCACGCTGCAGTTCGATCGGTCATCAGAAACGTTGACGCTGACCGTTAACCACACAGCTGAGCATCTGTTGGAAGCAGATATCAAACTCTTCCGGAAGTATTTCTGGGACAGAGCCTTTCTTGTCAAGGTTTGTATCATTATTCCGGTGCGCAACGGCACCTCTTCCTTTAGGAACTGAGGGGTATGGTCATTGTTTTAGAGCGGGGCTTGGTAGCTAACACTTTCTTTTCCTAATGAAAACTTGAGGACATGGAGTTAGAGTCTAGGTTGGATCAGTGGAATGAAGACCAGCACAGAATTAGGCAGCACAGAGCCAGTGGTCCACACACAAGAACCAGTGGTCCACACACAAGAACCCAGTGGTTCACATACAGAGCCAGTGATCCACACACAGAGCCAGTGGTCCACACACAAGAACCAGTGGTCCACACACAAGTACCCAGTGGTTCACATACAGAGCCAGTGATCCACACACAGAGCCAGTGGTCCACACACAAGAACCAGTGGTCCACACACAAGAACCCAGTGGTTCACATACAGAACCAGTGGTCCACACACAGAGCCAGTGGTCCACATACAGAACTAGTGGTCCACACACAGAGCCAGTGGTCCACATACAGAACCAGTGGTCCATACACAGAGCCAGTAGTCCACATACAGAGCCAGTGGTCCATTCACAGAGCTAGTGGTACCTAGATTTTTGTTTCTCTTGCATTTATTTTGTTGGTTTTATTTTCTGAGACAAGGTCTTGCTGTGCTAACCTCGAACTTGCCATCTTTATATCTTTATAATTGAACTGCAAGCATGTACCTCCATACCGGGCTCCCACACGTGAACTCTAATATTCTAATGCACTCTTTGCACTCATTGATGGCATTCTAAGTCTTACCCAAAACACTGGGTAGCATCTATTTCTGGGCTTTTTGATGACTTAGGGGATTTAAACTTCTAACCTGTTTGTGTATGAAAAGGACAGGTGAGGATGTAGTCCCTCCATAAAGAGATTTTCTCCTTTCTGCCCTGGCCGTGGCGTGAGATTGCAAGGCTATTACAGTGCCTGTCTCAGGATTACAACGCTTCATCGCTCTTAGCAGTTCATAAACTCTCAACAGATACAAAGAATATTTACATTTGTTTTTCTTTTTCTTAAGCAAAATTGCTTTGAGTGGAGCTAGTTCAGTGTAGTGCCCAGTGCTCAGTGCCCCTCGGACTTACTTTAGAGACCCTGTATCCTCCTGTGTGTGGAGTATCTATTTGATAAGACACCGTTTTCCTCGGCTGTACAGCCTTTCAAACAGATTCCAGCCTCAACCCAGAGAAACCTGTGGTCTCTCCTAGCCCTTGGCTTCTATGTCTATGTTATATAATTAAACTACAAATACAATTAAAACGTTCCTATGTCAAGTAAATATTATCAGCGTATCCTGTGTGGAATTTCATCTAACTGAAATGAAACATGTTCTTCAGAGTCCGGTCTGACTGCCATTGAGCTTTAGGAAATTTTGTGTGAGGTTTTCTGGCATGAGTATTGTGCTTAGATATACACTAGTGAGGGCTTAGCCTCACTTCGTTTGTATTTCTCATCTCATTTTAATTGTTATTGAATGATACTAGAGTCTCCAGACATTCATGTGGCTTCTCGTAGTAGTAGGCTTCTCGTAGTCACCAAATGGTGACGAGTCCCCACCAGGCAGCTCCTGGGCACAAATTCTGTCCCCAGAAGCCCTAGGGGTAGAGCTTGGTAACACGCATGGCCCTGGGAGAGCTGTGCAGAGAACAGCATGGCACATGGTGGCTAAACTAGAAAGGATAGGACAGGCGCTGTGTCAGCAAACACACTGTGCACTTGAGTCCTTACAGAATCCTTCAGTTGGATCTGCTGAAGTTATACACATTGGAGATACTGACTTTGGGAAAGGCATGGGGTTAATAAAATGAAATGCCGTTAATATTTGATTTTGAGGAGGACCTCAAATTCAATTTGACATCCAAAGTCATTCACTCCAATTGACATGACAAATGATTGTATATGTTCTTGTTTAAAATTGGTCATGCTATAACATACGTGACTCTATGGTATTGTAAGTGTAAGCCAGACACAGACCATTCTTTTTAAAAAAACGTTTACTATTTTTACTTTCTGCATATGCATATGTTGCCTGCATGGATGTATATATGCTGCATGCGTGCCTGGGACACGTGGGATCAGAAGACAGCATTGGGTTTCGCAGAGCTAGACTTACAGGTGGTTGAGTTACCCTGTGGTTCCTGGGAACAGAACACTAGTCATTTGCAGTAGCAGCAAGTGCTCTTAACCACTGAGTGATATCTCAGCCCCAAGGGACAATTCTTATTTGGAATGTGTGTACTACACTTAGACAATGGTGGACAATAGTACCAATGCAATTACATACAGAATATGCTTACAGTATTTTTATGCTAAACTAAGAGTGATGACTAATAATTCTGTAATTCAAATGCTCCAGAGGCTAAGACATAAAGGTTCCATGTTTTAGGCCAGCATGGGCTACAGACTCAGATCTTGTTTCAAATCACAAGAAGGAAAGCGAAGGGAGGAGGGAGTGAAAAGAAAAAGAACTCAAGCTTTATTGGATCTGTACTGAAATCTGGTTTTGTATGACTATGGTCTGAGCGGCTTCTCTGTACACATGGAGACGCAGCGATACTCTATTCCCTCAAGGAGACATGTTCATTCTAGGTAGTCTGGGCGTGTCTCAGTTACCTACAGCTCTCTAGAGGTTAATCATGAAACCTGGTCAAGTCCTGAGCTTGTCTCTCAGCACCTTCAGAAGCCACATTTGCTCAGAGCTGTTACTGCTTCATGTTTTCCCGCTGTCACAGAGTTGATGGTGATAATACCGTGGCACTGTGCAATAAAGACTTGTCTTAGTCACCGTTCTATTGCTGGAAAAAGGCATCATGACCAAGGCAACTTAGGGAAGAAAGCATTTTAATTGGGCTCTTGCTTATAGTTTTAGAGAGTGAGCTCATGACAGTCATGGTGGATGCACAGCTCTGGGACAGTAGCTAAGAGCTTACTAAGATCCACAAGTGTGAGGCAGAGGAGAGAGAGAGAGAGAGAGAGAGAGAGAGAGAGAGAGAGAGAGAGAGAGAGAAATGGCATAGGCTATTAAAGGTATGTCACTGGGAGTGACACTCTAACAAAGCCACACCTCTTAATCCTTTCCAAACAGTTCCACAATTAGGGACCAAGCATTCAAACATATGAGCATATGGGGGTTATTCTCATTCAAACCACTACAATATTAAAAGTCAAACTTTTGCTGAATATCCAAACCTTAGTGACAAATGTTAAGGAATTTGGGCTGTCTAAGTGGCTCTGCACATAACAGCACTTACTGTCAAGCTTGAGTTCCATCTCCAGGGCACACGCAGTGGAAGGAGAGACTCTATTGCTACAAGTTGTTCTCTGTTGCACACACATAGCAGCACACACATTCCCCACACATAAACACACACATACACAAACAAACATAACTTAGTGAAGAATTTAAAAAGTAGCCTTTCTCTACATATGTGAATATAAATCTAATTATATATACATATTATATATACATATATATATATGAATATGATTAATTTGTTGTGTGGGTTGGGAATTGTACTCAGAGCCTTTCATAGATGCGGCCTGACCTGCAATAGGCGAGAACTTGTCTGCACATTTGATGTTTTTAAAATGGTCTCCTTTTAACAAAGCCTCGTCGTATTTACCGGTGGGCTGGTCAATTTGGTTCTAGAACCTAGACATCATAAACAAATCAACTAGGAAATTTAAGTTTTTAAATTCGTGTTCCAAAGTAGCCATCAAAATAAAATCTCATTTATAATAAAAAAGGTTAAGTGTTTAGTTTAATCAAAAACTGGTGTTGTCTGATGCCCTTTTCTCACACAGGCTTGGTAACTCCCTTCGGTAAAATACAGGGGTTCAAGGTCAAGGCTGTACCGGGGTAAACGTATAGCAGATGATTACCTTGGATCTTGATCTTGTATGATCACCTCTCTTCTATCTCCACTCCTCATGCTAGGCACACCTCCCGACCCCATTCCAGTTTGCTTTCTGATGCTGTGAAAAATATCACAACTAAAATCAACTTGGGGATCAAGGGGTTTGTTTGGCTAACACTTCCCGTGCCCACCTATCACACATCAGGACAAGAGCTCAAGGCAAAATCTTAGAGGCTGAAACATGGGGAGATGCTGCTTACGGGCGGGCTTGCTGCTCACTCTCCACTTTCTTATAAACAGTAGTTTTTAGATTGCTTGTTTTGTTTTATGTGCACCGCATTCACGTATGTGTGCCACATGTGTGCCTGATACCTGCAAGGGTCAGACGAGGTCATCAGAACCCTTGGAACTGGAGTCATGAATGATTGTACATGCAGGTGCTGGGAATTGAACCTAGGTCCTCTGGAAGGGCAGCAAGGGCTTCTAGCTGATGAACCATCTACCCTGATTCAGTTAGCCTTTTTATATAGCCCAGGCCTACCTGCTTAGGGACGGTGTTGCCTAGTGGGCTGGGCCCTCCCCCAATCAATCATCAATCAGGAGTCTCTTGCAGACATGGCCATAGGCCAATGTGATTAAGACAATTCTTCAACTAAGACGCCTTCTTCCCAGAAGACTCTAGGCTGTATCAAGTTGATAACATTTAACTAAGTCACACTTCCTTACTAGTACCCATTGTAGACTTAGTCTAGTCTTTTCCTAATATGTGGGGTCAAGAAGAGGGAAAAATATTCATAGAGAGCACAGGCAGGGGTAGCCCGTAGTGGATGTCTAGACACGCAGTGCCCACTGCCCCTTTGTGGTGTTGCATATTGGATAGATATTCTGAGCTTAGGATGCTCTGAGATAGTCAGTAAAATAGGCACTCCATTCACCGGCCTAATAGTATGCATGGCAGGAGTCAGCAGCTATGTTAGCTGTGTGATTTTTCCACCCAAGGGGCTGAAGGTTCATTGTAGAACCTATGTTGATACCATGTTTGGCCACTCAGCTGTTCAGCAAATAAACATATAATTCCTTATTTTTTTTCATATTTTTATGGGCTGAGGGAATCTCAAAAGGAAATCATTATGGTCACAAGAGGGTAGCTTTTTGCTGTGGCCTTGAGATGGCTCAGTAACTTGGATCCAGCCAGGGATAGCCTGTGCTAGCCTGCATACTTTTCTGACCTGTGGTCACTCTGGATGTGCCCTGACTGTGGTCCTGCATCCTCAACTGCTCCTCTCACATCACCTGTGTACCAGTGTGGACTGTAGAATACGCCAGAAGGACAGACATGGTGTTTCTGAGAAACTGCAGAAAAAGTGAGAGTTTGTGGCGGGGGGCGGGAGGGTGTTTGCCCCTGACCAGCTTCTTTTGTCATCCTGGGACCCTGGCTGTGAGTTCCTCTACCAGGGCTTATCTTACCCTACTTGGTGCTGCCTTGTCAGCTCTCCCGGTTCTAAGGTCTGTGATGGTTTTCCCTTTCTTTTACATATCTGAGGCCCAAAGTGCTTTTCAACAATTTTTCCCACTTTATCCTGTAGGCTCTTGATCAAGAAGCCAAGACAGAGAGAGCAACCATGCCTTCTGGAGCTGCGGAAACTGAAGAAGGTAATGCCTGTTCCTACCCCATGTAGGGAAGCCAGAAAAGGCAGGGTTACTAACCAGCCTGTTGACGTGTATAGCGGAGAGCATAGCAGGAAATAAGGGGTAGAGAGGTAAGCTCTGGGGTTGTACGGTCTACGCATCTTACTCAGCTAGCATTTACACGATGCCATTTTGCCATTTGCTAGCTCTGGAGCAGGTCCTCGTGGTCCAGATCTTCAGAGCTGTCTCAGCACAGCCTTTATTGGTGTCTCTCCAATGCCCCAAGTTTCCTTCTTCCAAAGTCAGCACGACAACCTCTCCGCTCAGTCAAGTTTTATAGAACTCCTCCCTTGGGCTCCGATGGTGGAGCTTCCAAAGGCAAGACATGTCTTCGTTGTCAGGAGGAGTGGACGGTCCTGCTAGCATTTAGAGATGAGGCGTGATGTGTCAGGGGTGTTTGCTGGGGTCCAGAATGGCCCTGAGAACCTTGGTCCTACAGAGCCGACACCAAGGTTGAATGCAGCCCTGCTAACGGTGGGGGTTCCCACGGCGGGATTTTTTTTTTTTATAATACAGTTATTATCCTACTCCACATAAGGCACAAGGAACCACTCAGCCACTCTTTTCCAGAGCACTCAGCTTGCCAGAAGGAACACCATTTGCTCCTAATTCTATTCAGCATGGCTGGGCGTTTCTTTGACTATTGTGGTGGTGGTGGTGGGGGGAGTGTTACAGAAGCCTTGCTGCAGTTCACACATTTTCCCTATGCAAATAATTCCAACTGTAAGTTGAATACTAAGCATATTTTTTATTGTAGGAAACATTCTTACTTGGATTTTTTTTTGCATATTACTGTGCTTCTCGTGTGAAATAGAATCTTAACTTCCCTCTAAATCCAGGCATTAACACAAATCTTATCATCATGTACACACAGAACCACTGGGTGCCTCATTTCTGTAACTTGAGTTTTTATTGGGCGGAGTGGGGAGGCCAGTCCTTCTCGGCCGAGGCCTTCCTCATGGCACATAGTTCAGCTCCTGCTACTTCCTCTTGGTGTGGATGTGCGTGCCCACCCTGTTCCTATGAAGCTGAGCACAGCCGTCCTTGGACACCTTGAGCAGCAGCCCCATGGCACACTTCTCATAGGGCAGGAAGCCCTAGACCTCCTGGATCAAGTCCCCCTAGGGATTGACATGGTTGGTGAGGTGTTCCCCTCAGCCTCTTCTTGATGTTCTTTGTCAGCAAGTGGTCCCCGTTGAGGCGCATGGCCGTGAAGTAATGCAGGGCCATAGCTGCTGTTTTCCAGTGACGCAGGAAAGCACTGTTAATGTTGAAGTACAGCTAGGGTTATCATATCGACATTATTTATTTTGAAATTATATGTAGATGTAAATGAATATTCCCATGGCCGTGGAGCAGAATCAATTCATCTGCTTGGTTTGGGGCTGATGGTGGGACTTCACGAAGTATCAGAGACCGTGAAGGGATGCCAGCCTGATGAGGCTGAGATGCTGGGGTCAGGGACAGCCTTGGGCTGGTCCTTTGTTTCTCTGCCCTGAGTGTTAACAGCTGGTTAGGACTTTGATTCTGCATTTAATTAGCAGCTCAGGGTAGCTGCATTCCAAGTATTTGACAGCTAGTGTGAAATTAGGTCCTTCTCCTCTGCGTTGGCTGAAAGGAAGCCTTGGAGAAAGAACATTTGTGAGGAGTTGCTGGGGTCTGTGTATCATCCAAGCACACTGTACCTGCTCCTGGGTTAAGCCTGAGCAATTGAGCTTCCTGTTCCTGCTGCTTCTTGGGGCTGGGCTGGGGGCAGGAATTGCCTTGGCTGTGTTCTGTGACCACTGCTCTGACTGCCCAAGGAGGTAGTCTAGGTAATATGTTTTCTCTTTGAAGATCGTATAAGAAACTTCTTTCTGGTCTTGGGTCAGGAATGCTGGCTTTTCCTAAGCACTTGGCCCATTTTTTTTTAAAAAAACTGCTGTAACTGTAGCTGATCAGGTTTCCTACTTGGCTGACAGACATACCCAGAGGAAAGCTTTTGACCTGCCAGTTCTGAGAGCTCTACCTCTTCATATCACCTCTAGTTAGTTCTTACGCTCTATCCCTTTTAAAAGTCGACCTCTGAAGTTTTATAGGGATTACCTCATGCATCTTTCTTCCCTTATTGTCTGCCTTCAAACTGAGAACAAAAATGAAGTCTAAATAAATACTGGATTGTGGAGTTCTTGAGCCGAGAAGGCTGGCGGTTGTGGCTGGACAGGAAAACAAGCTCACCAGGCAGAGTATAGCAAGTGAGCCATTTGAAAAATTGTTTCAAGCATGCTGTAGCCTGTGACAGTGGCAGAGTCAAGGCAAGCCTCATGGAAAATATGGAGGTGGGATCTAAGGGAGAGAAGGGAATCCCAGAGACTGGAGATGAATGAGAGAGAATATCGGTCATTTCCTGTCTGCACGCCCATGTGTGGTAGTAGAAATACCAAGAACACAGACTTCAGGGTAGCCAGATTGGCAGGGATTTTAGAAGATCTGGGAGAGGGCACGGGAGCTTTTCCCTGAGAATTCTGGGAGCTCTAAATGGAAGCCAGGGGACTGGTCAGAGGGCTTCAGAAGGGCTATAACTTGATGAGGTAAGTCCAAGGGGGAGGTAGGGAATAGATGGATGTTGTCTAGGGCGAAGTGGGGCTAAAGGAGTATTGTCTTAGATGAGGTGGGAATAGATGGCTGTTGTGGGAAAAGAGATGAGTGTTGTGGGAAAAAAGGACAGTTTTTCTGTGACTGGGGTGTTTCTGGGTGGGCTACACGGCGGGACTATGACATACAATGTACTCAGTTTAGACAGGATGAATTTGATGGGCCTGTGGGACAACCAAGTGAACAGGACTAAAGATAGCAAACCCAAAGAGTTTGGCAAGAACCCCAAGTCTGCTAGATCCACGTAACTAAGGGGCAAATTTTGTAGACCTTCTAGATGACCTGTTGAAGGAATGTTAGGAGCTGGTTGCACCTCCCAGCAGAGGGCAGTGTTGGACTCACGTGAAGGAACTTGGGTTTCTTCCTTTCCAATGCCTACCACGACTCAACCGGAAGGAAGGGAATCCTGAAGGTAAAAGTGGCCTTTTCAAATTTCTTCTCTCTTTTCCCACATAGAAGGTTTAATGAGAGAAGAAGAATAGAAGAGGAGAGGAATAAAGGCCAGCCATGAGCAGGTGGAGGGAACGGGGTAGGGTGGAGAGAGAAGAGGAAGAGGAAGAGGGCACGAGACCAGAGAAGAGTAAGAGCTAAGAACAGGACCCTTTTATTTCTTCTTAATGCTTTGTGCATTAGATATTAGACAGATTGTGCTTCTTTCCTCCTGCTGTGGTAATAAGTCGGGGAGGAAATTTTAAACTGATGTTTGTGGCTGTCATAGAGTAAGGAACTGTAACTTTAGCCTGGAATTCAATTTGCTGTCTTTGTGAGTGTGATAAATTATTTATCATCATCATCATCATCATCATCATCATCATCATCATCATCATCATCATCACTATTACTATTATTGTGAACCAATTATGGTTTTATAATTTCATGATTGCTATTGTGCCTGAAGAATAACTGGGAAGTTATTCTGAACAAATAAAATGACCCTGTCCAGTCACTATCCTGCCGCTGAGAAGAGACACCGTGAGCAAGGCAACTCTCATAAAAGAAAACATGTAATTGGGAACTTGCTTATAGTTTTAGAGGGTTAGTCCATTATGGTGTGGAGCGTGGTGGCACCCATGGTGCTAGAGCAGTAGCTGAGAGCTACGTACTGGTGGGGGTGGGCAGAAGGGAGGGAGAGAGAGAAAGATAGACAGAGATGGACATACTGGGCCTGGCCTGGGCTTTGAACACCACCAATCCCACCCCCAACCCCAGTGACACACCTCCAAGAAGACCACAGGGTCCAATCCTTCTAATCTTTTCACTCCCTGGTGACTATGCACTCAAATACATGAGCCTATTAAGGCCATTCTCATTCAATCCATCACAGGCCCCAAATCACTGAAAAAGAATTAAGCTTCATTTTCTCACTTGCCTTCTTAGTCTTTCTTACTCAGTGAAGAAGGGTCAGGAGAGATGAGAGATGTGGAATGGCATCACTCTCCAGAGTACCTTCCTCCGACCACTTCCTAAGGATCTTTCATTGATCAGCTATATTGAACAAGGGCAACTCTCATAAAATAAAACATGTAATTGGGAACTTGCTTACAGTTTTAGGGGGTTAGTCCATTATGGTGTGGAGCGTGGTGGCACCCATGGTGCCTTACGATTTTTCTTTTGTTTTATTTTCCTAATCCCTTGAGACAAGATCTCATGTCAGACCAGGCTGACCTTGAACTTGTTATGTAGCCAAGAGTGACTTTAAATGGCTTAGTCTCCACCCTCTACCTGCCAAGCACGAGATTACAGGTATGCACCTCCATGCCTGCTTTATACCCTAGGATTTTCTGAAGAGCAATGCCCTGACCTTGTCTTGGAAGATGCTCTGAAAAGTATGGCTTCTTTCACCAGTATTACTTAGAAAACATTCTGCATGAAACCTTAGAGACCCAGATGCATTTGATGTGCATTTGTTACAGATTCTAGTAAGTCAGGAATCAGGAACATGTGTAGCCCTTGTTCAACTTAGCTGATCAATGAAAGATCCTTAGGAAGTGGTCAGAGGAAGGCACTCTGGAGCATGATGCCATTCCACATCTCTCATCTCTCCTGACCCTTCTTCACAGGCCTCATTTTTTCCCACCACCACCACCGGGTTTCTCAGGATCTATCTGCACAGTGGCTTTCTCTGCAAATGGTCTAGGGAGGCGTCTTTGAAACTACTCACGGTCACCTTGTGTGTGTGAAGCCATCTGTACCTCCTGATACTCTATCAAAATTCCCTTTATATTCTTGTGCTTTTGAGACCCAGACCTTCCCCTATAGGAGGCCACTTGGCCTCTCTGTCTCCTGAGTTCTGAGATTAAAGTTGTGGGCCACCACACTTGGTTCCCACAGCCCTTGGTTCTGTTAGAGGCACTGCATACTTACAGCTTATTGGTCAAAACACGAGCTGAGAACCATTGCACTCCCAGGAACCACTGTTCAAATCCAGGTTGTCGCTGCCTCCTCCTCCTTCCTCCTTCTTCCTCCTCCCCTTCTCCTCTTCCTCCTCCTCCTTCCTCCTTCCTCCTCCTCCCCTTCTCCTCTTCCTCCTCCTCCTTCCTCTTCCTCCTCCTCCTTCCTCCTTCTTCCTCCCCTTCTCCTCTTCCTCTTCCTCCTCCTCCTTCCTCCTCCTCCCCTTCTTCTCTTCCTCCTCCTCCTTCCTCTTCCTCCTCCTTCCTCCTTCCTCCTCCTCCCCTTCTCTTCCTCCTCCTCCTTTCTCCTCCTCCCCTTCTCCTCTTCCTCCTCCTCCTTCCTCTTCCTCCTCCTCCTTCCTCCTTCTTCCTCCCCTTCTCCTCTTCCTCCTCCTACTTCCTCCTTCCTCCTCCTCCCCTTCTCCTCTTCCTCCTCCTTCCTCCTCCCCCTCCCTCCTCCTCCCCTTCTCCTCTTCCTCCTCCTCCTCTTCCTCCTCTTCTTTGTCTTCTTCCTACTCTTCCTCCTCCTCCTTCTTTCTCTTCTTTTTAGTATTTTTATTACCATATATTAATTACACAAATGAGTAGATTTGATTATTGTACATGTAAATCACATAGTTTGTTCCATTTAAAAATTCCTTTGTAGCTAGGGTAAGCCATCTGTGTGATATGCTGTCTCAGCTTTTGTATCACTTGTCT
Source organism: Rattus norvegicus (assembly GCF_021556685.1). Classification (NCBI taxonomy): domain Eukaryota; kingdom Metazoa; phylum Chordata; class Mammalia; order Rodentia; family Muridae; genus Rattus; species Rattus norvegicus. The sequence goes on along the minus strand of NC_141535.1, from coordinate 31,108,269 downwards.
GTGACTTTGTTATAATAGCTTCTCCCTTCAGTATTGACCTCCATATTTTCCTTAACAAGGAAACAGGGAATGGGGATTGGAACTTGTGTTCCAACAGGGCAAGACCATTTCCCTTGGGGCTGGGCAGGCTCAGTTGTTGGCCTGTGTGGATCTGATGGGAGAGGCCAAGAACCCAGCCCAAGACACTGCCTGAGCAGGCAGCATGAGCCCTGTGGCTTCTCGTCTTGCATGGTCTGTAGTTGTGTGTTTTGTGCCTGCTCTGTACTGTGCACTATTGCAGGCCTGGAGATTCAGCAGTGACCAAAAGCAAGCAACGAGGGAGCTCTGATCGTTCCTCTCAGTAATTTCTTCCCACACTTCTGAGGACTTACTGTATGCCAGGCCCTGTTGTAGGCACCGAGCATGTGCATGGGAACTGAAGGAAGCTGTGTGTACTTGCAGAGTATCCACACCAGTGGTCCTGGGGAAGGAGCATTTCTGAGCGTTAAGAGTTGACTTTTCCTTGTGATCAAATCTCAACAGAGATTTGGCTTCAATAGCACATCTTGTCCAGGCAGTCAGAAGTCAGTCAGTTATCCATCATTTTCCCCTTTGCACTGCGATGTCCCAGCCCCTCCCAGACAAGAGAGTCTATTTATCACTCGCTCACCCTGCTGGTCTAGAATCTTCTCTGGTGTTTGTGTGATGGAAAAAGTCTAACATCGGGATCATCGCCTGGAAAGGGTAATCTCAGCTTTTGTCACGGGGACGTCATGGCTTACAGGCTCAGACTCGTCTTGGTGACACACGCTGCCGACGGCTCAGAGCTCAGCTCCGCCATGGATGCCTTTTCAGCATTATGAAAGCTACTCAGCCCTGTTTGCCTTCCTGGCAATGGCCGAGGAGGGTGGAGGAGAGTGAGCCTGTATAGTTGTGGCCCAGGGCCTGATGCCTGGATCTAAGTGTAGGTAAAGTAGTTGCAGCCTATAGCGTAGGTAGGGATTTAAGTATACATCATGAGGTACCAGGGCACACCATGTGTGTCTCAGTGACTGGAAGTGAGTGGACTTTTGCTCAAATGTTGTTCATGTAGTTTGTGGAGGGTGGGTGGGCTGGTTTCCACATTTAAATGCTCCCTGTGAGTCAGTGTTGGTAGGGCAAGAGGTTTGTTATCCGCACAGAGTAACTTGGAGCTTTTTAGAATGGTTGCATGCAGTTGATGCAAGTGTACCAAGATGTGAGTCGGTTAAGCTGGGGGTGCCGAGAGATGAGATGTTGGGGACTGAGGGTATCTATTGTCAAGAAAGCTGTCTTCTGAGATGATGCTTCAGTCAGAGATGAAACCACCTCCTCCCCTAGTTGGGAGTACCTAAGGCCTCATGAGTGTCGTTCACTAGGAAGTTGGGGGAAGATAAACAGTGGAACATGCCTTTAGTCCCTGTACTTGGGAGGCAGAAGCAGGGAGATCTTTGTTAGTTTGAGGACAACCTGGTCTGCAGAGTCAGGGCTGTAAAGAGAAACTGTGTCCTGAAAAAACTAAAAAGAAGAAGAGGAGGAGGAGGAGGAAGAAGAGGAGGAAGAGGAAGAAGAGGAAGAGAAAGAAAAGAAATAAGAGGAGAAGGGGAGGTAGAAGGAAGAGGAGAAGATAGAGGAGGAAGAAGAGGAGGAATAGGGGGAGAAAGAAGTGGAGGAGTAGGAGTAGAAAAATGGTTACTGGAGGCTGAGAAGGTGGGGGAGGGTGGAGGTATTATGGGGAATTTGGATGACAAGTGCCAACATCCTGGCATGTGAAAGGAACATATTGTTCTGTAGATATTTTAAGAACTAGAACAGAGGCATTTAGAGGCTCTGAAATCTCAGGCTTGGTAGAAATGCACATTTCTCTGATATATTCTACACGTGTAAATACGTATAAGCCAGTGTCAATTAAGATAATTTGTTAGTCCCTTGAGATTTTCATACAACTCGTTTTAATCATATTCACTCCACCTCCCCAACTCTTCTCAGATTTAATCCTCTCTCTACCTTTCTAACTTTGTTTCCTAATTTTTTTTATCCTTCAAGACTAATTTGTGCTGCCCAATTATTGTTAGAATGGTCAACTAACCAGAGGCTATATTCTTTTTTTTTTTTTATTAACTTGAGTATTTCTTATTTACATTTCGAGTGTTATTCCCTTTCCGGGTTTCCGGGCAATCATCCCCCTAATCCCTCCCCCTCCCCTTCTTTATGGGTGTTCCCCTCCCCATCCTCCCCCCATTGCCGCCCTCCCCCCAACAATCTAGTTCACTGGGGGTTCAGTCTTAGCAGGACCCAGGGCTTCCCCTTCCACTGGTGCTCTTACTAGGATATTCAATGCTACCTATGAGGTCAGAGTCCAGGGTCAGTCCATGTATAGTCTTTAGGTAGTGGCTTAGTCCCTGGAAGCTCTGGTTGCTTGGCATTGTTGTTCATAAGGGGTCTCGAGCTCCTTCAAGCTCTTCGAGTTCTTTCTCTGATTCCTTCAATGGGGGTCCCGTTCTCAGTTCAGTGGTTTGCTGCTGGCATTCGCAGAGGCTATATTCTTAAAACTAACTCTCCTCTCCTCCCTTCCTCCCTTTCTCCCCTCCTCCCCTCCTCCCTTCCTCCCTTCCTCCCCTCCTCCCTTCTTCCCCTCCTCCCCTCTCCCCTCTCTCCTCCCCATTCCTCCCTCCCCTCTCCCCGCTCCCAGCCCAGCACCTAACAATTGCTAATAGCTCCACAGTTAGGGACTGGATTGTGTGCCTGATACCTGACTCCATACTGGGATTTTGTCTGGTGCTTGATGTCCCAACCACTGTGAGTTCATACGCATCGTGTCTTGCTGTGTCCAGAAGACATTTCCTTGTAGTCATCCACCATATCTGTTATACTCTTTCTGCCTCCTCTCCCTCAATGGTCCTTAGGGTTTGGGAGGGATACCTGTGGTGTGTTTATCTGTTATGGGCAAAGCATTCTGCAGTCTCTAATTCTCTGCCTCTTGGCCAAGCGTGGATGAGGGTGTTAGTTGTCATCTAGTGCAAACAGATGCTCCTCATGAGAGTTTCGAAATGTATTGATCTGTAGGTAAAATGACAGACACTGGCATGGCTGTGGGGAGAGGGCAGCACATATTCACTGGGGAGTTGCACAAACTGGTGCAGCCAGCATAAAAGAAGTGTGGAGATTCCTTTAAAAAAATGACGTTTAAAAGTGACAAAAGGGCTGCAGAAAATGTTTCTCTAAGCCAGAATGTGGTTTGCTGTTAATTCTTTCATCCTACTGGGAAGCCCAGTCTTTTCTGTTTGTTTGTTTGTTTGTTTGTTTAGAGATTTAGCTCCTGACTCCATTTTCCCTAAGGGGAAATTACTTTCCTCCTCAAAGGTCCACGGATAAAGACAGGGTGTCAGTCTGGGAGCATGCTCACTATTAGAACAAGTCTAGCTTTTCCCCATACCTAAAGGAAAAGTCTCACTGTCCATTGTATCTCGGAATTCAAGGGTGGTGGTTTAAGCTGGAGGGAGCTTTACTGAGCGTCTGGTTAGACCACCTTCTGTAGCTCACGGGGCAGCCTGGCCTCCCTACCATGGTTTCCCTCTTAATTGAGTGTCTTTCTTCTAAATGGGTCAAACTAGCAGGATCGGGACAAGTGTAGAAGTTAGCTAAGGACTAATAGATTCGGACAGCTTATTCTAAAAATCTAGGCCTGTAAATGACATTTTTATATTCTAACTAGCTCGTATAAAAGACACACAACCCTGATGTTTTATTTACTGCCTAGAGTGCGCAGGTTTTGAGCTATTCTAATTTGTATCCCAGCTGAATGTTCCTCATTACCTCCTGTTTCTCCTGGTCATTTGCTCATGGTCTATCTCCTCTCACGCTAGCCTCCTCTTCTCTCCTGTGTCCTTCCTCCTTCCCTGGTCTCTCCTGAGACCCCTCACTTGATCCTCTAGTCCTGTCTTTCCTTTTCTATGGCCCAGTCACAGGCTTTAGCCTTTTATTGATCAATTAATCTAGGGAAAAAGTTTGCACAACAAAAGCTGGTACACGTGAGAATCCTTCCATCTCAGGGCAACCAGATCATTGGGTACAGAATTTGGCATTTGCATATGTAGCAACACCAGACCAACCCCAGGATAGCCCAAGAATTCCTTTCTTGAAGTAGACTCTAGGTGAAGTCAGGGAACATAAAAGCAGTTATAAACTAAAGTTACATTTTGATTTATCTTTTTGAAAAATGGCTTATGGGCTAAAGAGATAGCTCAGTGTTTAAGGGCACTGGCTGCTCTTCCAGAGGTCCCGAGTTCGATTCCCAGCAACCAAAGGGTGGCTCACAACCATCTGTAATGGGATCCAATGACCTCTTCTGGTGTGTCTGAAGATAGCTACAGTGTACTCACATACATAAAATAAATAAATCTTTTTTTTTTTAAAAAAGATGACTTACTTTACCTTATTTAAGTAGTTGATTAAAATAGGAAAAAGATGCCCTAATTTCATTTTGAAATATAAATGGCTTTTAAAAAGCCTGTGCTTATTGGCGATTGGTGATTTGATTGCAACCAAATTTTGAGGCTGAGGTTCTCTCCCTCAACCCATGTTTGAATTGTTCACTCTTGAGAGCCCAAGGTAAGAATGTATATGAATATAAAAGTTCAAAAGACAAATTAAACAGAATCATCATGTGACATACTCAAGAGCTGAGAGGGCAAATATCCGCACATACTTTGTACACTATTTTACCTAATAACTAAGTTTAAAATAAAAATTAAAAACTGTCCATTCTATACGAATATCAGCTGCTTCGTTAATTTCTACCAGGTAAGTTTTCCTGAAGATCAGAGCATCGAATATTTTCAAAATAGTTTCAAATGTTTCCCTAAATATTTTCAGAGTGCCGGTCAGTTTTGAAGCTAAACTCAGAAGCACCTTTGGAGAGGAGGGCTGTTCATGGCATCCATTAGCATTCAAACTTTTTTCTTCAGAGCCTGCCCCACATGTGGCCCATACATATACAGCCACCCAATTAGACAAGATGGATGAAGCAAAGAAGTGCAGGCCGACAGGAGCTGGATGTAGATCTCTCCTGAGAGACACAGCCAGAATACAGCAAATACAGAGGTGAATGCCAGCAGCAAACCACTGAACTGAGAATAGGACCCCCGTTGAAGGAATCAGAGAAAGAACTGGAAGAGCTTGAAGGGGCTCGAGACCCCTTATGAACAATAATGCCAAGCAACTAGAGCTTCCAGGGACTAAGCCACTACCTAAAGACTATACATGGACTGACCCTGGACTCTGACCTCATAGGTAGCAATGAATATCCTAGTAAGAGCACCAGTGGAAGGGGAAGCCCTGGGTCCTGCTAAGACTGAACCCCCAGTGAACGTGATTGTTGAGGGGAGGGCAGCAATGGGGGGAGGGTGGGGGGGGAACACCCATAAAGAAGGGGAAGGGGAATAAAAAAAACTTTTTTCTTCATGCGGTGGCCTTTAAAGTTGAGTCAAGGAGGTGACTTGGTGGGTAAACTCGGTGCTTCCTAAGTGTGGGAACCAGAATCTAGATCCCCAGAACCAACATTAAAAGTGGGGCCAGTGTGGAGGCTTACCTGCAACCCAGCGCTTGTGAGGTAGAGACAGGGGCTCTGGCTAGCGAGAGTCTCTTAACAGCCAGCTCTGGGTTCAGTGAGAGATCCTGACTCAGTAAACAAAGTGCACAGTGACAGACACCTATGTCAGCCTCTGCCACACACAGGGCCATGCACTTGGGAACATACATGGACATTCACGTACATAGAGCACACACACGCACATATATGCAAAAGTAAAAAGTAGACATTAAAAAATCTCATGCATTTTTGGCTGGGTTTTAGGTGAGATGTGTTCATAGCCAGAACACTTCCTTAAATGTTTGAACCTGCCCCTCCACACTCAGTACTTTAGAAATATGGGGGCTGCATTTATGCCTGCTGGTTTAAATTCTTCCATATTTCATATATAGCCTTTTTTTGGTGGCAGATCATCCGGTTTTATTACACTCAAGCACAGATAATTTGGAATATCTATATTAAGAATAATTGTGTAGTTGAGTTTTCTTTTTTTTCATTTAAAAATTTGGAGTTGTAGATTGTCGTGAGGTGATTGAGGTGGGTCTGGGGAATTGAACTCAGGTACTCTGGAAGATCAAGCATTCATCACACTGAACCAACTCTCCATTACCCCTAAAATAAATATTATAACCAATAAAAACAAGTGATGCCTGGCTATGGACAAAGAGAGACCTTGTTGGTGGTGTTATTTTCCCATCAGTCAGGGGCTGAGAAGATGGCAGTCCTTTGTTCCTTTGTTCATCCTAGTTTGATGCCCGGCTGGGTGGCCAAAGCTGTCTTATACCCAGGCCTCATAAAAGTCAAGTCAGATCAGATCGAGGCACCACAGTGCAGGAGGAGGAAGCCAGAAAGCTTTGAACCACCGTTGCCATCCACAGACCTTCCCTCCAGCACACGGGACAAGTGGGCCATAGACACCCTTACTGCCACCCCATGCAGCATGATGGAGGAGGTCACCCAGGGGCTGCCAGCTGTGTGGCCAGCCTGCAGTGAGAGCCACCTCAGTGTGCAAGGATGTGGTTGTTAGGTGGGAGAGAAGGAGAAGAGGAGCAGCTTGAGCATTATGAGGAGGGATGGGACTGGAGACTCCGGGGGTGGGGAGGAAGAGTCAGCTGAGTGGCTACCTGAGGCCATGGTGAGGTCCCAGCCTGAGCTGCCACTAAGGGTCATGTCTGAACCTGTAGCCACATAGCGATGGGTCCATATCAGTGTTCACGGTTCATGTTACCATCTGAGAACATGGGGATGTCCCTCGTTGGGGCAGCCATCAGGGACCATGTGGATGTCCAGGCTTGTGTATAACTGGTCCCTCCCCTCCCTGAATGGAGTGCTCTGGAGAACTGTACCCTTCTCTTGCCAGCACAGTGGAGCTGGCCCTGGCTGCTAGGGTATGGGTGAGCCTGCCCCAAGGGTGTGAGTATGGGAGAGCTGGCCCCACCACTCCCCTACCTAGGATAGGCATGGGTGTAGAGGTGATGCTCCTACCTCCTGCCACTCACCATCTTCCGCAGCCAGAAAATCTGCCCACCTGTTCATGAGCTGGGATTATGACCTAGTTCTGCCCCCTCGCTGGGTGTAAAACTTGGGAGAGCAGACCTTGCACCTCGCCTGGGTAACACAGTGGAACTGGCTTTGGTGGCAAAGGCAGGAGTGAGCCAGCTCTGAGCTCGTGAGAGTGGGAGAGAGAGCTGACCCGACTGCTCACAGTGTGCAGGGTTTGAGAGAGTGGGGCCCTGCACCTTGATAGGGCAGCACCGTGGAGATGGCTCTGGAGGTGTGGATAAGGGAGAGCCGGTGGGCTGGCCAGCTCATCCGCCACCGGGCCCAGATTCAGGGCTCTGAATTGGCCCACTTCCAAATCCATATCATCGGTGAATGGGTTAGGACATGTGGAAGGGCCTGTCCTGGTTTCCCAAAGCTGCAGGATCTCCGTGACACAGGATAACTGGGAGGAGTCCATGCGAGGGTCCAGTATTGATGCTGGCACAGAAGCCACAAACCTTGAACTAGACCAGCGACTCATTACAGTGAACATTTGCAAGTGACGATGTGTGGACAGAGGGATGTTCTGTGGGACACACTGACACACTTCACCTTCCACAATGAGATGCTTTCTATGCTTTGTGTGTGTGTGTGTGTGTGTGTGTGTGTGTGTGTGTGTGTGTGTGTGTGTGTGTTTCGAGGGAGGCTGTAAGCAAAGGGCAGATATGAGGGAGAAGGAGATGAGTCGGACTGGGGTGTATGATGTGAAACTCACAAAGAATCAACAAAAAGGTAAAGAGGAATTAAACAAGGCTGCTCTAGTACTTGAAGGCACGATGCTGTTGATAAGGCCAGTTACAAAAGGCCACGCGATTCCAGCTGTGTAGAAGATCTCAAGTAGGCAAAACTACCGAGGGAAAGGAAGGTAGGCGTGATCAGGCTGAGCGATGGGAGGGAGGTCAGTGGCAGCTGAGGGACCTTGGGGAGCAGTTGCTCACAGCCACATGGCTTCAGACTGGTGTGAGGAGAATGTTCTAAAGTGGACGGTGGGTGATGGACCCCTTGGGCTATACTAGAGCCAATGAACTGTGTGCCTGAAGTGGACGGCTGGCGTGGTGTGGGCTTTACACCCCAGCCATGCTAGATGAGTGTAGCCTATATTAATAATAGGTATACTTTCCTTCGGTGACGATTTGTACTGATTCTTTTTCAAGTTTTCTTAAACAATTATTGTTGTGGCTCAGGAAAAAATGTATTAAGAGTAATTTAGATAAGAAAGTATTTCACAGAGAGGCCTCTTTCCCTATGAGTGATTCTGAATATGAAAATAAAAGGACCGTCAGCCAGCACGTGGGAGGTGCCTGAGGCTTAGACTCCTCCTTTCCCAGTGGGATCAGTGGGATCAGTGGGGTCTCGGCTGCCGTAGCTCTGTAGGGATGACCTGAGCCATTGGATTTGCCTGCAATGTTTGCGCTCTTGGGAGAAAGGACTCACTTGGGCTAACTGTCCCATTTTGTGGCTAACTGTCCCATTGTTTCTTCCACTTCCTATGATGCTGGGCCAGCAACATGGAGGAACTCAGGGATTCAAGCGTTCGAACAGATTGTGAATTAAGGGAGTCTCCTGCACCACATTAGCTGTCTGACACTGAGAGCTTCACATTCACACTGGGGCAGAAAACACGAAGCAAAACAAGGAAGCCAATGAGTGAAGTGCTAGTGCAGAACAAGAGAGGAGAAGAATTAGGCTGAGCTACCAGTGAGAAGAAGGGACAGAGGGGACAGGGATGGGGACGGAGCCTGGTCTTTCCAGGCACCCTGGGGGCCAGCACTTTAGTGATAAAGTACTTCAGGAACTGCAGGTGTTTGAATCGGCCGTTGATAAAGCAAGGAACTTTGCCTCTCTCTCTGCACGCAGAGGTGGTCACTGGTTCCCAAACCAATTTGGTCCCAGCCCAAAGTCTCATTTCAAGGAGAAAAGGATTCGTTCAAAGACCGCTTGTCATATTTGTCCTGGAATGAACTGTGTGGCCCCCTTGCCTCAGCCTCCCCATTGCTGGGATTACAGGTGTGTGAAACACACCCAAAGGACGTTGAATTGTGTGTGAATTAGCGTGTTGTTAGAGGGGTTCTATGGTGAAAGTAAGCAGCATTAGGGTGCTGTCTGAATATTTCTTAGGGAGGCAGAGCACATGGACAGTGCCACCGGCTTGCCAGCTATGAGTATGACACTTCTGTGCTGGTCTCAGGTGTGGCCAGTAGACAGGAGAATGGGAGATTAGATGGCTGGTGGACCGCCTGGTTCTACTGAGAATTTTTCTCCTGCTCCTTCCTCTCTGGAGGGAGGGTCCTTGTGGTTAAACCACAGGGCAGTTAGTTGAGAGAGTCCCGGCTCCCTCTGTTGCTTAAGCCTAGACTCTGGATCCATTTTGCAAGAAGACATAGGGAAGCTGGAACACGGAGGCGGTCTTTTCTCCAGGCAAATCTTCTTAATGAGACACTGATGTTAATCTTACAGCTACTTAACCCTGGGGTAGAAATCCCTGTTTGTTGGTGCTGTGTCATTAGTGAACATAAGTACTAGAGATTATCTCTTGTTTTATTACAGTTTGAAGCATGTTTATCGAGTTCGGTAAGTCAGATTTCGAGAGGTAATCCTTGGGCCCTGAAGACAACACTAATAAGCCCTTAAAGCAGATAGCTAGAGTTACAGATACCATTATCAGCCGGAGGTTGCTGTAGCAACAAGTAGTTTGACTGCACCGTGCAACTGATGGTACGCCGGGCTCCTGTAAAAGGAGGTGTAAAAGGAGCCCGCTCATTCAGCAGAAACTCTCCTGGGAAAGTTTAATTAAGCTGGACTAGAATAAGCACCAGAGTCTCTGGAAAGCTCCAAGGGGTGCTTCTGGTGAGCAGCTCTAAATTAAGGAAAGATATGTCATGAGTCTGAACCAGCAGAGCATCTAAGGAGTAATTTTAGGGTGAGGATTTTTCTACACGCGAAAGTTCTTTTTAAAGCTGAAAGTAACTCTAACGCAAGCCTGTCATTTCATCGTGGAGTGTGGGATTCTAAAAACCTCTGACAGTATAGTTGTCTTTGAAACTTTTTACCTAGTAGATATTCTATGTCGAGGGCACCTCATGCCTCCTACCCTCTCTCTTCTCACCTCCCTTCTATCCTACCAGTCCTAGCTTTACTTCTTTTGTTACATACGTACATGCATGCCTACATACCTGCATACATACACGCATACATGTATATATTTATGTAAAATCTAGGAACCACAAATGAAAGAAAATATGCAGTCTTTATCGTTCTGCGACTGGCTTCTTTCGCTTAATGCGATTACCTCCAGTGTATTTTTCTAGGCAGTTGTTCTAAAAGGTAGGAAACGGGGCAGGGGGGTTCACAAGAGACCACGGCGGAATGTAGGGATGGAAGTATGCTGAGATCATGGGGTCGGCCTTTTGGGGGTAGGGCTGAGGGAGAAAGCTGAATGAGCCCTTTGATACAGCAAATGATTACAGGCCACATCCTGTTTTCCAGGGTGCTCTTCAGAATAAATGCCTGCATGTATGGGACGATTTAGAGACACAGTGGCCTCAAGTGGCCAGCAGAATGGAGTTGCGTGGTCCTCTTCCTGTCTGGTGCAGATGTGTTCCTGGAACCTTTGGCTCTGTTGTTCCCTGCTCTCTGACACACTGTAGCTGTTGACCCCACGTGAAGTTTTATTATGCGGGTTTGAGTTTCCAAAGGGGGACTCCTCAGCAACGCCTATGTGGCAAACACTGCGGCAGGCGACTCGCAATTCTGTGCATTGGGGAAGTGGACTGGAAAACTTCGCCTTAACTTTTTTTGCCTTGGGCTTTTGGCACTGAAAAGGCACCTCTCGGCAGGCAAGACCTTTCTAATTTTGCTTACATGGCTGGTCTTCAGGCAAATGTTACTCTTCTGCCACCTGGTGGCCAGATTTGGGGAATGCATTTAAAAGCATAAACTATTGGCTGGGTGTCTGCAGTCCCTGCACAAAATTGAGGTCCTGTGTTTTTGTTCTTATCATGAAACCTAGTCTTGCTCGCAAATTCATGATCGATACCAGTTGTCCACAGTCGCAGCCTCGCTTGCCCCATGTAAAATAAATTCAGTTATTCTTTTAAACATGACTTGCTTTCTCCTTATGTGTATGTTCCTGTGGGGGGTATGCATACGTGTACGCGTGGGTACCAGTGGGGGCCAGAAAAGGATGTATAAAGTTATCAGTAGTCTGAGCTGAACTCAGATCCTTCGTAAGACTAGCAAGTACCCTTCGTATCCAGGTCATGCATCCAGCCAGATTCAGTTTTTGTTTTTGCTTTTTTAATTGTCCATTACCTGGATGATATTTTTTCCTCCATCTTTATTAATTTGGGTATTTATTAGTTACATTTCAATTGTTATTCCCTTTCCTGGTTTCTGGGCCAACATCCCCCTAACCCCTCCCTTTCTATGTGGCTGTTCCCCTCCCCAACTCTCCCCCAATTGCCGCCCTCCCCCCACCAGTCTAGTTCACTGGGGGTTCAGTCTTGGCAGGACCCAGGGCTTCCCCTTACACTGGTGATCTTACTAGGCTATTCATTGCTACCTATGAGGTCAGAGTCCAGGGTCAGTCCATGTATAGTCTTTGGGTAGTGGCTTAGTCCCTGGAAGCTCTGGTTGATTGGCATTGTTGTACATATGGGGTCTCGAGCCCCTTCAAGCTCTTCCAGTTCTTTCTCTGATTCCTTCAACGGGGGTACCGTTCTCAATTCAGTGGTTTGCTGCTGGCATTTGCCTATGTATTTGCTGTATTCTGGCTGTGTCTCTCAGAAGAGGTCCATTAAACAAACAAACAAACAGTGACAAGTGGAGTTGTAGTCACCTATTCTCGACTTTCCATTCTTATTTCTTTGCAACCTGTCACCCTCATCTGATTTGCCGTGGAGAACTCATACATAAGGGCTTGTACATTAAGTGTAAATGAAACCTCTGGCCGTACCAAGAGCTTAAATAAATCCACTTGGAGGTTTGAGGCAGTAGGAAACTGAATTAAACAGGAGGGGCAACTGGGGTAGGGACTGCCCAGTTTACAAACTTTCTGGGAAAATTCCTGGCCTTTCTCTGGGACCACATCAAAAAAGGTCCAGCATGCTAAGAAGCGGAGATTCAAGAAAGGATCCTGAGGCCTGGCGAGGTTGTATATTCTTATAAATGCAGGTGAAAGGTTTTCAGCTAACCACCCCTGCTAGGGAAGCCAGCATTTACGCTACCCAAGGCTAAACATGCTCCATGGTTATTTTGACAGTCTTTGAACTTGTTTCCGGGGAAACTGAGTATTTGGGAAGAGAACCAATCAGTCAGGGGACAGAGAAAGTGCCTGTCACCTGGGTTCCTGTTTGTCACAGAACACCCTGAACACTGTTTCCAGGAAAAGCTTTGCTGGGAGGGGGCCCCCCAGCCAGAGCATCTGGGGTCAGCCACTGCTTAACCAGCTGGTTGGTGCCGAGAGCTGTGTGCTTTCGTCCATGCAGAAGAGACAGCTGCCTGTCTCTTAGAACGAATTAGTCGTTTTTCTTTCTTCTACTGACATCTGTGGAATCCAGGGGAGAAGACAAGTAGGATTTCCCTCAGGTGGTACCAGTCACATCCTCGGCATCTATTAAGAACCTTTGGGTGTGTGTGTGTGTGTGTGTGTGTGTGTGTGTGTGTGTGTGTGTGTGTGTGTGTGGTGAGCATCCTTCCTTTGCAGTCAAGGATACTGATTTATATAAGGCACACCCCCCCACCCCTGCCACCCCAGGATTTCCCGAGAGAGCGCCCTGCCTTGTTTACATAGTAGTATGCACAAATAACCCCAGCGTGTGTGCAGTCAGGCGATTACATACCTCAGTCTCTGGTAGAGTCGCCTGTTAACTAGCTAATCCCGTGCAGAGGGTCCTGGGTAGCTTGTATATACCTGTCATGTATTTTCGTTGTCTGTCTGTCTGTCTTTGCCTGTCTGTGTTTCTAACTAAAGAATTATTTCTTTTGCAGAGGTTAGGAATCTGGAGTCTGGCAGATCACCCTCAGAAGAGGAGGAGGATGGACAGGTGAGGAACCATGGTCACCTGGCCTCACTGTCATCTCTGTGTATCTCTCCAGAGTTAAAGTAGGTGTGACCATCGAACCTCCTGCTCATTCAAATCCACACGCAGGCAGGGCTATGCCCATAATCCAATTTCTTTTATTAGGATCACAATGGGCTACATGCTATGTATGACCCAAGCCTAGCTATCCTGAGTTGTCACCGTCGTAAGCACGAGATGATCAACCAGCGGCATCCTCCAGAACATGCTGTGGCTGGAAGCATCTCGTGCAGGATGTTTACTGATACTGCTTTACCCGTGGGCAGCTTCCAGGTGTGTGTTAGCTGGACACACATCCTTTCCTTATTTTTAGCTCCTGGGGCTAATTATAAGCATAGATGAGTCTCCTGTTTACGTGTTGCAGTGCGAGGGGTGTGCTTTCATGGACGTTTCCCAAGATCGTCAGTCTAGCCCTCGAGAATACAAAATCGTGTTAACGAGATTCCTCACCTGTGTCCGTTTCAGCTCGTCAAAAGCCAGGCCGACGGGCCGAGTGAACAGGAAGACCAGGACCGCCTAGTTTTGGGTATGTTCCAAAATGCTGCATTGCCTGTGGCCAGGGGTGGGCGCTGTGGGCCGTTTGCTTACTTCTTTCAGCCTTCCTAGTCAGTTTTCTCCTAGTCAGTTTTCTTTAACGTTTCAGTCATAACCTTACAACTCTCACTCACAATCTAAAAGTACATAGGAAGAACCCAAAACATTCCCCTGAGGGATTTCACCCGGCCAAACTCTGGAGTGGTAGTTGCCATAATTACCTCATGTCTTCGTGAGCCTGGAGAGTGGGCTTTGGGTACCATGCTACCTGTTACGCAGTGCCGCCCAATGCATCCCATGGAGATGAGTCTGGGTGGTCTGCACCCCACCCCCTGGGCCTCTGGAGAAGACCAGGCACTGCCATGTGCGTAGGTCCCTTAAGAGAGAAGGGTAGAGATGATTCTTTTCACAGACCTGAAAATTCTCATTTCTCTTCAGACGTCCTATTTCCCCCACCCGCCTCTGGGCTCCTCCGCTGCTTTCCCCTACACAGCCCTGGAATTATTTAGAGGCCAGCAGAGTAGAATGAAGTTTGAGTGGGAGAACAAGGGCCCGGCGGCTGCCATCAGATGCCCGGCGACTGGGATGTATGAGTCTTCTTCAGGTGCAGTGCAGCTGAGGCTGCTTGCACACTTGTCTTAGTGTTTCCATGGCCATGAACAGACACCATGACCAAGGCCACTCTTATAAAGGACAGCATTTACTTGGGGCTGGCTTACAGGTTCAGAAGCAAGGCAGCGTCCAGGCAGGCATGGCGCTGGAGGAACTGAGAGTTCTATATCTTGTTCCAAAGGCAAGAAGGAGAAGCCTATCTTGCAAGCAGCAAGGAGGAGGGCCTCAAAGCCTGCTCCTACAGTGACACACTTTCTCCAACAAGGCCACACCTACTCCCAGCAGTCCTATTCCCTATGGGCCAAGCCTATTCAAACCAACCACAACACTCAAAGGACACATGGGAACAGAGCTGTCTTGGAGGTGGCCCTGGGTGAGAAGGTTGCGGATGAGGCAAGTCCGCAGGCTAAGGAGAGTTGAGAGTGTATTATGTGGCAGAGGCAGCGGACATGTGGAGGCATCACCAGCAACTCGTGAGGGGGTTCCTGGAGGCCCTGGCATTGTGTTCAGCCTCCGTGGTAGACACGTGTCAGAGCTGTTACAACCGTTGGGAAATCCCATAGCCTAGAGAAGGCCAGGAGGAAGCACCCGCAGTGTTGGTTGACTGTGCTGCTCTGGGCTTGGCACTTCGCCAGCGGTGGTTTGCTGGATGTCCTGGCCTAAGGGGCCGCTAAACTTGGAACAGAGACTTAGTTGTGTTCCAAGCGGTGTGCACACATCTGTCGCTGTTGCTATAGAACAGGAGAAAAATAATTTATATCCAGAGCCCACAACAGGGGAAGAGGAAGGAGAAAACAAAACAAAACAAAACAAAACAACAACAAAGCAAACACTGAGGACTAGATGACTCCTGTGGGCCCCAGAGTCGGGAGCGTGGTTCTCCATGCACACAAGATGTCTCAGCTGCTGCCCATTGCACCCTGTTCTCACTCTCTCTCGGGAGTGTCAGCTTTGAAGAACGTTTACTCAGACACGTTGCTGGCAGAGGAGGGGGGTTGGCTGTTAGAAGTATTAAATAGTGGGATTATTTTTAATTTGGGACTCTTAAAACCTCTCCTCAGTCTCCTGCTGATGTACTTGTTGGGTGAGAAGAGTTTTGCTTTGTAAACTGCAGTAACCCTGCCCGGGCTGAGTGCTTAGTCAGTAACGTCATTGTGGCTGAGGAGGAACATTGGGAAGGCTGAGAGGAGAGAGAGAGAGAGAGAGAGAGAGAGAGAGAGAGAGAGAGAGAGAGAGAGAGAGGAAGGAGGAGGAGGAGGGGAAGGGGGAAGGGGGAAGGGGGAAGGGGGAAAGGGGACAGGGAGTGAGGGAGGGGGGGCAGAGAGAGAGAGAGAGAGAGAGAGAGAGAGGAAGGAGGAGGGGAAGGGGGAAAGGGGACAGGGAGTGAGGGAGAGGGGGCAGAGAGAGAGAGAGAGAGAGAGCGAGAGAGAGAGGAGGAGGGAAAGGGGGAAGGAGGAGAGGGGACAGGGAGCGAGGGAAAGGGGGGGTCGGGGGAGAGGGAGAGAGAGGCTGAACAAAACTTAACATGTAGCCATCTATGAAAAGGCCACGGACACGTCTTTCTGACTCCAGCATTTTCTCTCATTATTTAAACTTTTGAATGAAGAGGGAGAGAAGAAAATCTCCTGACTTTATGAAATAAAGTGAGAGTGGACTTTAAAGGAACCCCTGAGACAGAAGAGAGAGCAGCCAGCAGTAACAGGCAGATGTAAACCAGAGGCAGAAAGAAGAAGCTGCTCCCCCAGAGGCCACTTCGAAACTCTTGTCTTTGAGTGAGCTGGTAGTCTGTCTGGACTCTTAGAACTACTAATAAAACATGCAGGATAGAAGTATGAGGGCTTTGCTGTATTGTATTACTTTAAACTGTGTGGTACAAATGTGGTGTTGTCTTGCAAACTCGATCAGTGTTGTTCTGGTGGAACTTTCCGTGTGATGGTTGCCCGGAAGTTGCTGCTTGAGTGAAGTCCTGGTGTCTTAGCGGAATCACAGAAGCTCCTGGAAAGTGATGGCGCTGCTCTGTCAGCTGGGATTATAGAGCGTGAGTGAGGCTGTACAGGCCACAGACCTGACTCTCACACTGAGGCTAAACTTCCTGCAGTTAACGAGCCGGTGCTCTCCATTGGATTAGAGATTGTATGCGTGCATTCGGCTAGAGTTGTGTGTCATGTAGCTATGGGCATGGAAAGAAACATGAGGGACCCGTGAAACTGAGATGGTGAGACAAGAGCATGGGGGCGTGTCTTGACTCTTCCTGTGGGGGGAGGGGTGGGGAGCTAGAGCACATCTCGAGGTGAGCGAGGGTGGGGTGGCGAATGGAACTGGTTGGCGCTCTTCTTGGGAAGTTTCAAGACTGATAGGCTCTGGCAAGAAGCCATACTTTATCTGCTGCTGCAGATTTGGCTGGCAGACAGAGGGCTTGGCACAGTGCAGAGCTTTTAAACAGAATCTTGGTTAAGTAAGACTTTGCAGAGGAACTGGGGAGATGGCTCAGTGGTTACGGGTACCTGCTGCCCTTGCGGGGGACCAGAGCTCGATTCCCAGCACCTGTAGCAATATAGTTCCCGGGGTTCCAATGCCCTCTTCTGGCCTCTTTGGGCACTGCATGCCTTCACTGCGTAGTTCACATACGCGAGTGAATTCATAGACGTAAGTTAAAATTAAAGCTTTAAAAGCTTTTAAGGAGAAATTAGTCTTCTATAGCTAGAGAAGATATCAACTAGGGTTAGAAGAAAATGTATTCGCTGTCTACCCAAGATGGTTCCTATGAATTTGGCTATAACATGAATTTGGCTATAACATGAATTTGGCTATAACTCCTCCCTGGGCTTTTTTTTTTTTTTTTTTTAAAGAGTTGTCACCAGGCAAAAAATGTCCTTTTACCCTTCGTTATTTACTTTGTGTTAAGTAACTACTGTCTAAGAAAGTCCCTTAAAAGGTTGCTGTACACACTTTTCACAACGTGCACAAATGCTTTTGCAAGAAGAAAAGGAAAATGGGTGTCCACTGTAGATGTAGACCGGGCATGGCCAACTCATGCAGGGGTTCAAATTGCAAATATTTTAAACACGTTGGGCCCTGGTTTTCATTTCTAATAATGTTTTCCTTGTCTTGATAAGGTTTTCCTCGTCTTAGAGTATTTATTTTTAATGGATACATGTGTTCTGCCTGCATGTATGTCTGTGAACCATTCAGCAAATGTATGCAGTACCCATATATGGGCCTGGTGCCCTGAGAGAGCATCAGATCCCCCGGAACTGGAGTAACAGATGGTTGTGAGTGGACAAGTGGGTGCTAAGAATCAAACCCACATCATCCCAGAAATAGCTAGTGCTCCTAACCGCTGAGCTAACTCTTTAGCCCCGATTTTTTAAATTTTTAAACAGTATTTTTATTATTTGTACATTCTACACATTTATATAATAGATATTGATCACTGTTACCTTTGGGTCATTTGTTGCTTATGTTGTTATTTTTTTCAGATTAGGGACTCATGTAGCCCAGGCTGGCCTCAGACTCACCAAGTAGGTGAGGATATCCTAAACTCCAGACAATCCTGCCTTCACCCCCCACATACTGAGATTAAAGTCTGCACTATGACATCTGGCTATAATTTTGAGTCATTTCATTTCGATTGTCTATTACATATAATCCAAGAAAAGGAAAACTTTTGGTGGATGTTGGGACAGGGAGGGCAAACACTAGGGGGACAGATGAACTGAAGCTGACTGTGGGTAGAAACCCAACTTCGTAATCAAACAAAACAGCAAAAACCATTTGGGAAGCATAATGCAGAAATTGATACAGAGGGATGTGAGGCTGGGATTTCTCACCAGGCAGCACACAGGCCTGCCAAGCCCCCATGCAAAGTTTCGTAGGGATATCAGCAGAGGAATTGAAGATCCAGCAGAACAGCTCCTTGGTCTTGGCTCCTAGAGGTGAGGCACAGAGTGCGCTCAGAAGTGCTGTCTCCCCTCCCACACTGTCAACTAATAATTACTAATTAAGTGACTTCTCATATCTACTGATAGTAGTGGCCACAGAGCTATAAATGCTCATGAAAACAGCCCATGTTAATCACCTGTGAATGAGACAATGGATACAGTCTAGGAGCCAGAGCCCTCCCCGACCCTTCCCCATCTCCTCCTCCCCCTCCCTTCCCCCTCCCTTTCCTCACCCCTCCTCCTCCACTTCCCCTCCCCCACCCACCCCTCTCCCTCCCCCTCCCCTCCCCCTACTCCTCTGGTGCGATTTCACTATGCACCATCTCTGTCAAGGCCTTGGGAATGTCGGATGAAATCTGAATGTTGTGTGAAAAGAGAGGAAAGATGGGCTCTTCAAGACTCTTGGACTTCTAGAAAGTCAGCTTTTGAGCCTAATTTTTGGTAGATCTCATTACAGCGTGGGCTCTCTCTCTCTCTCTCTCTCTCTCTCTCTCTCTCTCTCTCCATCCCTCCCTTCCTCCCTCCCGCCCTTTATATTTCAGCTTTTGGGTGGAGGTGGGTGGCATTTCTCTATAACGAACTAATTTCTCCCATGATTTGGAGTAAAGGGCCTGGGGACAGAGAACTCTTCCAAGAAGGGGATTACAAACGCAGAGTTATTTGTATAAAACCGGGCTGCTTTTAATTCTTTTTGTTCCTTTCGAATTGGTGGCCTTCGAGGTTTGAAAAATAGTTTTGGTAGGAAAAAGTTGCTGGCCTAGGCGTTTGGCTGCACGCCTGTTTCAAGGTCCATTTGGTTCTCCGGCTGAGTTCTGCCCCTTTGTGTTTGTGGCCTCCTTGTTTGGGTAAAGTTTGCCTCGTGGAAGGTGGGAAAGAAATGCTTCTTTTCTCTTAAATGAGATTACTGGAGTATTTGTTGACAAGCACTTATCCCTTAAATCGAAGGAAAGACTATGGGGGCGGGGTTAGGTTATTAGAAACTGTAATCCGAGGGCTTAGAGAACAAGAAATGCCTCACAAAGTTGTCAAGTCGAAGGATGCTTTTCTTATTGCTTGTTCTAAGATGTGCAATGGAAAGAGAAACAAAAAAGGCGTGGAAACCACTTGAGCTGCTGCTGCCAGAAGGCCCCTGCCTTGTTCTGAGCCTTGCCTACACACCAGGATGGGAACTCTAGAATCCTGAAGCTGGCCCTAAGGTCCCAGTTGGTCTAGATGGAGCATGTACGTCAAGACTTTGCAAAGGACTCCATGTGGGTCGTAGGGGGAGTCGAGGCTGAAAGCCCAGCTAGGGTTCTCTGGAAGCCCCGTGACTTTGGGGTCGGTGCCACACTACCTAGTTCTCAGTACCTTTACCACTGAGAAGCGGAGCTGCACTCATGTCTCCAGTGATTGAGAAAGGAGTGAGGGGAAACCTGTTTATGTTAGCTTTGTCAATTCTCAGCAGTCACTTCCGTCTCATTCTTAGGAAAGCTGTGGACTTCTGTGCCTTTTATTTCCTTGACCCAGCTTCTCATGTGTATACCTTGTTGTATGTAGTCATCATGTTTTCCCTAACTTCTTGGATGTGAGAGTGTTTTACCCTTCCCTGGGTTTTGACGGTCTTACAGTTTTGAGGGGTGTTATAGATGTTCCACAGATGGAATTTAAATGTTTCCCCCACCGTTAAAGTTACAGGTTTTGAAAGGAAGATCAGCTGGGTGGTGATAGTGCTTGCCCTTCATTCCATCACTCAGGAAGCAGAGGTAGGCAGAACTCTGAGTTGGAGGCCAGACTGGTCTATAGAGGGAGTTCCAAGACAGCCAGGGCCACACAGAGAAACCCTGTCCCAACAAAACAAAACAAATACAAAACAGGAAGAAAGAAAGAAAGAAAGAAAGAAAAAAAAACAAAGAAACAAAGAAACAAAGAAACAGAAAGAAACAAAGAAACAAAGAAAGAAAAGAACAAACAAACAAAGGACAGGTGAAGTACTATATCTGTTCCCTTCATATGACACAGAGGGTTTGTCCTACCAACTTCATTAATCACCATTAATGCTGATATTCATCCCCTGGGTGTGGTTGTATTGATCATTTTCTTTCCTGTGAAGTTATTTTTCCCTCATCCCTTCCTCATTCTGTATCGTTTGGAAGGAAGTCAAGATGTTTAGTCCACAGTTAAGGAGCAGGGAGTTGTCCGCATGCTTTCTTATGGGTGGGGTAGCTACATAACTTGGAATTCTCTTACCTGGAAGGGCTGTGTTCCTCCACTATTTGGTCATTCACTAACATCTTCACAAAGACAAAAGATCTTCGAATCATTACCTAATGATGTTCTGTTGTGGAGGCAATGTAGCTTTTGTAATAGGGACGATCTTAGTTGGCTTCTGTGCCCTTTTTACATCTTCACTGGTGTGTGAGTGTGTATGTGTGTGTGTGTATGTGTGTATGTGTGTGTGAGTATGTGTGGTGTGTGAGTATGTGTGTGTGAGAGTGTGTGTGTGAGTATGTGTGTGTATGAGTATGTGTGTGTGAGTGTGTGTGAGTGTGTGTATGTGTGTGTATGTGTGTGTGAGTATGTGTGGTGTGTGAGTATGTGTGTGTGAGAGTGTGTGAGTATGTGTGTGTGTATGTGTGTGTGTATGAGTATGTGTGTGTGAGTGTGTGTGAGTGTGTGTATGTGTGTGTGTATGTGTGTGTGAGTATGTGTGGTGTGTGAGTATGTGTGTGTGAGAGTGTGTGAGTATGTGTGTGTGTATGTGTATGTGTGTGTGTATGAGTATGTGTGTGTGAGTGTGTGTGAGTGTGTGTATGTGTGTGTGTATGTGTGTGTGAGTATGTGTGGTGTGTGAGTATGTGTGGTGTGTGAGTATGTGTGTGTGAGTATGTGTGTGTGTATGAGTATGTGTGTGTGAGTGTGTGTGTAAGTGTGCATGTGTGAGTGTGTGTATGTGTGTGTGAGTATGTGTGTGTGAGTGTGTGAGTGTGAGTATGTGTGTGAGAGTGTGTGTGTGAGTGTGAGTATGTGTGTGAGTGTGTATGTGAGTATGTGTGTGAGAGTATGTGTGAGTGTGAGTATGTGTGTGTGAGCGTGTGAGTGTGTGTGAGTGTGTGTGAGTGTACATGTGTGAGTGTGTGTGTGAGTATGTGTTTGTGTGAGTGTGAGTGTGTGTGTATGAGTATGTGTGTGTGAGTGTGTGTGTAAGTGTGCATGTGTGAGTGTGTGTATGTGTGTGTGAGTATGTGTGTGTGAGTGTGTGAGTGTGAGTATGTGTGTGAGAGTGTGTGTGTGAGTGTGAGTATGTGTGTGAGTGTGTATGTGAGTATGTGTGTGTGAGAGTATGTGTGAGTGTGAGTATGTGTGTGTGAGCGTGTGAGTGTGTGTGAGTGTGTGTGAGTGTACATGTGTGAGTGTGTGTGTGAGTATGTGTTTGTGTGAGTGTATGTGTGTGAGTGTGTGTGTGAGTGTACATGTGTGAGCGTGTGTGTGTGAGTGTGTGTGCGTGTGAGTATGTGTGTGTGAGAGAGAGTGTGTGTGTGTTTAGTTTGGTGAAAATATCACTTATGATTTGTTAATTGATGATACAGGACACCTGGGATTTGTCGACAGTCATAGAACTTTATAGCACATCAAGTGAACCTTAATGGATACAAACAGACCAGCAAACACATAAAAATCAATCGTGGGTGTCTTAGCATTTCTATCGCGATACTATGGCTATAGCGACTCTTACGAAGGGGCTGGCTTGAGGTCCATCGTCATCATGGAGGGAAGCATGGCAGTGTACAGGCAGACATGGTCCTGGTGAAGAAGCCGAGAGTTCTACATCTGGATCCACAGGCAGCCGGAAGAGAAAGACACTGGCTGGGCCTGGCTTGAGCTTCTGAAATCCAAGGTTCCAGTCTGCTTCTTTGAAGATAGGGTTTAGATGCAAGTATTTATAGAATGATGAACACTGTGGTCTGAGGCTTGAGAAAAGGGAGTTGAATAACGAACTCACTTCATTTTTAGGGTCTTTGTTATGTGTAATCAAACCTTTTGGTTCTTCACAGGAAGTTCGTTCAGAAAATGACTCCATTAGTGTGTTCTGAGGGCGACTGTGGTCTCTTGGATGTCAAGTAGTCATATCAGACACTTGTGTGGATGACGAGAAGTGGGGGTGGCTTTAACAGGTTTGAGTGACTTCCGAGTGCCTATAAAACAGGTGGCCACCCTGATTAGTGTATCAGAGCTGCTATCTATTCCTGGGCTCTGTGACTTTCTGAAATCGACGATAAGAGGAATAACCATGAACTAATAAAGCTACTTACCCCGGAGGTCATGGTGTGAATACTTCAGTAGTACACTGTAGAAATACGCTGAAAGGGAATTCTCTGTCTAGTTAATATTTAAAGTATACTGGAAATGCCTTTAATTTCTTTATGCTGTAGTCTTTATTCCCCATGGTAACCCCTGCTGTGTAGATGTAATGGTCCCATTTCAATAGTGCTAAATTCAGAACTTAAGAGGGTTGCGGTTAAGGCTACTACTTAAGTGTACAACTGCCCCGTATATGTCGCCAGTGCCCACGATCTTTCCTGTAGCTTGGGGGTGCCTCTAAAATACACGTCAGGCCCAGTTTCTTCCTTCAAGGAATTTGGGGTCCCTTTAGGAGATAAGAAAACGTCACAATTTCTGTTCCTCAAATCCCGTATCAGTAGTTGAAAAGATTTCGTTTCGTCAAGGTTGAGAGGGAATTGACCTGCTGTCCGTATGAAGAAAGTGGAGGAATATTTTCTGCCCAGGGCCTTCAGGAAGTAGACACAGGAAGGTAGCAGTAACTGCCTTGGGTGATTAGAGCCCCATGCAACTGCTTTGCTTAGTAAAATGTCTGTTACTTTAAGGAGGCACAGTGACTGGAGACTTAAATTCTTCCAACTGCACTTGCAATCAGCCAATCTGACAAAGCAAATACATTTATCTTTTAAATATGGATGAGATGCAAATGACCTCTTGAATTAATTTAAATGCAATTAAAATAGCAAATGGAGAGAGAAAATAACTCCCTCAATGACGGGAGGAAGTAACGACGATGATGAATGACCCATGTTTAACGAGTCTTCAGAAGGTAAGAAATTGGTTGAGCTGACTTAAAAATAAAACAGGCTATGCCAGTGCTGTTTTCTACTTCACTCTCCATGCTAACTGCGTGCACAGATGGGGCAAGCCCTCGAGGGCATTGGAAAGTCTCGAGATCCAAGAGCTGTTCTCACAGGTGCTGGGGGCGCTCTTATTGTCAGAAAAGTTCCATAATGCAATTGATCTGTACTTTGTCAACAATGATTGTACCTCTAGGAAAAGATTAAGACGGGCCCACTTATCACCTCAGCCTGCAGCCATGCCTGTGTTCCTTCATACCTCTGTCTTTATCTTTTTTTTTTTTTTTTGGTTCTTTTTTTCCGGAGCTGGGGACCGAACCCAGGGCCTTGCGCTTCCTAGGTAAGCGCTCTACCACTGAGCTAAATCCCCAGCCCCTGTCTTTATCTTCTTAAGTTCTTCTGACCTGTTATTATAAAAGGTAGTCGGGGAGGAGCATCTGCTCCAGTAACTTCCTTTAAAAGGTTTATTTTTAATTGTGTGTGCATGTGTGCGTGTGTGTGTGCGTGTATGCATGAATACATGCATGTGTGTGTGCATGAGTACATGTGTGTGTACATGAGTATATGAGTGTGTGTGTGTACACGCATGTATTTCTGTGCATGAGTACATGTGTATGTGTGCATGAGTATATGAGTGTGTGTGTGCATGTGTGTGTGTGTGTGTGTGTGCACATGTATTTCTAATAGCCTGAGAAAGCTCCTCGAAGAGGCTCCTTGGCAGCAGAGCTGTGAGAGTAGCAATATCCTGGTGGTATTTCAGGCTACAGCGTACAACACCCCTCTCTTTGGTCTAGAGACACCTTGGAAACAGCTTGTGGCCACATGACATCCAAGTATTATCTGAAGCTTTGGGAAGCTAGAAATTTTCTTTACTGATAAACAATGTACTTTCTACAAATAAAGCTATACTGATTACATACATATAAAAATATTTAAAGTGTTAAGAATCCTATGCTTCGTCAAAATACATGGCTGCAGTCAGTAGATGCTATAGCCATCACATGAAGGTTGTCACCCCCCTGGTTTGACCAACTGGCACGACTCATTCACTCAGCAAAAGCCTGCAATGTCCCAGGCATGTCCCGAGGATTTGTCCAGTGGTCTGCATTTTATGTAGCCCAGGCTGGCCTGACACTTGCTGTGTAGCCAACTTCTGATCTTCTCACCTCTACCTTCCGAACACTGAGATTCAGGCCTGCACAGTCATGGCCAGCAGCAGCTCTGAGAATCAAGTCCAGGACTGCATGCGTGTCAGGCAAACACTTTGCCAACTGTACTTTGCTTTCTTTTAAAAAAAATTAATGATTTTAATTGAAATAGTATCTCCTTCCCTCCCTCCCAGCTACCCACCCATATTCCCCTCAAGCGCATAACCTCTTTTTTATTTGATTCTATTTGGTACATACACACAAATACACACACACACACACACACACACACACACACACACACACACACACACACTATTTTTACATTTTATTTATGAGGGGGACATGTATGTCATGGCCCACGTGAAAATCAAAGGAGAATTTGAAGGAGTTCATTCTCTCCTTCCAACATATGGGACCCAGGGATACAACTCAAGTTGTCAGGCCTGGAGCTGTCTCCCTGACAATACTGTCTGTCTGTCTGTCTGTCTGTCTCTCTCTCTCTTTTTGTCTCTCTCTCTCTCTCATTAAGGATCATATATAAAGTGAAATTCTCTTGCTTGTTGTTCAAGGCTGAGAATAATTTACTCTTACAGTTGTACCCATCTGTTTAAGAAAAATATGTAATTTATTCTTAAGAACAAAGGCTACAAAAATAGCAAAGTACTCATTTTTCCTTTTGGCTCAATCCTTGCAGCTCTATGAAATCACAGTAACAGTCTACACAATTCTGATTGTGACTTGAATTTACACTCCAGTAGGCCCCGCCCACACCGTATCTCTGCCTTTGCCCCTCCCTCGCCCCTCCCTGATCAGAGAGGCTCAGCTACCACAGAGCAGGCTGTGATACTGTCTCTTCCCTGGCTCAGCCCTCCGGCCAACAGTCGGAGAAACAGTTGAAGTAAAGAGATGAATGCTAATGAAGACATACACTGCTGTTTTCCAAGCCTGCGTGGTTGAATGGCCTCTCGTGTTGCTTCCTTTAGCTTTCTCTGGGCATCCCCAGATGTCATAAACATAGGCCTTCCTTCTTCTGCCAGAAGTGCTTTAGAGAGCTCTTTAAAGAAACTCTCCTGTGAGTTCCCTGTAGACACTGGCTGCTCAGCCTAATCTTATTCGGTTCACACATCTCTGTGCGCCTATGAGAGTAGGGAAGCCTGGTGAGTGGCAACTGCGGTTTATGGGAAGGCGATGTGGGCTTCCACTGCCTGCTGATCACTGGAAAGGGTTTAGCGGGGACTGCAGGAATGGTTGGTTTGTGGTAAATGAGCCATTAGCAAGATCAGGGGGATTGAAAGTTCAGAACTGAGTTCCAGAGTCACCCGAACCCTTAGGGCTGACTGCTGAACCCCGGTGACAGGTCAGGAAACAAGCACAAGCTACAAGTCCTGCTAGCCAGTAATAAACGACTTCGGAGTAGACAGGCTTGCGTTTGCTGCGGACTGGCTGTGATAAACCAGCCTTCATCACCCAGCGCAGCACAGCACAACTTTCCTAGCTCTCAGCAAAACAGGCGCCTGCCTTCGGAAGCTCGCCACGCCACCGGCCCGCTGGCAGCAGCGGCGGCGTTCTCTCTCCTCCAGCTCCTTTCCTTCTTCATTTCCATATCCAGCCACAAGAAGAGGGGAGTTAATGATTCATTTGCTCCCTGGTGACCTTTTGAATAACTGGACAGCGATGTATCAGCCAGACTCCAGGTCCCCCGCTGCCCCCCTCTGGCTTCTCTGGTTTGGCTTTAATATTTACAGCCTCCTTGTTGGTCTACATGCCTGAACGCCCGAAGGAAGCAAAACATTTACTGCCTCTCCCTCCCCGAGTTTGGAACTGTTTCACCCAGCCCCATTCCTGCCTTTGACATCACGGGGAGGCTCCTGGCTGGGCACGGTCTGCATGCACTCCTCTGCCTCAGCTAATCCCTTTACCCAAACAAACAATGGATTCTGACTCGGACTCCCCTTTCAACTACTCCTGGCCTTCCTTCCCCAAGATGAAGATTCGGCGCCGGGCATCCAAGAAAGGTAGATCATGGAGCCTTTTGTTTGCCCAGAATCAGACCAGCATGCACCTTCCTGTTCTTACCTCTCTGCCCTGCCTTTCCCTGCCTGCTGCTTGCAACTAAAGCTCCTGTTTTCACAAGTCTTTCTAGAGCTCTTGCCTTGCAAACACTTTGTATGTGGACTTCCGAGGTACATGCATTCCCCCCTTCCATCCCCTGTACTTTAACATCTACCTCAGTGTCATAATCTATACTTAAAAAAAAATGTGTGGCTCTGGGACGAGTCCGGGGGTCAGTACAAGGTAAATGTTTTGAGTTTGTTTAATCACAGTTACCTTGGAGTTACTTTGACAATAAAGACTCCTGTTGATTTAAACATGTCTAGACTTTGTAGAGCTTAAAGAGAATCTGTGCTTGCTGCTTACCGTGTGCTTCTGTTTTTCTTTTTTGGTTTTGTTTTGAAGTTAATTATTTAAGGGAAATCTGTTCGTGAGGAGTCCTATTTAGTGATTTTGTAGTTGTTGGAAAGAAAGGGTTTGGATAAAGTGATTTCAACGAGCAAGTCTCTAGAGAACCCAGAGACCCATTTGCTCACCTCCAGTAATAACAAGTAAGCGAGATCAACCTGAAGGAAGGAGGGCCCGGGACCCTGGTGGCTCATGGTGGAAGAGACTTGCTTGGAATAGTCCCTCTTGCTTCTTGGGCCCTCACTGTAGTGTGGGCTTGGTAACCACAGGGACTGGTCTTTGGGAAGAGACTCTCCCGTCCTGGGGTGGGCATCACAGGAGGCCATTGTTGTTTTCTGAGGCTTAAAGAAAAGCCAGCGAGTTAGTGGGCATCCTTTTCCATTCCTTGTCTTGTATAGAGACATGTGTGGTCATGCCTCTAACTCCAGGGGGAAGGGATGTAGAAAGTGGCAGGAGAAGAGGTGTTTTTCCTGCTTTTGTCTTCTGGAGCCTGACGGCTCTGTACAGCAGGGTGTTCCTAAGGTACCCTGTGTTCCCACAGGAGGATAGACTCTTGTTCACGTCTCTGATTAGCTTCAAACCTTGCATTCCCATAGAAGATGGACTAGTAGTTATCGTCAAATGTGGTTAGCTTTAAGGATTTTCTTCTGACCTTTTAGGATAAAAGAAAGGTGTTCATTTGTTTGTTTGCCTTTTAGCTGGGCTTTAAGCAATCTCTGGAAGATGCTAAGTTGGCCTTGAGGGGAAGCAGGAAGCCTTGGCCGCAACACCTTTCCCAGGCTGGTCCACTGCTATCCTTAAAATGCAGTCATCAGATACTCGGTGTTTAACATACCGTTTTGCTATCCTGTCTTAAAACCAATTTCTTCTTTATTTTGTACCCAAGAAAGGGGTTCCTTTTATTTTATACAGTTTTGTTGATTTTATAGATATAAGGTAGGGATTTTAAAATATCAGTGGTAAAGCCTGTCTCCCTTTAGAGGATGCAGTTCATAGATTAATGGGCTATCGTGTCTCGCCATTAAATGACTCTGGGGAAATGTTCCTGCAGGAGGGCATGTAGAAGTAAGCCCGTGTTCAGAGATAGGTGAACCAAGGTAAAGATTATCTGTGATAATCTTTGCATGTTTCCTACCTTTTCAAATCTTTCATGATTCAAAGTTATTTTCAAACAGTAATTTTTTTTTAAACACAACTGAACTTATTCCCAAGAGGGGAGATACATGGAGGTCCCAAGAATCGAGGGTGCATTTTTCTAGTTGTGGCGTAGGGGAGAGTAGCAAGGGTGGGTTACTTCAGTTTTCTATTTCTGTTGCCCAGACAGCTTACTGGGTGCCTATACTGTGGGGGCTGGGACTCCAGGTAGCTGGGAGGGAAGGGATTATGATTGGAAGCCAGGGAGAACCTTGAGAGGCCACTAGAGTGGTAGGAACACATGACTCACACCCTCCCTTTAAATCTAATTTGGAGCCGTGCCAGCCCGAGGCAGAGCAGAAAGTCATAGCAAAGCTATGTATAAATTAAACCCGGTTCAAGTGAAAGCAAGTAGCTGGCTAGGAAGGTGATTAACTCTTTGCCAAAATGGAGTCAATGGAGCAGCATGGCGAACCGGTCGCCTACGGAGTGTACGTTCTTCCTTGGAGCGTTGGTGGTAGCCTAGTTGTGAAGAAAATGGCCAGTCCTCTTCTAATATCAGCTGGACAGACTCCTCAGACCCAGAAGCTCTTAGAGAGCCAAGAGGGCTGTGGAAATACCCCATCCTGGCCACCCTTTCCTCCGTATGAAGGTAGCAGAGCTCAGAGAGATTCAGCAAAGAGATGATCAGATGTGTTCAACAAGCATCTCTGGAGTGACAGGTGGTTACAAGTTAGTGCTGGGATTCTTCCCCTCCCCCACTTAGTGGCAAAACCACCACTTCCCCCCAAAAACCCAACAACTAAGAAATCGGGCTTTTTCTTTTTTTTTTGAGACAGGGTCTCACTGGCTGGCTTGGACTTGCCATGTAGTCCAGTCTGGTCCTGAACTCAGTGATCTGCCAGTCTCAGCCTCCCAGCCACCAGGATTAAAGAAGTGTTGCCACAACACTTGGCCCAATAAATCTGATTTTTGCAGCCCAGTGGCTGTTTTGTGAAGAGCAGTGCTTCCTGGTCTCTGAAAAATGACATTTTTAGTGTGTCTTCAACAGTAAGAATTTCTCCTTATCCTCTCTCTCTCCCCCTCTCCCTCCCCTTCTCCCTCACTCTCTTCCTCTCCCCCTCCCCCTCCATTCCCCCTTCCCCTCCCCCGATGCAGGAGGCCAAAAGTCAACCTCCAACATTGTCCTTAAGAGCTATCCACCTTTTCTAAAACAAGATGTCTCCCTGACACCTGGGGTTTACAATTCAGTTGGGTTCACTGTCGGGTAAGCCCCAGTCATCTACCTGTCTTTGCTTCCGCAATGCTGGGCCAGGATTACAAGCCTGTGCCAGCATGTTTGGTCTTTTACTTGGGGGCTGAACGCAGGTCCTCGAGGACCACTCTTCTAGCTGAGCCAGCTCCCTGGCTCCTCTCTCCTCCTCCTCATCACCAGGGAAGTTAGGCTCTGGAGCTTCAGACACCTTGGAAGTCTTGAAGGAGGATCTTAGGGCTCTGAATTTATGGTCTATTAAGCAAACATCTCTTGTATTTATGGAGATATATGTTCTTCTAATTTCTTCTGTTGCTTCCCCCTCTTCACCCTCTTTGCTTGTATTGCCTTCCCTCAGAGGCCCTCTCCTGTCCCTGTTTCCAGTTTCTTTGATGGATATTCAGATGCATACACATTCCCAGCTTCCTAACAGAGTGACGTGAAGTTTTGATAAAGCTTTGTAATAATAAGAAACCCCACCAAGCCACATTTTAACTTAGTTCTTGCTTTTCCTCCTGTCTCCAGAAAAGGACACCATGTCACTGTTCTTTGGAAGTGACTGGTATCTCAAGGGGAAGCCATGGAAGTAGTTAAAGCCAAGCTGGCCACAAGTCCTGGGAGGGCCATTCTCAGAAGCTGTCCTCCGTCATCTTGTAGGCAGCTCCAGGACAAGTCGCTTTTGGAGCCCAGTGGTTAATGATTAGAGTAGGTCAGAATCCATGACCGTTCTGCTTCAGGGGATATAGGAATGCCTGGGTTTTTGTTTTGTTGGTTTCAGTGGGCAATTCAACTAAGAAATGTAATGCTTATTAATCAAAGATTAATTATAAAAATCTCACAGAGATTGTATCTCATGTAAGGCTCCAGTCGTTGTCATGCAGTCTTGAAAGAGTGTGCTTAGTGTAAGTCATCAGGCCCCTTGGAGATGTTGACACACACCTTCCCTTCATGTATTTTGTTCACCCCTGTGGTGTCTCTCATTCTCTCCTCTCCAGGTCATAGCAGGTCCCTCTTCAGGGAGAGAGAATGTGAGAGGCACCATCGTTTTTGGTTTTTTTTTTTGTTTTTGTTTTGTTTTTTCAGTGTGGGCAAAGCCTCTGTAGTTCCTAAGGAGCCAGTGCAAACGAGAAAATTTGACAACCCTGAAGAGCTTGGCTAGCACTAGAATTTTTGGAAGTCAAACTAAACAGTACTATGTAATGTTTTGCCAATCATATCTTTTTTAATTAAACTATAGTGGATGTTTGACTTAGGGAATAAGATAGCTCTGTAATAAGATTATCTGTGTTTTATAAGCTGAGGCTTAGAAAACACTGTCTTTTGAGTATGGTTTGTGCTACCTAAGGGCGTATGTGTTGGCCGTTTGACTCCCAACATAGTACTGTTGAGAAGAAGAGACCTTGATGAAGTAAAGACCCAGAGGAGGTCATTAGGTCTTAAAAGCTTCTTCCCTAAGAAGGGATTAAAGTCGTTCTTTTGGGACCCTTGTTCATTTTTGAGAAGATTGTTATGAAAAAGCAAGACTGGCCCTTTCCTGTCTTCAGGTGGCCTGGCTTACATAGGATTTCTCCCTCAACAACCTCTTGCTGCTGTGTTTGCTGTTAGTAAGTTAACCAAGGAGCCCTCACAAGAGTCCTTGCTATGCTGCTTTAACCTAAAACCCCATGAACTGTGAGCTAAAAAATCCTTCTAATGTATAAGTCACCTAGCGTCAGCTATTTCACATCCCAAAGGTATTCCAGGAAATGCAGAGACTAATAGCCATGCCAGGAAGGAAAAGGAAGGACTGGAATAATGGCATGAGCGAGATCGTCCCACACGTGCTGCCGTGTAAAAAGAAAGGGGCAGACCCTCCCTGCGTGCTAGATGTGATGTCACCGTCCTTTATTAGTTGTGGACTCTGAGGCCCAGAAGGAGGGAAGGACTTGCTCTGCCTTGGAGCCAGGAATAGCACAACTAAGCCTAGAGCACAGACACTGAACGTAAGAGGATTCTGTTTCCCAGAAGCGTGCCACCTTTCAACCGGGGTAATGAATGGAGGATGGCAAGGACTCGCCCCGGGGGTGGAAAGGTCTCATTGCACCTCCCCACCTCAGGCATGGTTCTTGCGCCGCACACTCACACTTTGAGCCTGGGAACTAGTGGACAGGGCCCAGGAAATAGGAAAATTGGAACCTTAAAAGGGTTTGTCTTAGCTAGGGTTTCTATTGCTATGAAGAAGTGCCATGACCATGGGTGACTCTTATAAAGGAAAACATTTAATTGGGGGAGTATTAAAGATTCAGAGGTTGAGCTCATTATCGTCATGGCAGGAAGCGTGGTGGCATGCAGGCAGGTGTGACGCTGGAGATGTGACTGAGAGGTCTACATCCAGATCGGCAGGCAGCAGGGAGAGAGAGACGCTTGGCCATTTGAAACCTCAAAGCCCCACCCCCTGTGATACATTTCCTTTAACAAGGCCACACCCACTCCAATGAGCCCACACCCACTCCAGTGAGGCCACACCCACGCCAACGAAGCCACACCTTCCAATGCCACTCCTAAGTATTCAGATATTAGTCTGTGGAGGCCACCCAAATTCAAAACACTACAGATTGAGAATGCTGGGATACCTACTGTCTTCTGTGAGATCAAGAGAGGTGTGGGCAGAGCAATAAAGTGTACCAGGAGTGGGGACAATGGTATTCTGTTTTCCCATCTGTGCTGGGGTCTCACTGTGTTGCTCAGGCTGGTCTCAAACTCTGGGTCTCAAATGAACCTCCTGTTTCAGCCTCTCCAGAGTAGTACTGTAGGCATGTGACACCATGCTTCTTTGGTTTGGTTTTGGAAGTGAGCTCATTTAATCTTCGAAGGACAGGTATCTGATCTGAAAAGTCACCCTTCATATGCACTTAGAAATATGATGACGTTTCAGAGGTTTAATTAGTTTCCCTTTAAAAGTTATTACTAAATGAGCTTATTCATTTCTTTCTTCCTTCTCATGAAGTTTCATGGAATAGGTGAGTGTGTGTGTGTGTGTGTGTGTGTGTGTGTGTGTGTGTGTGTGTACACAGGTACTGGTGTGTGTTTGGGTTTAATCTAGAAATTTACAAGAGAATGCCTGAGTGAATAGGTCACTTCAGACAGCCTCAAAAAGAGAAACCTTTCTCCAAGTTGACATAACTCACCAGCTTGTCTTTGCTCTTGGAGAGGTTCCTGCTTAATTTCACAGAGAGCAGGTTCAGTGCCAGACTCTGCCCAGAGGCGTCTCGTGTCTCTGTGTCAC
Organism: Rattus norvegicus; assembly: GCF_021556685.1. NCBI lineage: Eukaryota > Metazoa > Chordata > Mammalia > Rodentia > Muridae > Rattus > Rattus norvegicus. Next base: position 31,075,594 of record NC_141535.1, on the reverse strand, counting down.
AAGAATAGGGGGTGTAACACAGGCCCGAGGCAAACAACAGAGCTAACAGAGCCTCTTACTCCCCTCAGTTGAACAAATACTTAGTCAATGTTTTGAAAGTGATTCCCCACTCCCATCTCTGTAGGGGCAAAGAAGACAGTATTACAATTTACTGTCTGCGTGTTTAGGAGACTTCTCCCCAGCTCCCAAGGGAAAAACCGCTAAGACTTAACAGTTGAATTTCATGGTGAAGAGAAGGCATCCTGGATGGGAATGTAGTTCGCTGGTAGAGTGCCTGCCCAGCATATGTAAGACATGTGCTTATTTAATTCCCAGCACTCAAAACAAAGCAAAGCAAAACAAAACAAAACTCGAAAAGCTGTAGGAAGGTAAGGTGGATGGTGTCATGATGATGCCTATCAGGAGCCTGGTGAACCAATGAGGTCTGAGCAGGGAAGACTCAGAACGAATGTGCAGAGTCAGACATACACTCAGCAGAACAAAGTGATGGAAAAGAGCCCAGTCGTGTGGACCGCTGATTCATGAGGACATGGAAATGTTGTGTAACCCTGTTTCCCTGGCCTGCATGGTTATCTGTCTGCTTGGCAGCTTTCCCTTGGCCGAACAGCACTCACATAGTTGAGTGGGCAGCTCTCCTACTCTGGCCACGGTGCTTGCACATGAGAGAGCGCCTTCCTGGGGACACTGAAACGAGGATCTCACACAGATGAGACCAACAGTGTTCCTTCCACAGGGTCATGGTGGGCACATTATCCGGACACGGCTAGTCAGAACCCTTTTGGTTTTTCTCAAACTGGAATTTGGAGGGAAATGACTTTCTCTCCAGTGGTATCTCTAGAAGGATTGGTGGCAAAGCCATGGCCTTATACAAAGCTAGTCTGTGGTCAGAAGGAACACAAAGAGTAGCAAGTAAATGGTAAGGCCCTGCCTGTGGGGCTCCATGTTGTGCACTTGTCTCCGAGGCTCCCATAGTTACTCACGCCCCTACTTCTCAAGCTTTGGCTAATAAATTCATTCAGTTCTGAGTTATGCCAAGGGTCTCCCAGCAAGTTCAAGTGAACGTCTCTTCTCACAAACTAGAAACCTCTGTCTTGACTTCTCCTTCAAATGTAGCTCATGAACCTTTTCCCCAGGTCTTCCTTGTACCCCTCAGAGTTCTCTCTCAGCTGCCTCTCTGCTTGGCATGGGTTCTTCTGATAGCCTTCTCTGTTCTTTATTCCGATTTGGCTTTCCCTTGCCTCTCATATGATAGAACCTTGGTGGTCTCTGCCCCTGGATGCTGTCCCAGATGCCCTCTCCAGAAACTTCTACCATATGTCTTCTTTTGCACTGTGGTGGAAGGATGGCCAGACATATACACAGAGCCCAGCCTGATGGCTTCTCACCGAGGTGTTTAAGACCACTGAGTGTCATCGTCACATGTAGGCAATGGAGAACAGCCTGGGAAACTGAGCCTGGCACTGCTGTCTGACCTTGTGTGTATACCTCATTTCCTCATGATTCACATGATCTGGATGCAATGAGAAAAGCCCAACCATTCTCAGAGCGGCCCCAACCTGTTTCACACTGCTTGCCCCAGGAAGAGAAACCACTTGTTTGTGCCTATAATCTCCCTTATCCTGAAGTAGACAGCCCTGATCTTGGATAAATCCCATATCCAGCTCTCTTTCATGCTAATCTGTCCAGAGTTTCCTCATGATAATGAAGTAGGAATTCAGGAGAGTTTCTCACCCGGAAGAAACATAAAAGGGTTTGAGCAGTGCCAGGCAGTACTTAGCTTTCATCATTCCATTCATTCCCCACATGTTCCTTCATTCATTCTCCCACTTGTTCCTTCATTCATTCTCCCACTCGTTCATTCATTCATTCTCCCACTCGTTCATTCATTCATTCTCCCACTCATTCATTCATTCATTCTCCCACTTGTTCCTTCATTCATTCTCCCACTCATTCATTCATTCATTCATTCATTCATTCATTCATTCATTCTCCCATTTGTTCATTCATTCATTCTCCCACTCGTTCATTCATTCATTCTCCCACTCGTTCCTTCATTCATTCTCCCACTCGTTCCTTCATTCATTCCCACATGTTCCTTCATTCATTCTTCCACTCGTTCCTTCATTCATTCTCCACATGTTCCTTCATTCATTCTCCCACTTGTTCATTCATTCTCCCACTCATTCATTCTCCCATTTGTTCATTCATTCATTCATTCATTCATTCTCCCACTCGTTCATTCATTCTCCCACTCGTTCATTCATTCATTCTCCCACTCGTTCACTCATTCATTCTCCCACTCGTTCATTCATTCATTCTCCCACTCATTCATTCAAAATGTTCTTACTGAAGGCACTTAAAAACAAATGACTTTGTATTTCTTTTCTTTCTTTCTTTTTTTTTTTTTTTCCGGAGCTGGAAACTGAACCCAGGGTCTTGCACTTGCTAGGCAAGCACTCTACCACTGAGCTAAATCCCCAACCCCATATTTCTAATATTTAATTTATAGATCATTCTCTACTGTGTTAATGTAGTGCCCTGCCTATGGTGGATTTCAGTAAATTTGATGGTACTTCGGGAATGAAAGCACATATTTCTCTGGAGACAAGTCCTGGGGAGCTGAAGTTCCTTGCAGCATTAGAAAGGAACAAGTTCATTTTTCATTTTCCTTGAACACGCCTGTGTGCCAGTGTCTTTCCATATGAACAGTCTGAAATATTCACCGAGTTCCTGTAATAATGACATGGGAGGACATCTTCCTTATCCACTTGTTTATGTTTTTTGAGTTACTTGTAGTGGTTTTGGAAAAACCAGCCCACTTTCTATTTGAGGTCTTTCAGTTCTTTCTTGGAGCTTGTGTCTTGTGTTAGCTCCCCCCACAGCTCGCCAATGTTTCCTTTATGCTTGCTTGCTTTGGACCTTAGAGGGTGGCATCAAGAGGGAAGGGGTTGCTGACTGAACTAATCACACCAGAGTCCAGACCAACACAGCACCTACTTGACGGCTCTGTGGAAGCAAGAGCAGAAACAAATTGCTTACACACTGAGAGTCTGTTCTCAAGTGCAAACATGTGCTTTGGAAAAGACCACTTGGTGCTGCTCTAGTTAGGAAAGAGGACTAGGAAAGACTTGGGGGAAATCGTTGCTCTCAAGAGATGGCTTTTTCTCTCTGCAACACCCCCCACCCCACCCCCGCCCCCGCCACTTTCTTCAATGCCTTTTAGGTGTGATGAATTGGGGTGGGGGTGGAGTGAGGGGTAGTTTCTCAGTCAATAATTGTGACCATTGGGTTTTTCAAACAGCAGAAAAGGACTTTGCTAAAGATCTGACTTAACGGGCTGGAGAGATGGCTCAGTGGTTAGGAGCACTGACTGCTCTTCCAGACGTCCTGAGTTCAAATCCCAGCAACCACATGGTGGCTCACAACCATCTGTAATGAGATCTGATGCCCTTTTCTGGTGTGTCTGAAGACAGCTACAGTGTACTTATATTTAATAAATAAATAAATCTTAAAAAAAAAGGATCTGACTTAACAGAACCAAATTTCACTGGGGATGGAAAAGGGGATTTGATCGTCTGAGAAAGGCCTTTCACCTCTGGAGTTCACTAGCGCCTGTCTGTAGCCACCACTCTTGGTAACAGGACCAGACAGTGAGGTATGATCCCAGTGGGCAAGGCAAGTTCTGAGGACACTGGAAGGTCAGAGGTCTCCTGGTTTTCCTTCCTGGAAACAGACTGCGATCTACAAGTGACCCAGCTTCTCTCCAACCCACAGGAAATTCCTGGGATGAAGAGCTTTTTGGAATCTGGATAATTTTCTGTGTAGCCACAGGTCTAGCCCAGAAGAGCTTGAGGCGAGGTTTTCCATGCCAAGACTAATGCCAGGGAGCTTTGAGGAGAATGGCCACAGTTCTCTGGGAATGGTGGTTCTTCTTGTGAAGACAGCTTCATATCTGCTTGTGGCTCACCCCGAAGGTGCAAGGGCCTTCTCTGCCTTCCAGAACTTGGCAAAGGTCCCTTAAATTAGGAGACAACTTAGCAGGCAAAGGATAGGGTTTGTTCTTGGTCATCGCTGGGTTTGTGGCACAGTACTCCATCCCCTTTACACGGTAGTTCTGGGAGAGAACCCAGGGCTTCGTGCACATTAGAAAGGCTCCCTGACTGAGCTCCATCCACAGCCCACCTCACCCTGCTAGCCGCAAACCTGTGGAGGGATTTGTTGGGACAAGGTGGGGTATACAGGGGTATGAGACAATGAGAGTCGTCTGTATGTGTTGTGTACATGTAAGAAACTGTCAAGTGGAAATTTAAAGAACAGAAAATAGAATAACTAACTAGAAAAAAAACATGGTTTTGTTAACACCCATGTGGGTCTGGAGAGTATATGTGACAGGTAGGGAAAACATTTCCAGATAATACATTTCTGCACACGTTAATCGGTACAGGAGGCTTCCTGATAAACTACTGTTTTGTATGAAGTGTGACACATTACAAAATAAAGGGACTTCTCCCCTCCTCTTGTTTTATATATAAAGATGTTATTCTTGAAAATCTAGGAGCTGTAGGTCATAAAAATTTGAAAGTAAAAACAAGCAAACCTCATGACATGCCACTATCTGTCGGCATCTCAGTTCTGCTCTGTAGCTCTTCCTCCTGGGTATTTTGAATGTTTTGCTCTTAAAACAAAATGAAATTATACATCTGCTGTTTTACGGATGTGTTCCCAGCCAGGCTTACACTGTCATATCCTGGCAGCAAGTTGCTAGAAGAAATTACACGTTGGGGGCCCAGGAAGTAGGCAAACATACCTAGAAATAAGTCATACTGTAGCATATTAACGAGACTTCTTACTGGGAAAATTCCAGACATTGTTCAAATACTATTTTCTTTAATTTTTTTAATGTACATGCCATAGATGTTGCATTTATAATGTATTTGTTACAAGTTGATTATAATTGCATTTATAATCCATCTGTCTAGGGTAATCTATGGTTACGAAGCCAATGGAAATTTCGTATTCTCCTACTTGTACATTGTAACCATAAGGGTAAAACCATGCTCGCTCTGTCTCAGATGTGTGCTGTATTCCAGAGGCAATAATTTGTGGAGAAAGAAATTAAATGGTATTATTTTTGACAGTTCATTTCTCTAAGAATAATAAAAACTGATTATATGATTGTAGGTAATTCATCTAGACTGCTTTTACACACACACAGACACACACACATACACACACACACACACACACAGAGAAAGAGAGAGAGAGAGAGAGAGAGAGAGAGAGAGAGAGAGAATCAAAAGACAGTTCAGAACTGTTGGCCATGCCAAATTGGAGCTGTAGCTGAATATCTAAAATAATTTCTGTGAAACATTCTAACATATGTCAGTTTCTAAGGGTGTGATATCTACATTTTTGGGGAAAAAAAAGACAAACAAGAAAATTGCACTACGACTAAACCGTCTTTCTTTTCTTTCACAAAATCAGATGTTCATGCAAGAACCTCTGTGGAGTGTCCACCAATGTTAGGAATATTAACTGTAATTTAACCTCGAACTCTAAATTGAGCAGTCTCTGCCAGAGTATATCCCAGAGTCAAGTGCAATTTTTCTGTGCTTCATAACAGAACACTCAGTGACCCAAGTAACAGAGTACTTAGAGTAGACCTGCAGGTGACTGCCAGTTATCGGTCATGTGATCTTGAGGACGGGACTTGAGTGACATCGTGGTGTCCTTGCCCTTGTTGTTTGGGACAGATGACTGAATGGACTCACGAGTGTCCAGTTTGTAATAAGCTCAATGTATGTAGTCAGAGCAGTGGGGTTCAGTATCTGTCATGGGGAACAAGAGCACTGAAGACGATACTTTTGTTGTATCTCATATTTTATTTCTTCTTACTCATTTAGATGCTTTTCCCCTCCTTTTCCCCGGTTCCTTCATTTGCAAGTTTGCCTGATGCTCCCTTAATTCTTTAGAAGAGCGAAAATACCTGATAATCTATTCCGTTAATTTTTTGAGGCAGAATCTCATTGGGTGGCTCAAACAGGCTTTCCACTCACAATCCTCCTTCCTGTCTAAGCCTCTTTAGTTCTGGGATTACAGCCTTCTGCCACTACGACCCGATGTTTTAAGTAAAAGGATTAAATGATACTGTCCTCGCACTGTTGATATCAGGGGTGGAGGAAGCACACGGGGTCTGTGTTGTCACGTTTGCTCTGCTTACTGGTCAGATCCAACCAGAAAGTCACCTCTATCCAGAGGAGTGAAATTATCACCCCTCACCCGACGGGACTGTGGTGGCAGGAACTCAGGAAGGAGAGCCTGTTGGTCTGCAAAGACTTGGCAGATGATGGCAGTGGGTTCATTCACCTTGAGGACGTTGGCAAAGGTCAGAGAGGAAGAAGAAGCCTGGGCTGGCCCAGCAGGTCATTCAATTAGCAGGTTGTCGGTAAATATCAGGAAGAGAGTTGGGATGGGTGGGAGAAAGAAGTGCTGGGAAAGAGCAAGAACAGCCGAGACACAGCCAAAGACACTTCCAGAGGCAGAGACGACATCTCAGTCCGGAAGAGTGTTCTCTTCCTTGTCCCTGGTGCAAGTGTGTTTTCTTATGGTGAAATTATTCCTTATTTCCCCAATCGTGGACTACATATTGGTTATGGCCTGGCCTACTTCTCTGCCCTGGGGTCAGAGTGAATAAAACATACCATGTCGGGCTGGAGAGATGGCTCAGCGGTTAAGAGCACCCGACTACTCTTCCAGAGTTCCTGAGTTCAATTCCCGGTGGCCACATGGTGGCTCACAACCATCTGTAAAGAGATCTGATGCCCTCTTCTGGTGTGTCTGAAGACAGCTACAGTGTACTCATATATAATAAATGAATGAATCTTAAAAAAAATACCATGTCACTTTCCTTACAGGGCTTACGTTCCTGGAGGGGAATGGTCACATATAAGCAAATATAACTGGTGTGAGATACAGTGAGGTGGCGTGGGCATGAGTGACTGGGATGAACAAGGCTGTGGGTCCCAGTGGATGCTATGAGAGCTGTCCCTTAAGGGCCACTGCTGACCATAGTGGTCACTGTTATCATAGGCTGCTTCACACTGAACTCTAAAGCTAGGCTTACCCAGGGTGCCATGGCTAATTATTCTTAGTAAATCCTGCCATGCTCATATATCCAGTGTTTAAGACAAAGCACACTGCAGGAAGTAAAAAAGGAGGAAGGAAAGAAGGAAGGAAGGAGGAAGGAAGGAAAGAAAGAAGAAGGAAAGAAGGAAGGAAGGGAGAGGGGGAGGAAGGGAAGGAGGGAAGAAGGAGTCTAATATGTCAAACTCTGGGCAAGAGTCTTCTGGACCACAAGCCTTGCCTAGCTTTTGTGGTGAGAGTTTGGCAGGGAATGGGTGAGGGCAGGCGAGGCAGCAGCTTTGCAGCAAGCTGGCCACAGGTTTGTTTATGTCTGGGTGTGTGTCTCTTACATAGCCAGGCAAGGAGGCCACACTTTCCTTTAGCTACCAGGCCTGACCTTCCAGAAGGCAAGCTGGATTTCATCAGACGTCAGCTTACTGACTTCCAGGCTGCTCTGTGTTGTGAACCAACTTCCTGCCAGATTTGTGGCACCTTCCAGAGAAGCAAGATACTTCAGCCGACCTCCCCCACCTTGTTGTTGCAAAAGGTACCTCTTCCTAGGACAAAATCCCCTCCTTTGTCATTGCCTGTGGCTAGAGCATCAAGTATAGCGAGGGAGTACTGATGGGTGTCTGTGGGTTAGGCTCCCCCATGGAGTGAGGACACCCAGTAGTGAGGACAATACCTGAAGGAGGCCTGGGGATCCCCGGAGAAGCTGTTGATCCTGCAGGCACCCCAGGAAGAAGCTGGCCCACATCCACCCTGTCTTGTCCTGTCTTCTCATTCCTGAGCCACCCCCGCTGTTCTGGGGAAGCGCCATATCTGACTGATCGGTGTTCTGTTCCCTCAGCAGCTCTAATCCCTCAGATTTGGAAGTTTTCACTCTTGAGTCATGTGAGAGAAATCCTACTGGAGCAGAGATAAAAGTAGCATTTTTTTACATGTGTTTTTTTTTTTAAATGCAGCCCACGCAGCGTTTGGTGTGTTCCAGCTGCCTTGGGTGGTGTTGCGATTTTGTTTTGCTTTTTTGTGAGACAGGGCTTCATGTAGGCCAGGTTGGCCTTAACCTTACGGTGTAGCCAAGGATGACCTTGGACTCCTGATCTGCTACCTGAGGAGCTCTGCCTCCTAAGTGCTGGGGTTCCAGGGTTGTTTTTAAACATGTAAAGCTATAGTTAGGAGTGGAATTTTTTTAAATTTTATTTAGTGTGTGTGCACGAGGGGCGTGTGTGTGTGTGTGTGTGTGTGTGTGTGTGTGTGCATGCACACGCATGCGTGCACACATCAATGTGCATTTAAATCAGAGGAAAACTTGGTGGAGTCGGCTCTCTTCTGCTTTCTATGGATGCTGGGAGGGATCCAGGTGAGGCCTGTGCTTTTACCCATTGGACACCTGCCTGCCAAAAAGCCAAAACTACACATCAATATCAAAACCCAAACCCAGAGAGACTTTGTCATAGCAGGTCATCCTTGGGGTGACGGTGACAGTGTGATGACGGGGTCTTGGAGGTGGCCAGTTTCATGCTAGGTCACACCAAGCCACTCACACTGAGCCATGCCTGCCTAGTTTCACTCTCAGCTGAGGTTTGTGCTTTTCCTCGTCTGCGGCAAGCAGTCTGACAGAAGTGGTTTAAGGGAGGGAGGTTTGGTGGGAAATTTTTGGGAGGGAAGATTGGTAGGGGAGGTTAGTGGATGGGAGTTTGTAGCCGTGACTTGTCACATGGGAACATCTTTCACTGCCTGTCAGTATCTGCCAGCAAGGCCCCACGGTCTCCCAGAACAATATTTCAGGTGGGAACTGAGTGCCCAGGTACATGGGCTCATGGAAGACACTTCACAGTCAACTGTAATAATTAGGCATTTCTTTTACAAGCTGCTCTGTGTGTTGCTGTGTGTGTGTGTGTGTGTATTGTGTTTGTGTGTGTGTGAGTGTGTACATATGTTCATGTGTGTGCATATGTGTTCATGCTGTAGAAGCCAGAGTCCAGCCTCAGTGTCCTTCCTCAAGTGCTGTCCTCCTCAGAATTGAAGCAGTACATCCCAAGTGTAGTTAGTTACTTAGGCAAGGTCTCTCCTTGGCGTGGGACTCAGTAAGTGGCTTGTCTGGATGATTAGCAAACTCTAGGATTGTGTTCACCTCCCTAGGCATGTGTCACCGTGCACAGATTTTTTTTTTTCCTTCCCGACCTGGGAATCGAAATCTGATCCTAATGTTCATGAAGCAGGTGATGTACTGACCGAGTATCTCCCCTGCCATCAGATCAGGCTCCACTGATCCGCCCGTTGGTAGGAAGTAAAGTTTAGTTGCACGAGTCACTTCTTTGGAGCCTCTTGGGTCCCTTGGAATCTCCATGCATTTGACAGAGAGGTGCGCCTCTCAGGCTCTCTTAGCTTGCATAGGTAACCACGCTTGGAATTTATTGTACTGCTTCAATTCTGAGGGGAAAGAAAGCTTTTCCGTTCATCTCTACTTTGGTCAGGGCAGCCTGGCTTTCTGTTTTACTGGGGATAAAGTATATCTTTCAAAAGAACATCATGGCACGGGGAAAAGTATGAGAATCTTACGGGGATGCTAGAAAATAGCCCTGAAGATGTGTCACTACGGTTCTAACCCTTCCTCAGCCTGCGACCCTTTAATACAGCTCCTCATGTTGGGGTGACCCCCAACCATACAATACTTTTCATTGCTACTTCATAGCCGTGGTTTTGCTACTGTTATGAATCTTAATGTGGACATCTGCTATGCAGGATATCTGACAGGGGACCCCTGTGAAGGGGTCGTTTAACCCCTTTCCCCAAAGGTGCCATAACCCACAGGTTGAGAACCACAGCTATAGAGAAATGTGAATTCGTGAGAGAAATGACAAAGGTTTGGGAAGTTTCGGTCTAGTGTCAGCTGTGGCTACTATTCTCGGGACTCACGGTTTCTTCTTTGGAAGTCTCAGCTCCAGCTCGGTGTTTTTGGAAATTGCCTGTTCGGCCTGGGGCTTCTATTTCATGAGTTGTGACTCTCATGGGAGACATAAGGACAGTGCAGCCATCGACACTGTGACAAATGTCTGAAGGCTGACCTTAAGACAGGGGCTTAAAGATTATACAGGAGTTTGAGTTAGATTGGCCACAAAATGTGTATGTGATCCAAACGTTTAAGGAAAAATTTGATTTTTTTTTGAGCTTTGGATATTTAAGGGGTCTCGTTATCGCCTGCCTTTGTAACTCAACCATATCATTTTCTAAGCCCTAATCAAATCACTAATTCAGAACACAAATTAGACTCTATCCATACTCAGCCACCTGGCAGTTTATTTTGTGATGTGGACACAGTCACCATTTAGACCCTGACATGGCGGGAAGGACCCAGGTTTATAATGGACCCAATACATTCCACCCGAGTGCTAGAGAACAGCAATGACTTCTGAGCCCGTTCATCCCTGGAGGAAAAGCACAGTGTTCTCAGCTCAGTGTTCTTGGTCATTAAGAACGAGGCTCTTAGGAGAGATGCCTGTTAAAGAACACTTGCCCTTTAAGAGGATGGGTCATCAGGAGGCTCACGGCCACCTGCAACTCCAGCCTCAGGGGATTCAATGTCCTTTCCGTGCCCTACCCTCAGGCACTTCCATTGAGTCTGCATACATGCACACCGAAATAAAAGCTCAAAAGGAAGCTGAGGTGATGGAGTGATACCTTCATCGAGGGCCCATAGTTTAGAACGAGTTTTCACTTGCTTCTGTATCTTTAAAATAAAAATCTATTCACCTCTTGCCAGTTCTTAGGTTCGTTCCGTTATGGAGTCTTTACTATGGCAGCCATCGGGAGGGAGGGAGATGAATGGTCTCTGAGTTCGGTGGCAGAAATGCCAGGTGCTTCACGTCTGTAAAAACAGAACACAGTAGAACAGCCCGGATGGATTGACCGAGTGCCACAAGGTCATGCTGTGTTATTCTTGATGGCTTTCAAACATTCTCCAGAATGACAAACGAGCACGAGTTTTCTGGCTTCGCACAGAACATTGTGTTTCATTGTATCCTTGATTTATAACCATCGGAGCCTCTTCTGTGCACTGTGCATAGCCATTTATCAGGAAGGTCATACTTGAAAAGGGCCTGTGGGATTTGCCTGTATCACATTGCTAGATCACTAAATAAATGTGTAAACTAACCCGTTGTGGAATATGAAAACACTTCTCTTTATTTTATACAATCTCTCAAGAAGCTCAGTAAAACCCCATTTTAGTGTTCTTCGGGGGGGGGGGGGTCGACCTAGATTTGTAATCGGAAGCCAGGACCATTTGGTCCATTCAATTCATACATCTTTACATCTTTTTGTCCTCGAGAACTTTCTATGAAAAACTATCAATTCAGTGAGTAGCCATGAGTCATGTGTCACAGTTAGATTTTACCCTATGGCAGAGCTAAGACAGGCATAGGGACACATGCCAATTCTAATGGCCTTGGGGGCAGTACTGTCTCCTATTTTGTTTCTAAGACAGGGTCTTCTTGTGTAGCCTAGTTGGCCTAGAGCTTGCTATGTAGACCAGGTTGGCCTCAAACTCAGAGATCCGCCTGCGTCTGCCTCCCTGCTGGGTTTGACGGAAGGCCCCACCACGGCCAGCTCTGTTCTTTCCCCTTTGTATCCGTTCAAGAAAACTTGCTAGGCAACCAACACTGCCTGTGGAGGCACCATGCCTCTGCCCCATTAAAGTCACTTACAGAAACAACACTGTGGTTAGTGTTATCATCCGTGTACCTCATATTGATCATGATTAAGGCTCCTAATGATGACAGCACACATTAATAACAGTGACATATCGTGTTAACGGAGCACTTACTGTCAGCTGCCGTACGTATGCAGATTCATTTGATTCAGCACACAAGGGAACGAGTGCTATGAGCCTGCTTTTACAGATGGGGAGACTGACTCCACGTGGGTGTCTGGAGATTGAATCAACAAGCCCGGCACAGGAAGGAAGGCAGGCTCTGCCTGCATGGGTTTTATTGCCTTCAACCTTATGCTCTCCGCAAATACAGTAGCATCTCAACTCTCCGGGGCCCCGCTCTGAGCGGCTGAGACCGTGGAAGCTAGAAAAGCCATCTCTGCAATTCAAAATGATGGAGAGTCACCTTCGAGGGCTTGCGGGTGATCCCAGGGCCACCACTGCTGGACTCTGCTACCTCTGGATCGTTAGTCACTCCTCCAGTCCGAACCCGTCGCATACTTGAGAAGTGTGATACTGACTGATGTTTCCATGTTGTTAGTAAAGGAAAAAGTTGGGTTCAGTGTGTGAGAATTTAAGGGTCTCTTATGAACGGTTAGACTCTATGCTTTCAGTGGACTGATATCTACCTGTCTGGAACTATTTTTTAAGTCATAGATTAAGATTTATTTCACATTTATTTGAAAAAAAAAAGTTGTTCTAATTTTTTCCCACTGTCTAGAACTATTTAAGTTCTAGATGACCGAGAAGGTTGAGGTGTAGAAGAGAAGGTTCGAGAGCCATGTATCTTAAGGTACGAAGACAGAAAGCGCCATGTGAAGAGTGCCCTTTGCAGGGGGAGGGGGGTCGTTTGTCTGGCTAAGAAGGTAAAACCTGGCTGTAAGATGAATTCCTCACACTTCATGGTTTCTCAGTCCCGCTCATTGTTCATTTCTTCTAGATCACTCCTTTGATGGCCTCAAAAAGTCCAAGCACGCCCCAGCGTCCCTTGCTGCAGGCCAGCTCTCTGACGTGCCGAATGGGGGTGACGAAGTCTACGCTAACTGTATGGTGATTGATCAGGTACAGCAGGCTAAGGCGACCAGGGTATTTGGACCACTTCCCAGAATGAAAGGGAAGCCCTGGAAGGGAAGGACCTAGAGTATAGTTGGGCAGAAGGGGTAGGGGTATGGGGGAGGGGATGAGAAAGCTCTTTGCTGAAACCAACCAGGAAATGATGGTGGGGCTACCAATATCACTCACGTGGCCTTTCAATAAGCTCTCTCTTCTCTCTCCTCCCTCTCTCTCCCTCTCTCTCTCTCTCTCTCTCTCTCTCTCTCTCTCTCTCTCCTTCCTTTCCTCCTTCCCTCTCCCTCCCTTCTTCCCTTCCTCTGTGTGTGTGTGTGCCTGTGGTGTGTGTGTGTGTGTGTGGTGTGTGTGTGTGTGGTGTGTGTGTGTGGTGTGTGTGTATGTGTGTGTGTGGTGTGTGTGTATATGTGTGTGTGGTGTGTGTGTATGTGTGTGTGTGGTGTGTGTGTATGTGTGTGTGGTGTGTGTGTGTGGTGTGTGTGTGGTGTGTGTGTGTGGTGTGTGTGTATGTGTGTGTGGTGTGTATGTGTGTGGTGTGTGTGTATATGTGTGTGGTGTGTGTGTATGTGTGTGTGTGGTGTGTGTGTATGTGTGTGTGTATGTGTGTGTGGTGTGTATGTGTGTGTATGTGTGTGTGTGGTGTGTGTGTGGTGTGTGTGTGTGGTGTGTGTGTGTGGTGTGTGTGTGTGGTGTATGTGTGTGTGTGGTGTGTGTGTGGTGTGTGTGTGGTGTGTGTGTATGTGTGTGTGTGGTGTGTGTGTATGTGTGTTTGTGTGTGGTGTGTGTGTATGTGTGTGTGTGTGGTGTGTGTGTATGTGTGTGTGGTGTGTATGTGTGTGTGTATGTGTGTGTATGTGTGTGTGGTGTGTGTGTATGTGTGTATGTGTGTGTGGTGTGTATGTGTGTGTATGTGTGTGGTGTGTGTGTGTGTGTGGTGTGTGTGTATGTGTGTATGTGTGTGTGGTGTGTATGTGTGTGTATGTGTGTGTATGTGTGTGTGTTTGGTGTGTGTGTATGTGTGTATGTGTGTGTGGTGTGTATGTGTGTGTGTTTGGTGTGTGTGTATGTGTGTATGTGTGTGTGGTGTGTATGTGTGTGTGTTTGGTGTGTGTGTATGTGTGTATGTGTGTGTGGTGTGTATGTGTGTGTATGTGTGTGTGGTGTGTGTGTGTGTATGTGTGTGTGTATGTGTGTGTGGTGTGTATGTGTGTGTATGTGTGTGTGTATGTGTGTGTGTATGTGTGTGTGTGGTGTGTGTGGTATGTGTATGTGTGTGTGGTGTGTATGTGTGTGTGTATGTGTGTATGTGTGTATGTGTGTGTGTGTGGTGTGTATGTGTGTGTATGTGTGTGTGGTGTGTATGTGTGTGGTGTGTGTGTGTGTGGTGTGTGTATGTGTGTTTGTGTGGTGTGTGTGTGTATGTGTGTGTGGTGTGTATGTGTGTGTATGTGTATGTGTGGTGTGTGTGGTGTGTGTGTGTGGTGTGTGTGTGTGTGTGTATGAATATGTATTTAAATCTACCAGACAGTAATGAACAGGTAGACACCTGGTCCCACTCCATCTGATGTGATCACATAAATTATCTTTAATCCTTATAGCATGTCAGCTGATGTGTGTTGGGATCGTATAACTTTGATGTGCAGACAGAACAGTGTCTGGTCATGAGGAAGCTGGAAGCTCTCTCCACTCCTTCTCCAGCGGAGCCTTGTGGGCTTGAGCTCAGAGCAGAGAGCTTAGGTGCGCCAGCTTAACTCAGTTTTGCTTCAGTCTTCAACCCAGCCATCTTGAAGCTTTTTGTATTTACAAAATTAAAAATATTAATGTGGCTTTTTTTCACACTCTAACTTGGCAGAATCTTAAGGGATTTTCTTGACTAACTTTGATATGAAAATCCTGCTTTTGTCTGATCCCTTGAACATAGTCTCCACACAGTCACGTCATAGACTCTGTGCGCATGCACACAGTAACTGCTCATTAAGGCATTTTACCATTTTTCTTGTCTAGTAGATCTCTGTTTTAGCCTGTAGCTGGCTGTCCCACTCTTCTGTTCCAGTGTCACCAGCAATGTGACACTGAATTCATGGTACAGTGGCAGACGCTGAGGTGGATTTAAAATGATGGGGAAACCACCGTATCAGAACTGATACCAATTGCTGTGGCCATCTTGGCATAAGGCCTCTGAATGTGAGCTGTGGCTACAGAAATCAGGCTGAAGTATGGGCTGAGCCCTTCAGGGTTTGGGATGGTTAGACTGTGTGCTAAGTTAGCCACACTTACTGGATATTTGCATGTAAGATTGATTATATTCGTGACCATATATAAGGTTTATTTTCTAGCTCTTTTGAGGGATAGTTACTGAAATGCACTGAACTATATAAGGTGATGGGTTGAGACTCTGAAATGTACACTGTGAAACCGTGAACAACACTTTGCACACATGATAGTAGAGACAGTTCCTAAGGCCAGTGACTGTATTTCCCTTGGACGTAGACCCAGAAGTAGGGTTGCTATGCTGTATGGTTCTTACATTTTGAGGTTTTTTTGAGAACTCTCTCTGGCGTTGTCACTGATGGCCATGCTAATTTACGTCCTCCGTCAGCAGCATGCCAGAGCTCCCTTCTCTAACCACCTCATTACATCTCTTCTGCTGCCTTTTGGTGACTTGGTGACAGCTTTAATGTGATACTTCACTGTGGTTTTGATTTGTATTTCTATGACGACTGGTGTTAGTAGGCATGTTTTATGTGCCTGGTGGCTATTAGGGAATCTTCTTTAACAAAAGGTCTGCTTAGGACCTTTGTATGTTTAAAAACTGAGGGGGGAGGGAGAGGGAGAGAGAAAACAGTGATCTGTGTGTGTGCGTGTGTGTTATATGTGTGTGAGTGTGTGTGTATGTGTATGTGTTATATGTGTGTGAGTGTGTAAGTGTGTGTATGTGTGTGTTACGTGCGTGTGTTATGTGCATGTGTGTATGTGTGTGTAAGTGTGTGTGTAAGTGCGTGTGTTATATGTGTGTGAGTATGTGTGTGTGCATGTGCATGTATGTGTATTTGAGTGTGCAAGTGTGTGAGTGTGTTATATGTGTGTGAGTGAGTGTGTGTGTTATATGTGTGTGTGTTATATGTGTGTATGTGTATGTTATATGTATGTGTGTGTTATATGTGTGTTATATGTGTGTGAGTGTATGAGTGTGTGTGTATGTGCGTGTTATATGTGTGTGAGTGTGTGTGTGCTATATGTGCGTGTTATATGTGTGTGTGAGTGTGCATGTGCATGTATGTGTGTAAGTGTGAGAGTATGAGTGTGTGTGTTATATGTGTGTATGAGGTGCGAGTGTGTGAGTGTGTGAGTGTGTATGTGTGTGTGTGTGTGTGTGGTATATGTGTGTGAGTCCCTGTGTGTACAAGCCACAGGGCAAATTTGGAGGTAGAGGACAGCAACTCTTTCAACCTGCAATCCCAAGGCTATCTTTGCATTTCTGTATCTTTTTAAAATTCTTTCCTCAGTGCTTTATAGTTCTTAACACGCAGATAATTGCTTTGGTCATGGTCTGCTCTTAAGGAGATTTTTTTATTTTACTATATTGTCTCCATAATTTCAGTTGACCTTTTGAGTCTTTGTTTCCTCACTGGGCAGATTATCAATCCTACTCCGATTTACCCCAATTATTGCGCATGTTTCCATTTTATGTGAGGGAACTGTCTTTACAGTGTTCTGCAAGTGCACTGAAGTTGAAAAAAAAAACCCCAAAGATGAAGTTAGGATATAATTTTTGTTTATGAATACTTTAGATGAGAGACATGTTGGCTTTAATAACACAAAACAAAGAAGCAAAAGAGAATGCAGATAGCCCACCTCAATAAACCTAGCAAGTGATGCTGGACTTGTGCAGTTACAATGAACAGGCAGGCAGGGCGGCACAGCAAGCTGTAAACGTCCTTTGTCCCTTTCCTCCTGTTGTTGTGGGGGCACAGACACACCGCCATGCTTGGCTTTCACAGGATCTAGAGACTAGAATGCTGGTCCTCAGCACTTCACCAACTGAGGCGATGTGCATATAAAAAGATAGAGAGAGGGGTGATATGTTCTGGTGGATATGTGGTGAGGTATAGGGAAAGGGGGTGCGTGACTCCACGGGCCCATGCTGAGGCATCCCTTCCTCCTGAGCACCAGGAGAAAGGCAGAGAGGGAGGGGGAGGGGAAGGGAGAGGGAGAGGGAGAGAGGGAGGAGATGGAGGAGAGGGAGGAGTAGAGGCCAGCCAAGAGCATGTGGAGAGGGAGGGTGGGGGGGAGGGAATGGGGAGAGAGGGGGAAGGGGTGAGAGGACAGAGAGGGAGCAGGAAGACAAGAGCAAGAGAAGTGAGGAGGGGGCAAGCAGCCCCTTTTATAGTGAGTCAGGCACACCTGGCTGTTGCCGGGTAACCATGGGGCAGAGCTTAGACAGAATGCTAACATGAGGTATCACCTTAGCCCTACCTACTCTTAGAGTCTCATTTGCTGCATTCGCTTGACAAAAATGTTCTCTTCTAATGCCCAGGTTGGCGATTTGGACATCAACTATATAAACATAGAGGGACTCTCCGCCCATACCAGCCCGGAGTCCATGAGGTCCACTCTGGGGCCTCAGGCTTGTAAGCACATCCTTTCTCCTGACACCAGTCCCTGCGGGCGCCCGCTCTGTGAGGACAGTGACAGGACCCTGGATGCTGCAGCCTCTCAGTCCTGCATGTCACCACCCAGTTCTCACACTTCCAACTTGAACCTTTCTTTTGGTCTCCATGGATTTGTAAAGGAGCAGAGTCATCTCAAGAAAAGAAGGTAAGACTGTTGTTCTGGAGGAAACTGGGGAGAAGGCTTCATTTTAAAAAACTGTCCCCAATGCTTTTATGCATATATCGAAATGTTGCCCCCTTTTAATTTTCTGTATATATTGATTTGAAAGCAAAGCCTGTAAGAAAGCCAACAAAAATGCAATAGAGGAAGACCACAATGCTGAGTATTAGCAGACTGGCAGAAATAGAAAAGTCTGACATTACCACGTTTGATGACACAAATACGATGGCAACGGAGAGGTGTGAGCATTGTGTAACAACACTGGGAAATGATTTGACACTTTTACCAGTGTTTACCAGCAGATACTAGTGTTAGTGTTTGTAACAGTAGGAAATAACTCAACTGGGGACTAGATATCTAGCTGTGTATAGTCTTAAATTGTCTGGATGGAATACTATACAGTCAATAAAATGAACTAAATAGAAGCATGTCGTTGAAAAAACATAAGCTACAGACTTAATTTTACAGAATGTAAAGTAAGACAGTATATTGCATGCATGATAAGCTATAAAGAGAAAGAAGAGATTGAGAGGAGGGGAAAATTCCCCAAATTTAAGAGCTAGAACAAATGAGAAAAAGAAATGGGAGAGAGGAGGTCAGACAGGTTCTCCATGGATGGGTGAACATTTGTTTTGTTTGTTTGTTTGGTTGGTTTTTTTTTTTTTTTTTTGGTTCTTTTTTTTCAGAGCTGGGGACCGAACCCAGGGCCTTGCGCTTCCTAGGCAAGCGCTCTACCACTGAGCTAAATCCCCAAACCCTGGGTGAACATTTGTGTTTCTGGTTGGTTGAGCCTATAAAGGATTGTTTTTCTGGCATACATGAGGTGACATTAGAAAAACACTGTTGCATGTAGGTATCCATGCTGTGTCCGTGTGTTCATTTTCTTTAAGGAGTAAGCCGGTTTCCACGATCCTTTGGGGCTCATTAATATGTTTTTCTCTCGTGTCCTAACCCTGTGATCCCATGTGATCTCACATGTGAAGTCATGAAGTGAACATAGCACACGCACATTGCATGTGCATGTAGATGCTTAGAAACGAAGATGCAGGCCGACGAGGATGCTCAATGGAGCTGTAGTTGATCAAGAAGAGGAGACAGGGGGCAGGACCAGCTGTCGGTGGGCACCACCCATTGGACCGGGTTTTATGTGAATCTGCAAACCGAGCTTTTTTTTTAAGTGCCAAGTAATGCTATTAAAGATTATTTTGATCATAAGTCCTAAAGCCTTTATGTTTGTAGTTCATCTTAGAATTTTATAGAGGCCAGGGAGTGGCCATTTTCAATTGTGATATAGGTTTTTGGGAGCTCATATGTGCTCAGATAAGAATCCGACAGGGTAGGCCAGACTCCACGCAGTTCTGCAAAATAGATTAAACCGTGCGCGACTTAATTCATTCTGGCAGAATCTTTTGGGTGTGCTCAGTGCCCCTCAGATCTCGAGAAGTTGATTGTTCAAAGAGACAATTGGGTCATATATAAGGCAGAAAAGGCACAAGTGGTTATTCTGTTCTCCTTACAAAAATATTCCCAGAACTTCAAATTCATATTTCCGTGCTCCTGTTCTGGGGATTTTAAACACTCTCTTGCTACAGACATAGAGTTTTTCCTTTTTAGAATATCAGAAAAACTAAGTCAACACTCAGGGGGCAGAAGTAGGAAGATTGCAAGCTCAGCCTGGACTTCGAAGTAATATCAAATGTTCACCTGTTCACCTGCCTGCCAACACCCATGCATGCCGTTACTCAGAGAAAGGAGAAGCTGCTCTGCTGAGAACACCTCTGAAGTCTGCTTCCACAGGCTAGCTCCCCCCATACCCCCATACCCCCATACCTCCCATTCTCCACCCCCACACCCCCCATTCTCCACCCCCCCATGTCCTCTCTCCATCTTGAGAGCTGCAGGAATGGTGGCAGGAGTAGAAGGGAGCTAGGCTGGTGGCTTCAGATACTCCTCTTTAGCCTTGAGCTGACTACAGCTCCGTCCCGTCCGTGGCTGCTACCATGGGACGATCTAACCTGATAACCATAAGCACACAGGGAAATGTACCGAGTGAGAAATAGCACAGGAGACCAGGAACTTCTGATGAAAGAGAAATTTAGGCGTCACACAGTCACATGTGTAGAAGGTACAGGGACAAGGCTGACTAGGACAAATCCCCCAGGACAAATCCTGAGGGCTACAGCCATGTTTGATGGGGCCACACACTCAAATCCAGATGCCACAGCTCTCTGCCTATCCTATATCTAAATGCTACAGAGGACTTTTTTTCCCAGCCTAGCAGGACAAGTCCCAGAACCCTACCTCTGCCCACAAAGGAGGTTCAGGTTTGTAGAAAAGATGAGCAGGAAGCAGAAAGCAAAATCTCAGCCACGCTAACAACTTTGGGAAGCGTGTGTTTACCATAGCATCCAAATCAGTCTGAAACCCTACAAAGCCCTGGGCGTCTTCGGGTAACAGCGCCTTGGCCACAGCTAACTTACTTTCCCTAAGGAGACAATGATAAATTATGATTAAACTCTACCCTGGTACAAGCAGCCCGTGGATGGGTTACTCGTTTTCGCAGTTCTTTTTTTCCCTGTGGATCCTTTCAAACTGGGAACACAGCGTATCCATGGTAGCAGGAAAAACAACGCACTGTACGTTTTGCATCATCAGCCAGGATGCCGGCCGATGCCTTAGTTTCAGCTGTGTAGCTGGGTGCTTTTGGATTACTCTGTTTCCCACCATGGGAGTTTGGCGGAGGCCAAGTCATGTCCTGTGGCAGCTGCAGCTGAGGGGAGGTGAAAGGTGTCAGTCATTCCTAGTCTGCCCTCAGTGGTACACTATCAGAGCAACTCCTGTCACAGAGGCGTTGCCACGTGGCTGGAATTCTTGTGACAGAACATTCACACTGTGTGTCTTATTTATCCCAGAGTCTCTTCTTTCTATGGCTGTTTGCCATAAAAGCTAACTTTCTGAAAAACCCGACAATTCTATATACAGGATGTGGTGATTATTAAAGTCCATAGCTCCTTTTGAGAAATCAAGCAGAAAAAGCAATCCTATTTTAAAGTTTTAAAATAACAAAAGCTTAGCTGATGGGAAACAACCGTTTGCTTGATTTTAAAACTCCCACACCTCAAACATTTTTCTGTTTCATGATAATCCACAGGTTAAGAAAGTAAGCTTTATACAGTGACCTACGGAACGTATCTTACACTGTATGTTATTATAAAGGAAGTTCTGATCACGGCCTAATGAATCTGCCTTACATCCCATTAATGGGCTATGACTGTAAGGTCTACAGGAAGTCTTAAAGAGCACCATCTAGGCTTCCAGAGTCTTTGGTTAACAGCTCAGCAAAGAGAAGTCACAGTCTAATGTGACTTAGATGGGGAAGAGTCGTGACTGTTTTCTAGTGCCAAAAGTCACGTGATATTGGAGCATCCAGGGAGTGTGCACAGTGATGGGAAACTTGTGCTGTAACCGGGAGGCTGTGTATCTGCAGGGGGATGTTACTGTGCACTGACAGAGTCCAGTTCACCAGTGCAGAGGACATAAGCTGGAAACACAGGCAGCAAGCTTTGATGTCCCTGTTCGTCCACTCTGAGACTGTTCATGTGTTAGGAAACCACGCTGAACATTGAAATGGCTATACTTTGCTATGACTCCAAACCAGTAACATTTGTCAGGAATATTTTATTTATACAAAGCTTCGTTTTTCATTTAAAAAAAAAAAGACTCTAACTGGCTCTGAAGCATTTTGGGTGTCAACAAAAGTGGAGTAGATTCATGCTTCCAGATCTCTTGACCTAAAAGATTTCAATGAGTTCTTGGAAGAGGAGCCATCTTGGAACCCTGAATGGTGCTGACAGTGGCCTGCAGCTACTAACGGGTTCCCAAGTACCTTTCTGTGCTCAGGGATTAACTCAGGGTTAGAAACTGATCTAAAGTTTAAATTATAAGCATGGAGTAAGAACTCTGTCTGGGAGTCATTTAATTTATATAATCAATATTCTAGGAAAATAGCCTGTTTTGAAAAAGAAAAACCAAACTGGTTCATTCAAAAATTTCATCTTCTGTTGTTTGCAGTCCTACTAAGATGATTGTCCAGTATTGCACTGGATGAAAACCCCATCTTCTACCACTGAAACAGACAAAAAAAATACTATAAAAATATATCTCATGGGGTTGAGGATTTAGCTCAGTGGTAGAGCGCTTGCTTAGCAAGCACAAGGCCCTGAGTTCGGTCCCCAGCTCTGAAAAAAAAAAAGAAAAAATATATCTCATGTTAATGTGGCCATCACCACCCACAACCATCCACGGCCACCCACGGCCACCCACAACCACCCACGGCTACCCATGACCACCTATGACCACCCATGGCCACCCATGGCCAACCACGACCACCCACGGCTACCCATGACCACCCATGACCACCCACGGCTACCCATGACCACCTATGACCACCCATGACCACCCATGACCACCCACGGCTACCCATGACCACCTATGACCAGCCATGGCCACCCACGACCACCCACAGCTACCCATGACCACCTATGACCACCCATGGCCACCCATGACCACCCACAGCTACCCATGACCACCTATGACCACCCATGGCCACCCACGACCACCCATGGCCACCCCTGACCACCCCTAATCAGAGGTATCAGTGACAAGTTACATGACCACTCGTGGTGTCTCACACCAGTGAGAGAAGCTGAGTGTTGAAAAGTAAAAACCAGTGTCTGTCTGTCTGTCTGCTCACCGAGTGCTTTATCTCATGCTTTAGTTCTAGCCTGGATGCCCTGGTTGCCGACAGTGAAGAGGAAGGGCGTTCTGAGCCCCCCATCTGCTATGCTGTCGGCTCTCAGAGTTCCCCCAGAACTAGGCTCCCCGGCGGAGATGAACTGGATTCTTTTGATGCGAACACCGAACCAGACTGTAACATCTCTAGGACCGAATCACTTTCCCTGTCCAGCACTCTGCATTCGAAGGTAAACGCCTCGGTGTTCGTTCTGCTTATAGGGAACACACAGGATGAGCTCTCAGTGTGTCCATCTCTACCTGCAGAGTGGCTTCTATCTCCCATTTCATGTAATACTCACGCTCTCCTTCCTGAGGCAGAGGAAGGAAAACGGCCGGAACTGGGTTAAAGTGACCGAGCTTGCTTTGCCCATATAACCTTAGCCTGGTCCAAGACAGGGGGCAGATGATGTCAGTAAGTCACGGGTGACATTTGCTGGGCGTTCTGATTACTCAGCCAATCCCCGTGTCACTTCCTTCATCATCTTGAAGTTTTACTCTCCTTGAACATTTCACAAACTTCATTTATTTTTTTTAAATAAATACTTTAATTCAGCATTTCAAAGCAAATCCTTCTGCTGCAACATATCTATTTTTTTTCCTATTGGAGTTCCTTTGCCATCCACTCATTTTCTTCTTCAGTTACATTCTCTACTGTAAAATGGGGGGTAAAATGCCATACACAGTTAGTAGGATCACACCTTGCTTTTGCAGCGTACCCCATAACACACAAAAATGGCTTGATATATGTACAAAACACAGAAGTTTTTTTATAGCTCACCTAAGACATAAAAGTAACGTATATTTTATGGTTCGAAAGGAATTAGAGTTTTGTCTAGGTGAGCCCAGGTCGGCCACATGTCATTACTCAAATTAAGGTCTTTTAACCCCTCATACTGAATCCTTTTCCCTCTGCAACCTGGAGATCCAGCCTTATCTTTTGAGCCTGAACAATCTGTGATGATCCGGGGTAGTAAGAATAGACGTGGGGATGGATAATATTCAAGAAAGAAACAGATAATGCTTGTGAATGTCCATACTAGTTGGTCTTGAGGACTGAAGGGAATGTGAAGACCTTATCATTCCTCTGAGTGAAAGATCGCTCCTTGGAAGCAATTTCATATTCGTTTTCAAAGGAAGGTTCTGTCCTGTAAAGCACAGTTTGCTTTGCCTGTGCAATTACCCAGCACAACTCCGCCAAAAGGTTTAGGACAGTTTCCCAAGTTCCACTGCGTTGCACAATGGTTACTATGCATGACGTAAGGGAAGAGGATGGCACCTGGGGCCTTCATGGTCCATTCCTGCTGGGGTTAGGGTATAATCAGCATCCACTCAGCCGCTGGCCCCAGTGGATGCATCCAGATGAAGCAGCTCGGCCAAGGCTCTTTGAACCTAGGCCAGGCTTCTGGGTCAGCTTTGCCCTGAGCCCTTTAACCAATGACTGCCCAGGGACCATGTGTTTTCACTCAGGAAGGATAGGCAAGGCCAGCTCCCACATAAGTGCTTTGTGATGCCTTAATTTTAGTAAAGATTTCTGCATCACTTTCTCTTAACCCTCATCATAAGTCGTACCTCAGAAATACATGGGCAGGGTCAATGCTAAGACCTCTGTCTTAGATACCACCATAAAGGGCTTTAGTGGATTTCTATAGCATATTCCTCTAACATTTCCAGAACACATAAGAAAGCAATGTTCTAATTATCTTGCCGTCTTGCGCTTTCATATATGTTGCAAACATAATAGAAATGACATGCAATTGGGAAACAGGAACGAAAATGGCGGGTCATATGAAAGGAATTATTTTAAAATCCTATAAAGCATTGATAACATCACTATGGGAAGTACGGTTGGAAAGTCTGTTAACCAATGTGCCCAGGTGAACAGGATTCATAAGGCCTCCCCCTAGAAGCTATACCTAAAACTATAAACAGCCCTTTGAAAGCAGAAAACCTCTTATAATTAGAAGTAGGTGTTTTCCCACCTTCTAAAATTGCTTAAGAATTAAGGTCTCAGTGTAGCATTTTGTCTGAATACTGAAGTATAAATGAACAAAAAAAAAGTAATAATCCACATAAAAACGAATTAAAGCCACAGTTGAACACTCAGAGAAAAAAGCCATGTGACTTCATTTTCTCATTTTTAACCAAGCTGCTGAAATGGCTCAAAGATATTCTTTTACATGTATGAGAACTTTTGAGAACTATTCCACAGAGCTTACATTTATCAAAGCATTAAACAAAAAAGGAGGAAGGACACTAAAGAAGCTTTGAGAGGTGAACAGAACAAATAATTAAGATCATATATTAAGTGTCATGGTGCAGGTCTCTTAACCAGCTACGTGGGGGACCTCGACAGACTGTCCCAAGCTCATTGCCACCCTGGGTAACTTAGGAAGACAACGCTTAGCTGTAGAGCATGGTCTGGGGCATGTGGTCTGGGGTTCAGTGACAGAGGTCCTTCCTGTCATCCATGAGGCTCTGGGTTCAATCCCCAGGACAAATAACGATGGATGAAATGTGTGAGCTGGGGTTTTCTTCAATGACAGTGATTTGGTAATACCATGGACTTTCCTAGGAGTCCCTGCTTTCTGGGATCCGATCACGCTCCTACTCCTGCTCATCACCCAAAATCTCTTCAGGAAAATCCCGGCTAGTGCGCGATTTCACAGTGTGCAGTTCCAGTGAAGGTAAGTCCTGTCTGCCATCTGACTTTGAACTCGTTCAACTCCAGAGTCCAGTTAGTCCAAGTACATGAGACAGGAAGGAACCGCAGGTGAGTTCTAATCCTTCTTCCATAACTGGATTTTCTAAGCTTTGTAGAATCTTTTCCTCATGGAACATTGATCAAGTTATAGATGTCATTTTGATAAGATTATGCATCTGTGCTCATGTCTGTGTTATTTTAATAAAATGTTGCTCTCAAGAATGGTGCAAACAAGAATGAATTCCAGGCATATTACTTTGAGGGCCTTAGAGGATTCAAGTAAAGTAAATTCTGAGATTTACTTTTGACCTATGTGTACAGTGTGGAAAGGCAGCGCCTCAGAGGTAGGCACAGCATGGCAGAATGGAGTCCCTGCCTTCCGTATTCAGCCCAGGCCTTGGGAGAGTTGAAATAACAATGTATTCACAACACCAGTAACTGGATCTCAGCCTTAGGAGGAAGAGCAACAATGTGAAAAAGCGGAAGTAGACCTGTTATACAATGAACCTTCATTAAAATAGAGTGTAGCTACAAGAAAGGGTTCCCATTGGAAGAGCCTGTTTAATTTTCAAAAGTGAACTCAGCCCTAAAAACAGGAAGTTTATGAGAAGTGTGGGGTTCTACTGGGAGCTGTCCTCACCCACTGCCGACAATTTAAACTTTGCTTTAAAATTTAATTCCTTTGTACTTCCTGCACACAGATTATTGTGTAGTGGTCATATTTAAAGGCTGGTCTGGGAGCGTTCATGTCTGTATGGACTGCATTTTAATTAAAAACCTTCCAGTATATCAGACAACACCCTTGTTTTCTTTTCTCCACGAGCCATCCAACAGCAAGTTGCGGGTCTCAGGGCTCTTCCTTCCCGGCATGCAATATTTAAGACAGGAAATCTTCACACATCCCTTCCTCTACTCCCTTTTTTCCCTTTCTTACTTTGTGCTGGTTTTATTACCGTTTTGCCTTTTTTGACATCATGTGGAACGCGTGGTGACTATTCCAGCAAGATCAGCCACGGGGATAAGAAGCGAGAGATGCACGAGCCACACGGCAGGCACTGCTTTGTGTCTGCCCCCTCTCCTGCGGGATGTAGAGAAGGAAGACTGGCCGTTAGCATTTCTAAAAGTTCTCAGAATAAAACGGCTGCAACCACGTCAAGCAGTTAGAAGTTTGCTCTGTTCTCACCTATCCTCCAATGCATGGGTCTTTCTTGGGTCTCCAGGTCTCCCATCAACTTTGGCTTCTGTTTTCTGAAATGGTTCCTTGACATCTTTTCATTACTAGACCTAGTTGGTGACTGGCCTCATACTATTGCTCTTCGGAACACATACTGGTATCTTCCACACAGTGCATGGTACTGGAGACTTACCATTAGAACTTTCTCTGACCCCAAAGTTTTGAAATCAGTGACATTTGATGGCTGAAAGGCAATTGTTTAGTAAGGAAGAAGTATCTTCCATTACAAATTTGAAATGAGAACTTAATTCTGTGTGTTTGAGTTGGAATAAAGAGATGACATCAATTCCTTTGTTTCCCCGTTTAGTCTATAAGTAAATAAAGGACTGTCTTTAAACAGTATATTTAAATATAGGGTTATTTGAATAAAGTTTCACACACACACACACACACACACACACACACACACACACACACACACGGATCCCAGTAGACAGAAGCTGTACAATTGCCAGCCTCACCGTTGATATCATTTATGGGCCAGTCACACCCGCATGGCTACAAAGAATAATTTAGCTCCTAATGGAGAAGAAATCATTTGTTTATGTAACCAAAAACACAGGTGTGAAAGCTTGTCTAGTTCCAGGACACATTCAGATGTCTTCTTGTTCAGTTTGCTACAATGAATCAAAAGTAAACTGGTATTTATGTTGCTGTTACTTCTCTTCTAATGAATTTTGAATAATACTAAATTTATCTTTATTTAAAGAGAAACCAAATCTCCCTTTGCTCCCGGGGTTGGGGGTGTGGAGGTGAGATGCTCCCTTTTATGGACACTCAAACTTAGGATTCATTTGTACTATTTTTAATTCTTTTTTTAAAAAAAACCTTTTAATTAATCAGTGTATGTAGGTGTTTCACTTGAATGCATGTATGCGCACCATGTGTATGTCTTGTGCCCTGAGAGGCCAGAAGAGAATGTCAGATCTCGTGGGTTACAGATGGTTGTGAGCCACCATGTGGGTTCTGGGAATTGAACTCAGGACCTCTGAAAGAGCAGTCAGTGCTCTTAATTGCTGAGCCATCTCTCCCTTTTAATTCTTAAAAAAAAAAACCCTTTTATTTATATTTATTTTACATGTATAGGTATGTGCCTGAGTATATACGTATGTGTGCTACATTTGTGTGGGTACCCAGACAGTTGTAAGCTACCCAATCCAAGTGCTGGGAGCTGGATTCCAGTTCTCTGCTAAAGCCCTGAGTCACCTCTCCAGTCCCTCCTTCTAGCTCTTATTTGCCATCTTCTGTCTTCCTCGTTAGTTCTGAAGGATTACTTGCTGTGACTTCTCAGTCTTTCTTTTTCCCAAAATTGATTTGGAGTCAAGGATTCAATGGCAGCAACTTCAGTATTTAATGTTGGTTTACCTAAAATCAAGTCTATCCGAGTAGTCTCCTTCGGTGCTTTGTGGATTCCTGTAGGGTGGAATGATGTCGGTATTGAAGTAGTAACTCCACCTCACTATGGAGTCCAAGTACAGTCTACGTTAAGAGTTTGTAGAGTTCCGCCATATGTTTGAAAGTTGTTATAAACTGATGGGTGGAATTCCCATTAGATCGTGACCAGTTTTCTTTATAATGGACTTTATAGCTTGATAGCTTGGCTGGCTCTCTGATTTTTTGGGAACGTTACCCTATTTATTTATAAGACCTATGACTTAATTTGACAAACATTTTATAATGACTACCAACGCCTTTGGTTTTCACAAAGTAGACTTTCTATTACATACAAGAATTCAGGGGTTATTTATTTACACTTTGTGTAACTGGCTCATCCGGCCCATAGTTCTAGCCCTTCCTCCTCCCTCCACTCTGCATTGGTGAAGGATTGCACTGCTTTGTGGGTGGTGTGCTCCTCAGTGGCTGCTCCCTCCCTCTCTCCCGTCTAAGTCAGTGTCTCCCTTTATCCACAGTAAGAATTCCAACTCCGTACTCTGCCTGTAAAACCTGCTCTTGTGTCCTGCAAGGCCAATGGGAGGGCTGGTTTTTCTTTTCCACCAACCATAAAATGCATTTATGATCGGACTCCTTGAGGATTTTACAACATTAAGATAGACTCTTCTTTGTGCTGGCCTTCAGGGCTTTTGTAGGGCTTTGCTAAAAAGTTACTGATTCCCTGTTTCGGGGGATAAGTGTTACAAAAGGGTTGAACTTTCAGTAAGGAGTATCCAAAACTAACCCTCTGAACTGCTTGCAAAGTATCAGCTTCCCTTATCGATGCTAACACAGTCCCTGAAGACGTCAAACTGACCTCTTCCACTCCAAGCAGGGAAAGCAATAAAGTTTTATGTGCAGATCAGTTTTCTTGGTTTTTTTTTTCTAATTGAAATGTATAAAATGGTATTTCAGACTAGCAAGTGACTGCAGTTTGTCTTAGGTTTCCCTTTTTAATTTTTTGTATTTTACAGAACAGAGATCATATAGTTTCCAGGAGCCACCGGGAGAAAAAAGGTACGTTGAGGGTTCCCACTTCTGCAGGGTTTGGAGATGTCTATGCATCATGTTTCCTATGTGCCCAGGGTTGGTGAGAGATTTCTGAGTAGTAAGCTGTGCAAGACCCACTGCTCTCTCTCCCTGACTCAGTGCAGCCTTCCAAATGACTGCCTTCCATCCTCAGGGGTAAAGCTGCAGGGTTGGGGACAGGAGGGTTCCATTTTAGGTTATTTTCAGAGTTGAACATTTTGAGAGGCTTCAGAGATGGCAGGTTTTTCTCTAGATCGACCCCAAGAAGACTTTGCAGCAGCCTTCCCCTGGGTGGTTATTGTACAAAGCCCATAAACATGCCTGCCCTTGCCCTCTGTAGATTTCGGCTTAGTAGTGCTAGGCTTGAAGCAGGAGCTGCCCTCAGCACTGCCGGGCTTCTAATCACTGTGTGGATCTGAGGCTTGAAGTTGGAGCTGCTCTGCATCTTAAAATGTAAAGCTGGCACCATAGCCAAGCTTGGGAAGAAACCAAGGCTATAAGTGGGATGGCCAAGTTCTGCTGGCCTTGGGTACCTAACTGGCATGAGTCACCCATGGAAGTAGTCCCTGAGGTTATTGCAGAACAAGGGACAGAAATGGCATTGTGACAAAGAGGATGATGACATTGGTGACAGCTGAGGCAGTAGTAACTGACAATTATTGGGTGACCATACGTGCCTCTCCCTGTTTCAAGCGGTTTATATTTAAGTGGTCTGTTCTAGACACTGTAACCATCTTGCTAGCCAATTCACTATCTTTAGAATTCTGTCTTTCTAATAATTGTAGTAATAGTGGATTAATTATTAAGATTTTTTTAATTAAAAATATTCTCTGTTAGGAGGTTGTAAGATAAGAGCCAGTGTGACACTTGGTGAAGTCACAGCTCATACAGTGATGTCACCTGATTAGGGTGTGTGGGAGTGACTTTCTTACTCCTGGTCACTTTTGATGTCTCCCTCCCTCCTTCTCCCTTTCACTTGTATACTTAGAGGGCCCAGTAGGGCAGATCTTTCTTCTCCTTGACACTATTCCTGGTGTTTTGTTGGATATTCCAAGAAGTTTCTTGTTATACTTGATGCTTTACCTGGGTCATTGGGTAGGTTATTCCTAGAGGAGTCACTTTCTTTGGTATTCTCTTATTTAGACTAGTCAGTTTTTGGGAAAAGGACACATGAAAGGGACTCATCCCAGACCTTGTAGGCTCATTGCAACAGAGAAGCCCCTTTCCCAGTTCACTGATGGTTACATAGTATAGACGTCACTGTAGCAACCGTCCACGTTAAATTACTTCTGGTTAAATTACTTCTAAAACATCTCAGCCTTAAAGGGAGTCCT
The DNA here is from genome assembly GCF_021556685.1 of Rattus norvegicus. Lineage (NCBI taxonomy): Eukaryota > Metazoa > Chordata > Mammalia > Rodentia > Muridae > Rattus > Rattus norvegicus. Next base: position 31,045,334 of record NC_141535.1, on the reverse strand, counting down.
ACTACATCGGTCCTCCATTTGCATAGTGGGAATTTACTTTAATACTTAGAAATCAATTCACTGAAAATAATAGGTTATCAGTAAAATTGGTTAAGGTTAAGATCTGAAGATCCACATTCCTAGCACATTTGAAATACATGTTCGCCTATTGAAAAAGTATCAAGAGAGTTTCTGTAAGAATAAAGTTTATAAGATTTTATGGTTAGCAAGTCTATTGGTCATCCACCTCATACCAGAAATTGAGCATTTTTTTTTTGGTTAGGGGATGTTGAAAAGAATCTTTTCTGACTTTTATAAATTTAAAAGTCATTTAAGTTCAGTTAGTTCTTATCCAAAGCAGCTAAGTGCTAGAGGGGCACTGCACAGTGGAATTTGGTTAAAACTCGGAATGAAACACTCTCCTGCATCTGCACAGAGGCAGTGCCGCTCCCATAATTCAACAGTGGCTCACACCTGTGCTATCCACTGTTCCACCAGGACTGGTGGGTTCTAGCTCCTTAATATCGTGTTAGTTTGTTAGCACTTAGGTTTAAGTCTCCTCTGCCCTGGGGCTAAGAATTAGCATAGTTTTATAGCATTTTGAAGAACGCAGTATAGTGCAGTCAACTTGACAGATTTGTAACAAAAACTAATAGTTTATTGATAAAGTCTTCTGTGATGTGGTGAATAGAAGTAGAGATGAGTAACCAGGAGTTAATTTTGTTTTATTCGAGATAGTTCAGTCTGTTCCCTCCAGGAATGGCTACACGGACTAGGGGAAGGCAAAGTGATCATGGCTCAGTTACTTCCAGTGTGCAGCCTGGGTAGCCTCAGCTCCTCTGTGACCTACATTCTTAAGATGAGATGCAGCTGGCTGAGTGGGACAGGCTGAACCTACAGACGCAGTCTGTTTCTCAACTGGCATCAACCGGGGAAATGCCCGTCCTATTGCAAACCATCACTGTTCCCAAGATAAATAATAAAGTCTGCTTTCACGACTGTTAGTCGGCTTCTCTGTCTGAGGAGAGTCCTTTTGGCATGTTTTCAGGGTAAGCTTATACAGGTGCATTTGCCAAGCACTTTTGTATAATTTTCAGAAATACAGAAAAGTCGAAGTAAGGGTATGGTGACTACTCAACTCTTAGATTCTACGGTTGTTAGCCTCTGCTTTATCAAATCTCGTTACTGTGTGTTCATCCGTCCATATGATTCATTTTTTAGTTAAGAAGTTGCCATTTTTCTCTTTAGAAGCATTTAAACCTAAAGCAAAAATCCAACCGCACCCATACAGATGTACGTACGAACATGCATCCGTGCTGTCCTTTGTCCCCCTTTAGCCCTGCAAAGCCTGGTCACAGAGTCCTTTCTTTGTAGAATTCAGGAAGAAGAATGGGACGACTACATCATTCCTGCCAAAGCAGAGTCCGAAAAGCACAAAGTGAGCCGGACTTTCAGCTTCCTCATGAACAGGATGACCAGTCCTCGGAACAAATCTAAGGTAACGGATTGTCTGTGCCTAACTGCTATAGAGCGTAGGCGGCTTCTGTCCTCAGCAGTTACCGTAGTTTCCACAGGTGTTCCCCTTCGATCTCCTGCCTCTGACTGCGTGTGCCCCTTCTTAGGATTCTTGTCAGGTCATCAGGATTAGTAAGGCAAGCCCATGCAGGGGTCAGCTCACATTAATGCATGGGTTCTGTAAGAGTGTTCGATGACAATTGTTTCCTTTTTACGTTTATTCCTACTTTTTCTATCGTGACTGCTGCTTTTGAAGATGAAAAACAAGGACACTAAAGATAAAGAAAAACTCAATCGACATCAGTTTGTCCCGGGAACGTTCTCTGGAGTTCTGCAGTGTTCCGGTTGTGACAAAACACTCCTGGGGAAAGAGTCACTCCAGTGTGCCAGTAAGTCCTTGAGTACCGTGTGTGACATGTTGTCTTTCTGTCCTGTAAGCTCCCAGGGATAAAGAAAGTCACTGCTAAGCATGTTTGCACAGATCTTTTCTTGAGGGCCTCGCATATCATAGAGCAATTGCCTTGCAGTGGTCAACATTGGTCATCCGGTACTTTTATCTAGTTGGCGACTCTCTTAAGTCTAAGCCTGTCTACTTTGTCTGCTGGACATCTCCCAGCTTTTGAAGGTTACATGCTGAAAACTGAGATCTGGAGTCCATCTCAGTGCTTGCTGTCAAGCTGATCCACCCATCACCTCAGACAGATACTCAGGACAAGACTTTAGAGGGTTTGTTCATGACTCCTTTTCTCTTGCATGCTGCAACTGGTCCTTTAGCAACTCTCTGGACTCTGTTTCCAATGTGTATCTCAAACCCATCATCATCCATCACGACTCTCACTCACCTAAAGCCACCATCCTAATTGGTCTCTTTGTTTGTCTTCTATGGCCATGATAAACTCTGTTAACAAAGAAGACAGGAAAGTGTGAAGGTCAGGAGGTCTTACCTAAAGCCATGTTTTATGCTGAGCAACTTTCTTAAGAAATACAGCATCTTCCATACAATTTGCAGGAGAGAACCGAAACACAGTCAGCAGAAAGCCATCATACTGTGGGAACAAATCAGCTAATAAGGAAGCGAATCAAGCATTGTTGCATAATGGGAACGAGGGACATTTCAAAGGCATCAAAGACAGGGTATGCAAGCCCTGGGACAAACAACCACAGCCCTAAAAGGAAGGGGAAATGAATTCTTAGGATCCAGAAAACTGTAACTCCCCTAAAGCCTTGGCCCAAGCTATTCCTGGCCTTGCCAAGCATGTACCTGGTTTTAAACAAGGGACTAAGTTCCTCCTCTACATTGAGGGCCTCAAGGAAAGTCCTGGATCATTCTGGCCCTCAACATACCATGGCAAAAGCACCTAGAGAAGGAAGGAAGAAGTCCCTGTTGACCGTCTGTCACTGAGGAAAGCCAAGACAGGCGCTGAGGCAGGGCCGGAACTGAAACACAGGCCATGGAAGAATACCGTTACTGGCTTGTTCTCTGTGGCTCCCTTGCCTGGCTTATTGTACAACCCAGGGCCTCCAATCCAGTGGTAGCATGGCCCATAGTGGGCTGGGCCATGCCACATCGATCATTAATTACAAAAATACCCAGAAGTCAATGTGATGGAGGCATTTTCCCAATGAAGGTTCCCTCCTCCCAGATGACTTTAGCTTGAGTCAGTTGACAAAAAACTAACCAGGACACTGCCATCTTCACCCTTCTTCTCACAAACCAGCATGCTCCTGTCTTAGTGCCTTCTCTCTTTGAGGGTCTTCCTTCAGTAAGCCCTGTAGCCCGTAAGATAACACCTCCTAGGCCTGGCCACGCGGTGCCTGGCTTACCATTTTTCCTCATCATGGAATCCCAGAAGCCTTGTTATTTACACCATCTACATTATGGCATATTCCCGGGTCAATTGTCTTATCTGTCCCTTTCACCATAAGTTCTGGGAGGGGAAAGGGAGGGCAGAGTAATTTTTCACAGCCCCCACTGGTGCCAACACAAAGCTGACCCTTAACACTTATGTTCGGTTAATGACTCCTAAGGTAAACTATTGTGTAAGGAAGACCTGCTCCAGTTGAGCCCGCTAAGTGGGTGTTAATGGCATTGCAGTCAAAAGTGCTGAAGACTCACTTAGCCATCAAACCAGATATTACTTTAAAAAATAAGTGTATGAAGACTTACAGAGGATATACTGTACGAATGGAAACTTAAATTACCTCAAATTCCTCTACCAGCAAAAGCTTTGCTGTCAATTTATCACTTTATTAGCCTTTAATATCGCTCAGATTAATGGGTTCTGACCCTCTGTACATGAGGATAATATACCTTCATCACCTTTAGTTCCCTGCCGTCATCTCCTGCTACCCCACTGTTCCCCTCCTCCACTTCCAAGCCCTTCTACTCTCGTGCATTGTCTCTGTTGTTTCCCTTTCTCTTTAATTATTTTTATGAATATTCATATAAATGTACAGATACTACCTGAGTCCATCTACTGTTGCTCTTGTGTTGAGGGTGAGCATGTGGTATTGGGTAGCCACTTAGAGGGCTCATCCCGGGGACGTATAATTGCTCCTCTCTCAGCAGCTACTCATTACTTAGAGTCTCTTCTAATCCCAAAACATTGCATCAGCGTTTAATCTGAGATTGCATTTGATGATATTATCAAGAGTATTTCATTATTTCTCATGGTGTACTTTTTTTTCTATATTTTTACTACATAAATGGAAAGTTGTTTCCACACAGATCTGTCTACGATGCTAAGTAGCCCCTTAGATTAAATTCTACAACCAGGTTGTGAGTTTAAGTGTACACTTGTTAGTTCTCTTTATACTACGGTGGTGTTTTGGAATTAGTTTGGGGACTTAGAAGGTTTTCATTGGGAGGGGACTGTTGGCCCCTTCAACTTGGATTACTGTCACACTTTGACATTGGGTTGTCGACTGTGACACGGGCAGTCTCCACTGCGTTTGGAATATAATCATCTATACACAAGGGTTAATAGCTCTAATATTATAGACCAATGTGATGTAAGACAGTACATTGTAGAAGTACTCAAAGTCTTGCTGTCATTTTCTCTGTTAGATTCCTGGTTGCTAACAGTTCGCAGACATTGTAGCAATGTCTCTGTACTCTCATGTCACCTGGCTTAGGTGCTGGTGCGTACTGTGATGTGACACTACCTGGTGAACAGGCCCTCTTACGTGCATTCATCACGGATGAACCTTAATCCGTATTGCTGTATCTTTTGTCCTTTCTTGCCTCCTGCACCGAGTTCTGCTTCTCTCAGATGTGCTCCGCTTGTTTGTTCCTTTGCTGTGTGTGTGTGTCACAGAACCGTTTCTGCGGTTTTCATTCTTGGGGTGTGTGCCTTTAATTTAGCTCGAGAGGATCTGTAATGTAACGGAAAGACCTTGTTTTATAACAAAGGGTTGTTCTTACTTACATTTGATTTTACTGCTTCCAACTATCTTTGATGGTTCCTGGCTGTTTTCCTCACTGTCTGGCTCGGCTCTTTAGACCATGTGTTGTCTGCTTTTATTGTTTCCTGTGATTTGGTAAGATAGGGGCTTTTAATATCTACTAATGGTCGTGTTATGGCTATGTAAGGCTCATAATTTAATAGTTTCCCTTCCTTATGTGGGCCTCCTTCTCCCCTCTGTTGATATATCCAATCGTTGTATTATTTCATTCTTTTTTATATTGTAGGCTGAGCATTTCAGGAATTGACTTGGCTGTTTCAGGAGCAATTTAATGCTTTGGTTTAGCTCTCTGTATATACTTACAATAGCTTTGAAACCATTCTCCCTCCCTCCTTTTCTACCTCCTTCCTTGCTTCTTTCTGTCTGTCCTTCCTTCCTTCCTTCCTTCCTTCCTTCCTTCCTTCCTTCCTTCCTTCCTTCCTGCCTGCCTGCCTGCCTGCCTGCCTTTGTTTGTTTGTTTTGTTGTGCTAAGGTCTCTTATAGCCCAGGCTATCCTCAAACTTAATATGTAACCAAGGTTGACTTGGAACTCCTGATGCCCCTGCCTTCGTCTCCAAGTGCTGAGATTACAAATGTACATCTTCAAGCCCAGCAGGCTTTTTTTGTTTTGTTTTTGTTTTTGCCTGGGTCACTGCTTGCTTTTAGGCTAGAGAGAGGGCTGGGTGACTTAAGAGTGAATGTTGCTCTTGCAGAGGACTGAGTTTGTCTACACAATCCACACTGGACAGTCACCTGTAACTCCAGCTCCAGGGAATCTGATGCCCCTGCGAGCGCCTTCACTCGACAGAGCATCCCCATGTACAGACACATAGACATAATTATAACGAAAACAAGATCTTAAGAACAAAAACAAAGACCTTTTGTCAACCCGATCTTCAGTCTTTACTCCCTATTCCTTCTCAGTCTAGGATGCGCTGGGGTAGGTTTTAGCAACCTTTATGCACTTCGCTTGTTTCATACTCAAAGTGTAATTTATCTGGCTAAATGACACCATACTCCCAAGTCTTTCCCTTCAAGCTTCCGTCCAATACAGTTTCGAACTTACTGTTATCTCGGGAGAATCTGGGACCCGTGGGACCCGAGTCCTTTGTTAGGAACCCCCTTTTCTCTGCCTATATAACAGAATACATTTAAACTTTCCATCACATGGATACTGCCAGCATGTGTCCATAGCGTGTATCATTTTATTATTCTTGTTAGGATAGGAAATAGCAGAACTCTTCCGTTTACCCCTGAGCTTGCCTGTTCAGCGTTATGAGATCCTTTTCTAATGTAACTTGGGCTGTTACTATTCTGATTTTGTTTTTCCGACTTTTTTTCCTTACACAACGGTCATCTCCGATCTCTGTCTTTGTATGCCGTTGCCTGTTTTATAATCACAGCCTTCTTCCCCACATCCTGGGGATCTCTGAGGTTGGATTTCACAGCCGTGCTTTGATATCTTGGGGCCTGGATCTGCCCCTGTGCCATTGGGAATCTGTCCATGCCCTTCACCTGCCTGACAGTTGGTCTGTCTCACAAAACTCCACTCTCCTTTCATCCAGCTGGCCCGCCCATAGCCTTTTTTTTCTCCAAGCCCTCAGGTTGGATTTCATGGAACCCTCTTTCTTCTTCTGTCATATCAGAGGCACATTTTAAGCATCCTCACTTTACATCTCTGTCTCCAGGCCTGAGGCCCAGTGGATGCTCTCCCTGTGAGCTTGTTCAGTGGGGTCTCATAATCTCTGCCTCTCCCTCCCCTCCCCCTCCTCTCCCCTCCCTTTCCCCTCCTCCTCTTCCCCCCTCCCCTCTCCCCTCCCTCCCCCTCTTTCCTCTTTCCCTCCCCTTTCACCTCACCTCCTCTCCCCTCCCCTCCCCCTTCCTCTCCCTTCATCCCCTTTCCCCTTCTCTCCCCTCCTCTCTCCCCTCCCCTATCCCCTCTCCTCTGCCCTCCTTTTATACTCCCAGTTGGGAATAAGAGAAGAGACACTGGATTTCAATGTCTGCCTCGCTCTGCTCATTGGTATTAGGTCGCTGGCCGAAATACCTTTTAAGACCACTGAAGGACAGTTTGGGGACCGTCTCTGAGCTTCCTGCCTGGCTCACAATCCGGCTGCTAGCTCTTCTGCAGTGTGGCTTTGGTGGGCTGAAATGGGACTTTTATGGACCCATTCCCAAAGACGTTTCTCCTCCTGTGAGATGCAGGGTACCGGTATGTGATGAGAGGGTGGTGAGGAATGGGAAGTAGGCCAGAAAAGAAACACAACAGCCTCCAGACTACAGGCCCCACGGATGCCCGTGTATACAGAGGCAACCTGGTCTCTGTCCCTGTGGGCAGAAAGCGTGTCTTACCTTCCTCCAGAGACATGAGGCCACATGAGCAAGCAGCAAACTGTTCTCATATAATTCTCCTGTTTCCAGTCTCTTTCCTTTTTAAAGATGTGTTTTTATTTTAAATTGTACATATGTATATGTGGCCGTAGGGGAGGGGTGTGTGCACAAGTGTGTGAGTGCAGTTGCCGGCAGAGGCTAGAAAAGTGTCTGGATACTCTGAGGTTGGACTTACAGGGCTTGTGCCACTGGATGTGGGTTCTGGGAACTGAATTCCAGTCCTTGGCAAGGCAGTATGTGCTGCTAACTTTAAGCTCTCTCTCTAGGCCCCGTTTCTTGCTAATAGGAATTCCTGTTGAAGCTGACAGTGGTCCCCCACCCCCCTTAGCGTTATTGTGAGTTTATTCCTCCCCATCTTCATAGACAGTCTGCCTGGTGCTAACGTTGAAGAATGCTACCAGGAAAGCCTTAGAAATCCCTGAGGACAGTGTACAGGAAGTGAGCTCTCAGGTAGACCCAGGGGTGTCCAGTATACACAACGGCAGGCTTTATAACTTATAAGATAATGACAGACAATTAGAAGTATGTCCACGGAAGTCAAAGTTCCCATGTATGCTTCTTAATATTTTAAGTATTTGGCTTCTTAATATGTGTACGTCTTTGTGTCAGTTTTATAATGACCCATAAAAGCATGATGTGACCTCACTTCAGATTCATTTGAGTCAGATGGAAACCTTTGTGTCTTCTATTTCAGACTGCAAGGCCAACACACACAAGGGCTGCAAAGACACTGTGCCTCCGTGTACCAAGGTAACCTCCCAGTCACCGCACTGCTCTGCGCCTTGCTTGCTTGCTTGCGTCATCTGCTGCTGGACACTGAACTCTCGTTGCTGTTGGATTTACTGCAAATGGGATGGTTGCAGTAGTAACGCATGCTTAGGGTGTATGACTATTTATCTAGCTGTTCATTTTACACAATAGAGAAAAGACCCGCTTGTGTTATGTGAGACAGACGTGCGGGCGAGGCTTTCTAGGTAGAGCAGTCAAAATTACCTGGAAGACTATAACAACCTCAACGTCTAGGGCTCCTCGCAGGCTTTCAGATTCTGGAGGTCTGGGTGGCTCCTGGGGACGGGTATTTCTAGTACTTTCCCAAGGAGCACCACTGTGGCTGAAAGCCTACCTGGAGGCGTGGAGCTAGGGTGAGCATTGGGGATGGGGTCACGAAGGTGATGACAGTTGTGATTCCAGTCCTTTTATCGCCACTCCACAGTCGAGTGTGGGCTGTGTGCGACTTTGAGCAGGATGCTCCTGTAGGGTGGAAGGGGCGGCGGGGTCTTTGACACAGAGCTCTGTGTTAACTGACACAGTTGAGGGTTGTTGTAAAAGGTAATACTACAGAGACACAAAGAAACAGGGCAGTGTCCGTAGGTCTCGTTCCCTAGGGTCTGTGCGCATGCGCTATGTATGCAGGTTGGTCTGGGTCTGCACGCATGCGCTATGTATGCAGGTTGGTCTGGGTCTGCGCGCATGCGCTATGTATGCAGGTTGGTCTGGGTCTGCACGCATGCGCTATGTATGCTGGTTCCCCTGAGTCTTTTAAGCGATGAGTGTTCACGAGGCTCATCCTTATTCCTTCTTGCACATTTTGTTGTCACCGCACTCTACTTTTTGTTCTGTTTACTGTCTTTTGCTTTGAATTCTTCTTTGAAACAAATAAGATAATAAGTACGAAGCAGATAAGATTATTGCGTGTAACCCTGTGTCCATTCCTGTAGCCCAATGGTTCTTTGATCTTAATTTATGAGTTTCTAATATGTTTTTACTAGAAATTCCAAGAGAAATACAACAAGAACAAACCACAGACCATCCTCGGAAGTAAGTGATGTGGGAAATGGCAAGGACTTATAAAAGAATAGTGTGCACCATATTTTTCCAGTCCATTGGAATCTATCCATTCTTGCTGGTCCCTGTGGCCAGTGTTACGGAGACCCCAATGCTTGGATCAGTGGCTGTGAGGCTGTAGTCTCATTAGCACTTGTAGTGTGATACTGACGTTATGAAGCATGCTGACGTTTTATTTATATATTTCTAAATTTGATGACTCTGTTGTTGTCTTAATTATATGCTGCTGAGGCTTAAATAGTTTCTCTTGAAAACAATCAGTGACCTTTGGCCCTTCCTTGTGTTACACACGGGAGCCAGGCACGCTAGTATATCTATCCTCGGTTTGAAAAATATTTGCTTTATCGTGAGAGATTTTGTGATTTCTTCTATCTGAGGTTCCTTTGCGTGCTGAGTGGCAGGAAGTTTAAGTGCCTGGTTACTTTTCAGTCCAGTGCTGTAGCAAAGTGTAAGTGGCATCTCAAAAACCACTTTGGTGGCAGCAATTAAGTGTGCTAAGTCATGGTGACAAGCTTTTGGGTGTGGTGGTATGCAAGTCGGTTTGAGGTCTCTTGCCACTCAGCCCCTGGCTTTGGCCTCAAAATCCTTTGAAATCAATTCTGAGATGCTTCTCACTGTCATGAGGTTAAAACAGATGGCCAAAACGAGGCTTAGAATGTAGACGTTTTGATGTGATCTATTCTTCCTCTTTGTGTGAACTACGGGGAGACTGAAGCAGAGATATATACATTCCCTTGTTACATTTCCTTGTTACATCCCAGGGGCCTTTGTAAACACTTATCTCTTTGTCTCCAGATGGTATACTCTATAGCTACACTGTGTACTCAATAGCTACAGTGTGTACTCCCTAACTACAATCCAAAGGAGCCGAAGCACCCTCCCAGTTATTTATACTTCAAACCAAATGTAAATGTGCCCAAGCCCACTTGTTGTCAGTATATGAGTGAGACTGGCCCGGCTAGGCTTTGGGTTTTGTTTGCCTGAGAGTCTTGCTCCATAAGTAGGTTCACCATCATCATTCCTTTCCTCTGAGCTGCTCTCTGGTGTACACGCTTGTTTACACACACCATATGCATTTTGCCAACAAGGCTAATAACACCTTGCATCTACTTAAAGTTGGCTTGGAGGAGTACAAGCAGTGGTTTATGGGAAAGCTGGCCTGTGCTTCCCCATTCCATTCAACTGCTTGCTTGGGTCACCCCAGACATGCACAGTCACCAAGGGAAGGTGTGGAAGGAGCCCTACAGCATGGGTGTTGGAAGGGTGAGAAAAGGAAGGGACGTCTGAAAAGTGCCAGGAAGTGGCAGAGAGACCCGTTTCTAGACTGGGCCACAACACTGTAGAAGTGGCTGCTTGAGGGTTTACCTGTCTGGACATCTCTGACTTTCTTTGCTTGTAAATGCTGTACCAGCACATGAAGTGACTACTGTGATTCCAGGCTCTTCAGTTAGAGACATCCCACCGCCTGGGCTCTCCTTGCACCCTTCCCCCTCCATGCCTATTGGACTGCCAGCTGGAAGGAAGGAAACTGCAGGGCAGGCACATCCGTTGTCCAGAAGTGTCCCAGGCACCACTTTGGAAAGGTGAGGCTCAGCTTGCTGCTTCATTTTCTGGGCACTGGATGGTGGCTAACTCGTGTCACCTGTTCTCCCTCCCAGCTTCAGGAGGGCAGTGACATCCTTGGAGTCTGAGGGTGACAGTAACAGCTGGAGAAGCAGGTCTCATTCCGATGAGCTGTTCCAGTCCATGGGCTCGTCTCCTTCCACGGAGTCATTCATGATGGAAGGTAAGGTGTTTGCATGGTCCTCTGTCTCTGTTCTCTTTCTGCATTTAACAGAAAGATGAATTTTGTGCAAGAAATAAGATGTACTATTTTGTTCTTTTTCTTATGTTTGTGTGTGTGTATGTGTGTGTGTGTGTGTGTGTGGTATACACATGTGTATATGCATGTTCACATGTGTGAGGGTACGTGTGTGGATAAGAGAACATATGTGTGTGGAAGCCTGACACTGATGTTGGGTGTCTTTTTTAATCTCTCTAGGTGTTATCTATCTCTCAAACCAATTCTGGTTCACCAATTCTGGTTAAGGCTAGCCAGCAAGCTTATTGGTCATCACCTGCCTCTGCCTCCCAAGTTGTGGGATTACAGGAGGCCACCATGCCTGACTGGCTTTTGTGTGGTTTCTGGAGGATCTAAACTCTGGTCCTCACCCTTACATACCAAACACTTCACCTGTGAGCCAACCTTTCAGCTCCCTGTTTTTTTTTTTTTTTTTTAGAAGTCGTATGGTATCTACTTGATGTAGGGTCTACTTTGCTTAAGGGTCTCAAAAAGACCTGAATGTCGAAAAGTGACTTGTGATAGATGTTGAGGGATGAGGAAGAGGGGAGGAGAGAGGACTGAGAATGTCCTTCATACGTGGGTGAAATGTCAAAGAACAAGTGTAATAAAAGTTTTTAAAAACGACAATTTAGTCTTGAGGTATATGACCAGGAGTGAGATTATCAGCAATGCGTTCCTGAGAGCTGGATAGAATTAAGAGAATGGACGACACTGTGCTGTTATGATTGGGAACGGGCCATAGCTATTGAGAGATTAGAGCAGAATCCTCAAATACCTATTTAATCCCGACTACTGCTCGGTCACAGAGAGATGTGATCTGTGTCCTACCTGTTGCCCGCTCGTTCTGGAAAGTCAGCATTTGGGAGTGTATTTTGTAGGATATAATTCAACCCGGGGAGTTGTTTTGTGTTTTCAGGATGCCTCAGTCAATGAAGGCAACAAGTAGAAGAGGGGGTGGGGAGAGAACGGCATAGATTGGGTTCTGGTTCTTTAAAGCCCGTTATCATCTCATCTTTACAACCATAGTTGGGATCTCTAAGGAGTCTTGTTTAGGGCAAATAGGCTTTAGGTTTTCTGAGCGGTTCATTCGTGTGCACGTGTGCATATGCATGTGTGTGCATGTGCATGTGTGTGCAGTTCTTTTTCTGAAAGGGGTTCGTGTGCATGTGTTTAGCACTTTCACAAAAGTTTGTATTCACAGGACTTAAACTTCACACTGAGCTTCCCTTTTTTTTGCCATGTCCTGGGTGAATACCAAGTGGACGAGGTCAGATTGAGATCTGAGTAAACTGTATAATGATCCGGGCAAGAGAAATTGGTGAGGTCAAGACTCTGCAAGCAGGGCATGGGCTCTGAAGGTCGCTAAGTAAAACTCCAGTAGAGTGAGCGCAAACAAACCAAGGCATCTCCAGTCATTTGCCAACCTCCCCGCACAGTTACTGTTGGAGGCCATGCTTCTTTGCTCTTGGGGATGTTGTCTTGCTGTGAACCATTTTCACCTCTGGTGTTCAGATGCTTCAGGTCTGTGCTGTGTCGTTCTCACTGGGGCCTTTCTGTGCCATTAGCAGGTTTGAACCCGAGAGCCTGGTACTTGAAGATCTCTTCGTGACGTGTGCTTTACACGCTCCTGGCTTTTCTTTTCTAGATGTCGTGGATTCTTCTCTGTGGAGTGAGCTCAGCAGTGATGCTCAAGAGTTTGAAGCTGAGTCCTGGAGTCTCGTGGTGGACCCTTCCTTCTGCAGCAGGCAGGAGAAGGATGTCATCAAAAGACAGGATGTCATTTTTGGTGAGCATTTCAAATATGCCCAGGCCTGGTTTTTTATCACGTTGCAGCGATCTGATCTCAGACAAACTACACAACTCATCTGGACCTTGGTTTCCCTGTAGCAGGAAATTAGTTAACTCACTCTGTCCTCCCGGTGGGTTGTGCTTTCAGCCATCTGCCAGGGCCATGAATTAGTTAACCTGCTCTGAGCTCCTGGCAAGCAAGTCTCGATACCTGTTCAGGAGCTCTCTGGATTTGAGAATGAAAGACACACACACGTATGCGCGCGCGCGCGCGCGCACACACACACACACACACACACACACACACACACACACACACACACACACCATTTAATTTTGATATGCCTTGACTATGGGCATTTCTAATCCCCACCCCAAAACCTTGGGAGCTACCATACATTCTCCCCACTACCTTTCCTGAGTCAGCTTGCTAAATTGACATTTCACCTCTGCTACACCAGACTCAAGCGGGAGAGTGGCCACCAGGGCCATTTCCCAGAATTCTTCCGTGGTTGCTTGCCTTCTTTCCTGCAGCTCTCAAACCTGATCCTTCTTCACAGTGATTCTCTGTCTCTCTCTCTGCCCTAAGCCCGGGAATCTAAAAGTCCCACCTCTGTCTTTCTGCCGAGCCATTGGCTGTGTGGCAATTCTTATCAGTGGAAGCCAGAGGGGCAGGAACCCTCAGGACTGGGAGCACAGCTTTGGAAGCCAAATTAAGACAGAGCATTAAAACCAATTCCCAACATTTCCCCATCGGTAGAAGACGGTTGATGGGATTCGGGTATAAAATGTAGGTCCACAGCTTAAGTGCAACCTTGCATGTCCAGGAGATTTGATTCTCTACACCCTTGGCACATCTGCTTGAGTCACCCCCTGAGATCCTTTCCCACTTCTCCATCTAAGGGCCACAGTGAACTTTCACATACTTGCTGTAGATATCAGAGCTCCATATCTGACCGCTGGCTGACTGCCTATGCCGTGGTCCCACTGCCAGTGTACACTGTGTAGGGCCCTGAGCCTGGGTTAGGACAGCATTCATGTGCCTATGGTCCTTACTGTCTAGCTCGTCTGCGGTGAGATCTCACCATGGCACACTGGTGGGAGTACGTTGCAGTAAAAATTTTAAAAAGCTCCAGCTGTCTCTGGGACTTTGCTCATATCCCCTGTAGCCTGGTAAGATCAAAGCTCTAGAAAGTTGTAGTTTAGTGATTAGGTTTATATTTTGAATTCTCAGTCTACAATACATCCACAGGGTAAATTCACTGCCGATTAGTAAAGATAGAAACCACCAACCTAGACAGGATAAAATTGACCTAGACCACCTAGATTGGAATCATCCTCCCCCTCTGTGTCCATCTTCCTCTCTCCCGCCTGACAAGAACTTTGTCCCCACCCCACTCTCTGCTGTCCAACCATGTATCGCCTTGACATCAACCTACAGGAGTGGTGGCAATCTGAAGTAGAAACCATTAATTAGGAAAAATCCAAGTGCAAAGAATACACTAAAAGTAGTTTCAGTAAGACACCTGCTTTGTATCTGAGGCAGGGTCTTCGTTCTCCTGGATGTGTGTCTCCATGTCTTCCGCCAGGAGGTGTCCCGATCAGCTTCAGTCCGGTGAGAGTGAGGTTTCACCAAGATCAAGGGAACTGGGGGTTTGTTTCACAGGAAGTTAAGTAGAGGATGCTGTCCCCTTTGAGTGCTTCTCAGGCATTTAATAGTCCTCTGCGAGTCTCTTCAGGTGCAAGTCAGCCTCACACCCTGTTAAGCGCAATCTCACCATGTGGGTGAACTAACGCAGGTTGTGTGACCTTTGGTGTCAGAAAAGTTTGCCCTGCAGGCACGATCTTTTCCCTTTGTTCCTGATTGCCTCCCTTTCAAAGAGGTAGAGAGCCGTGGTGGGGAACCTCAGCTCTTGGCAGGATTGAACATCCATGGCCAGTTACCTGACTATCCAGTCTCAAACCCAAAGCCAGTGAAAATAAACCAAGAGCCAGAGGGTAGTTCAGTGGCAGACAGAGTGCTTTCCTCAAATGCCCTGAATTTTACACTCATTGTCACCCTCCCACCAGCACCCCCCACAGAGGACAAGAGGTTACCCCCCAACACACACAAAGCCAGGGCAGTATTATTTCTGCTCAGTGTAGCCGTAATGAGCAAATGCAGTAAAGGGTTAAATGAAATGGTAAGGTAAGATCAAAGGAGCTCTTAAACACTGTGGAAGCAAATGTGAATTCTTTGAGACTGATGTTGTGGGTCCCACTGAAAGGCTTCTGCTTATGGTAAAGCTAAAGCGCCCTATTCAGACCAGTTTCCTCTCCGTGGCTGATGCTTTAAAATTGCTCCCAAACATGGGGTAGTTTGGAGGCTCGTGTAGAACTTGTTTCATGCCCCTACACTTTAGGGGCTACTGTTTTCTCTCATAATGGATTTGAAAAGTTGAAATATAATCCATCCATCATAAATTTACACACCATCTGTAATCAGATGTTTGTAGTGTGCTCCCCAAAGTCGGGAAGCCACCAAGCCTATCCAATTCTAGGACATTTGCGTCACTTCAAAAGAAAACCTCCTCCCATCAGAGCTCATTTCCTGTTCTCTTTCTTCCTCTGGATTTGAGCAATCACCACTCTATTCTATGTTCTTTGCCTCACTATGTATGTGTGTGTGTGTGTGTGTGTGTGTGTGTGTATGTGTGTGTATATGTATGTGTGTATATGTATGTGTGTATATGTATGTGTGTGTATGTGTGCATAGGTGTGTATGTATGTATAAGTGTGTATATGTATGTGTGTATGTGTGTATGTATGTGTGTATATGTATGTGTGTATATGTATGTGTATGTGTGTGTATATGTATGTGTGTATATGTATGTGTGTGTGTATATGTATGTGTGTGTATGTGTATGTGTGTGTGTGTGCTGTCACTTTACATATTTGTAAGGATCATCCTATTTAAAATATTTACAAACTCCATTCCCTTTTATATTTAACTAATAATGTCCCATTGTGTTTATCTAATCATCAATGGACGGGCCTGTTATGTTGTTTCTTCTTTTTCTTTGGATTCATGGTAACTTCATCTACCATCCTTTGGTGACTGCAGACCATTTCCTGAGGTGGCTGCAGCATCTTACATCCCTTGCTAATGTTCTGATCACCCCGCCCCCTTCCCTAGCACGTGTTTATTGTCCACCTTTTCTTATAATTAGCTCAGCGTGTGTGACACGCTGTGGGCTGTGGGTTTTGGTTTGCATTTCCCCACTAAGGATATTGAACTGGGGGGTGGTGGTGATGAGGGTAGGGGTGGGGTGGAAGTTGTGTTAACAGTGGGAGTGGGTAGTAATCTAACCCAAATTTTTTTTTGCTTTAGAGACAATTCTACCACTGCAGTTTATTTCAAGCCCCGATGACCATCTTTTTGGTTACTTAGTGGCCATTTGTTTATGTTTTTGAAGTAACACTTATTAAAATCCTTTGTCCATTTTTGAATTCTTGAAAACATTTAAAGACTTTTTCATATACATGATATTTTGTGTGTGTATAATATATATGATAAGAATTCAGTCTTTATACCATATGTAGTATATTCTATGCCACGTATATAGTGTAATATATATATGTATATTTTCTTCTGAAGACAATTGAATTTTGGAGAATGGTGCTGTGACAGAGAGTGTACTAGTGCAAAGCCTTGGGAGACTTTATTTAGTTGAAGTTATTTCATCAGATATTAACTGTGAATGAACTTCACTGGCTCGAACTCACCACAAAAAGCAAGGAAAGAAAGACTTCTCCCTAACAAGCTGTCATATCTTGTAGAGCCTTGGCGTGAGAGTCAAAGCTTCTGGAAAGATTTGATTCTTATATGCTGTACTTGGCTCCCATCTGTGGCTCTACTTCAATATCTGAACAATTGATATTTGGAGTGTAAATAAAATGTTAATCACCACTGACTTTTATTTTGGAAAAATGGTCCTATTTGTCTCGAACATTCCCTCATTCTTGCTTGTGTAATGTAGAATTGAGTTGCAAGAAATGTGTGTGGGGCTTTTTGACTGTTTGCTTGTTTAGGACAGACACATTTTTTATTAGGTTATCTCTACAACTGACTTTCTATAGCTCATACAAAACTGAGTTTGTATATGTAGGAAGGGATTTCATAGTGGCTTATGAAATGACACGAAAGTGACCAGATACTCGTTACTCTTTAGTATCTCCATCTGTCTGGTCTGTGAAAGGTGACTTGTTGGGGAGTAGGCAAATACAAGCTGTAATTCTGAATTCTCGATGTTCATAGTCATGTAGGGAAGGCTGCACGCCCACCAGGCATGTTACAGCTGCATCATGCGTGTGCTCACGTGTTTCAGAGCTGATGCAGACGGAGGTGCACCACATCCAGACACTGCTCATCATGTCTGAAGTCTTCAGGAAGGGCATGAAGGAGGAGCTGCAGCTGGACCACAGCACGGTGGACAGGATCTTCCCCTGCTTAGATGAGCTGCTGGAGACTCACAAGCATTTCTTCTTCAGCATGAAGGAGCGCAGGCAGGAGTCCTGCACCGGCAATGACAGGAACTTTGTGATCAACCAAATCGGAGACATTTTGGTACAACAGGTAAGAAGGGTGTTGAGCTGGTCTCTGAACCCAGATGTTTGCAGAACTCCTGTTTTAGATTTATTCATTTTGTAACTATGAGTGTTTGTCTGTGTGCACATCTGTGTACTTCCTGCATGCCTGCTGACCACGGGACACGGTATCAGGTCCCCTGGCACTGGAGTTACAGATGGCCGTGAGCTACCATATGGGTGCTGGTAAAGAAACCCAGATCCCCTGCAAGAGGAACAATGTTCTTAATCTCTCAGCCATCTCTCCAGCTCTGGCTTGCAGACTCTTTATTGATTTAAATCCCTTGGAGAAATGGAGGTGATTTTATTATAGTTGCTAGGTAGGGGTCAGGGGCTTTCCTTTATCGGGTGTTGGTTGATCCTGGATATATAACAGATGCTAGAGAGCTTCTGACAGCCAATGAGCACCTCCTGTGTATGGCTCAGGACCTGGCTTGGATTATTCTGTTGTCTCCACCAGATACCGCAGTCAAAACTAAATTCCATTGTAAACTTTGCACCCTGGACTTCTTGATGTGAGAGGGGGTTTCTTACAGCATAGGTTCTCTATAGTCTTTGATTTTTCTAAACTTACTTTGATAAGGGTTCTTAAATGCTTTCACCTCCCCTTCTAACTCACCGCACACACAAGAGGTAGTGGGAAAGAAAGGTTAGTAGGGGAAAGTGGACCTGTTTAGAGATAGTTCTTTGGGGGCAATTCCAGTCTTTGTTGTTAGGATATCAGCAGTTCGCTAGCCAATGACCAAACACAGATCAGTAGCTACAGTCTAGTCCTCTCAGCATCCATCAGCAGCGGCAGCTCAATCCAGAATAAACCAGGAGAGGCTCCACTGAATTGGCCAAATCTACAGAAGTATAAGAAAGCACCGGATCACCACAGGAAGTTCTACGAAGTCACGGCAAATGGAGGTTAGCAATATGGCTCAAAGCTAACTGACGTGTGAGCATTGTCACACACAAATCCTTTCACATGTCTGCTTCAGCAAAACATTGTTTCACATATCTGCTTTAGCAAAATACCCTCGTGCCTGTGTGCCCCAGTAAAACATCATTATGGTCTGAGTTTCCAAAGAAACTAGAAATATCCACTTTGATTCTCCAATATTATAAGAGATGGGTTCAAGTCAAATACTTGTTCACCCCAGGAAGAAGGATATGAACCCTTTATAATTAACCTATAAAACAAGATAAATAAGTCTCCCTTCAGGTGTTTGGGATTTTTGGAGTATCACTGAGAATGGGTTGTACTATTGGCTAATCCAGGAACAGTAGCCACCTCCATTTGGCAACAGCATTAGCTCCAGATCTCCCTGAAGGGCTTCTTGCCAAAAGCGAGCTCACTTGGAGTGAGGTACCATTTTGATACGGACGGGACCATGGGTTCCTTGTGTGTCTCACGGAGCTTCCATAGCATTGTGAGGTGGATGCTGTTTTCCCACTGTCTCAGTGTAAACAGCAGGGGTCACGGCGGTCTTTAGCTATCTCCATCTCACAGGTGATGCCCTGGGGACCGAGGTCAAAATCTCTCATCAACATAAGCCAAGAATCTTTAGCAAACTGCAAGGCAGCCTTTACTGACTGTCACGAGATTGCGAGTCCCAGAACAAAAGGGTTGTTCTCATTTGTTTATTAATATATTCCAGCAGGGACTTGGAGTGTTTATTGAGTGACTGACTCACGAAGGAGAGAGAGAGAGAGAGAGAGAGAGAGAGAGAGAGAGAGAGAGAGAGAGAGCAAAGAAAGAAAGAAAGAGAAGGAAAGGGAAGGAAGGAAGGGGGAGGGAGGGACGAAGATAGGTAGACAGACAGACAGACAGACAGACAGACAGACAGACCAGGAACTCAGCAGACTGCCATGTTTCAGGTTGGGGAAATGCCTGCGGCACTTTGGGAAGTTCCTGAACCATCAGCCTGTTGCTTTAGTGCGCCTTTTCCTAGGTAGATGTTGATGTGTCACCTTCTCTAGGAATTGCAGTATTTTAAATGCTCTCACTCTGTCCAAGGCAGCCATGGGGGTAAGCTGTTGGTTTGTATGTGAAAGACGGAAAAGTTGGTTCACTGATGGAATTAAATACAGTGTTCTAGATGCCTACACGAATGTGGGGACATGTTGCCTGGTAACCACTCTTGCATGTCCAACGGTGTGAACGTCTGTGATAGTAAAAACCTTCAACGAAAGAGGGATCTGCTTTGCAGCTTACAGTCTGAAACCCGTTCTGTCCCTGTCATCCATCTGAAACAGGGTGACATGAGGGACTTTGCAGCACAGTTTAAATAAAATTGGTAGGATGCCGAGAAGGTTCAAAACTGAAATGGAAGGTTTTAATTCTGCCATTTGACATTATCTGAATTTCTATTTCCTTAATATAAATAAGATTGTCTTTTTCCGTATTTAATGGAAATGTGTGTCTTTATCAGTTCTGCATTTAATTTGTGTGGCTAAAGCAGGGACAACAGTCAGGTCATTGGCCTCACTGGACGTGGGCCCAGCAGCCTTATGGTTAAAGCATAGATTTCCCTTTTGGGGAAAGGGTGAGCCCACGTTCCTGTTCCTTGTTGGCATGCACAGGGCGGTGTGTCTAAGGCAATCGTTCCTTCGTTTTAACTTCAGGGACATAAGGCTTATCCGAGAGTTGTTAAAAAAACGAGGCTCAGTGTTCTGTCTCTTCACGGTTTCCACGGGAACGAGCTACGCTCTGAGATTTGCTAAGTAAAATTTTAATTGCTTGCATTATCATTCCTCCAGCTGTAACAAAGCTGTCCCGCCACAGCCCTCATGTTAATGTCCACACCCTCAGACAGTGTCCTTACCATGAGGTTCCCTACTTCCCCCTTGCCCCTGCTCCCGTCTCCTCTCCAAGTCCAGGAAACTGTTCATTTCTGTCATTTTCTAAGACATTGTATAAACGGAAATACATAGCATATAATCTTTAGGGAATTGGCACAGTTCTTTTAATCAGTGGTTCTATATGTCAGTAGTTAATTCTTTTTTCCTAGCAAATAGTATTCCATGGTGAGCGTATACCCTGCCTTTCTACATTGCTCACTTATAAGAAGACATCTTGTCACTTCTAGTTTATACCCATTACAGACCAACTTGCTCGTTCAGGTTCAAATCCAAGTTTTGACTTTGTTGGAATAAAATCTAAAAATGCAATTTCTGAATTTTCCAGTTAGGTTTTTTTTTTTAATGAGTTTTGTAAGATTGAGGTTCACTTGTATTTCTCTCCTTTTCTGCTTTTGTACAATTATAGAAAGGCAGTTTTCCCTATCCCCGCCCCCAGTGAGCTGGTTTCTGTGCCTTTGCCAGAAATCCCTTGTGCCTGGGGTTTCTGTCCTGTTCTGCGTGTCCTGCGTCTGTATCTCTCGATTCTGACCTGAAGATGGCAGCTGTGTAGTGATCTGGAAAGTTAAACACCGGAGCCTTCCTACCGTACCGAGAACTTTTTAGATCTTTTTCATTTCCGGTAAATTGAATAATCTTAGACATATTTATAAAGAGCATGGCAACTCTGTTAAGACTTGATTAAACCCGTATCATCTACCCAGGAAGTATTGATGCCTTTATTATATTTTTGTATTTATCATATTATTTTGATTCTTTCATTCAGTGAACTTGATAAAGCTCTACATTTAGATTTTTTTTAAAAAATTTAAAAATTAAATGTACATGGGCATTTTGCCTACATTATGTCTGTGAACCACATTTATGCCTGGTACCAGCAAAGGTCAGAGGAGGACACCAGATGCCCTGGGAGTGCAGTTACAGGAAGTTGAGTTTCCATGTGTGTGCTGGGAAATGAGTCTCGGTCTCCTACGAGAGCAGCAGGTGTTCCAAGCTGCTAAGCCATCTCTCCAGCGCCCAGGCATTTAGAGTTTTGAACTAGCAGTTTTTATACAAGTGTCTTCTTAGACTTTATTTTAGCAACTGTGGTTTAAGGATCATCTCTGCAGACATGTGATCCCCCACACAGATAAAACTGAGCGAAAGAGAAAAGACCAAAGATGGCAGAAGGCATTCTAAATACTTTTCCAGGGAGGCTGTCTGTTGCAGTGACCTTCCTTGTGGACATGATTGTGTAGAATGATCATGATCTTAAAAAAAAAACTCGTAGCTAAATTGTGTAGCCAGCCTTCCCAACACTGCCCTATGTCTCTGGATCTTGCGAAGATCTCCCTCCAGGTCAGGCCGATGGAAACGTTCAGCCACATCTTTCCTCCTCCCCACAGTTAACAAATTAGCACATCTGTTATTTTCCATTCTCTTCTCATCATGGCTAATGGTCACCTGTGATGCCGGGCATCCGGCGTAAACAGTTTTAATAACGAAACTGCATGAAAACGGAGCAAATATTAAAGCCTCGGATGTTTTCATTTGACTTTCTGATCATTAGTTCGGTACAGTGCGATCCTGTTATGCCTGGCCTCACTACTTACCCATTTGCTTTCATTTTAATTTAAGAAGTGCCTAGGGGAAGGAGAGTGAGCATGTTTGGGAAATCCATGGTGCTTTGAAATACACAAAAACTACATGTTCTCTTCTCTCCGAACATAATGTGTGCATTTAAAAAACCATTTCGGAAATGTTCTCAGTTTTCAGAAGAAAATGCAAGCAAGATGAAGAGGATCTATGGAGATTTCTGCAGCCATCACAAAGAAGCCATGAGCCTCTTTAAAGAGCTCCAGCAGAACAAAAAGTTTCAGAATTTTATTAAGGTAGGCGTTCTTCCAACTCGCTGGGGAGCAGGAGGCCCGTGCGGGGCAGTAGTTAATGTTTGCGTCTTAATGATCTAAACAAGTTTCGTATCTCAGGAGATACAAATTCTAAACAAGTTCTATTTCTCAGGAGAAGGAGATGGACGGTCTAGATGGCAGTAAAATATTTCTCCCAGACAGTTTCATTTGCTACCTTGTATCTCTGAGGCCACGTTCCCCTAAGCTTCTGAGAATCTTGGCGATGTTCTGGGAGTGGTTTCATACCCCGACAAGTGGGGTATTGGAAAAATCGAAGCAAAAGCAAACAGAATCTGTTGCCCCCATGGATTTGCTTCAGAGTGGACTCATTTAAACCGAGTCCATGATATCTTATAATTTCATCTGTGTCTTTCTGAGCACTTTATCATCTTTCAATGCCTCATGGTGACATTAGCACAGTTAAATTAGCAGGCATTGATATCCAATATTGTCATCTCTTGAAACTGCATCATTAAGCCCGGACCTGGCCAAGGGCCCTAGAAGCCTATGGATGTTTTGTCTCTAAAATCCCCCTTTACTAGAATTCTCTTCCTCCTGTCTTCCCCCACCTTTTCCCTTTATTTAAATGGGTTCCTCCATTTTTAATCTGTCATTTTATGAGTTCCACCGTATTCTCTTCTGGTTTCTTTTCATATATGTGTACAATGGGCCTTTGTCCCGCGTGCGACTTTCCGCCGGCAAGAAGCACGCGGACATTAGAAATCCTTGCTATGACCAAACTGTATTTTAATCTTAGAAGAGGAAGCGCCCGCCGCGCCAACATGGTGCACTTATAAAACCCTAGTGCGGCGCATCCACACCTGATTGGTTGTTTACCCATGATCTCATAAGGCACGCCCCGGAGTGGGCAAAGACCTGGCAGGAAGGCACTCTTGCACATGCGCACAGTTAATTTCCTGAAAGGGGGCCCGGCTGGCGCAGCGGAGGCCGGCGCCATCTTGTAATGGCGGAGGCTATCCTGGCCTTCCACGTGGGGCGCAGTGGAAGCCAGCGCCATCTAGTGGTAGCAAGTGTTATTGCGGCCCTCTACAGGCCTTAAAGACTTAGATCTTTGAAATGTTTAAGAAAAGGATTGCCGTGTGCGGAGGGACGTTAAGTGCCACAGTGTGTGAAAATAAAGGTAGAGAGAGACGGGTTAGAAGAACAAGTAGTGGATACACGCAGATTTCTGTTTCAAAAGCCCATTCCTGAACCCCGTGTTGGCTTATTTGGGAACTAGAGCTACAGTGCACCCTGAAACGGTTTTCCACCTCAAGTAGTGGTTAATGACAAGTACAGAATGCAATGGCTAGGTGTGCTTTTTAACTAATGGTGATTGGGGTGTATAAACATGTATATACTTTCCAAGATCCGAAATAGCAACCTGTTGGCCCGTCGCCGTGGAATCCCAGAGTGCATCCTGCTTGTCACCCAGCGCATCACGAAGTACCCGGTCTTGGTGGAGAGGATCCTGCAGTACACCAAGGGTGAGCGATTACTTCTGGGGCCCTTGTCTCTCTTGTGAGCTTCAGCCACAACTGAGGGGTCCTGCGGAATCTCAAGTGCTGAGTCCTTCCACTCACAGATGCTTTCACTGTGCAGTCTTTTAAAGCCTTGGGGTTGGAACTCGTTCTCAGAAATTGCTTTCTTTTTTTATTTAATTTCGTTTATTCTGTGGTGAATTTAATTTCATTTATTCTGTGGTGGGGAAGCAGTACACATGGCATATGTGGGATGATCGGAGACCTTGCAGAACCTGCTTTTCCTTCTACCACTTTTACGATTCTTTAGAACTTAATGCCCGAGAGAATATAAAAATACCATTTGGAGAAAGCTTCTGTTTTTCTCTCAGCAAGAGAATGAATACAAAAAAAATGAAGACTTTCCATTTTGTGTTGTGTGGATTTTCTTAAGGTTCTGCAGTACCCCAGGGACTAAACTGTGTCAGATAATGTCAGTCAATTAACCTCGCCCCAGGATTCACTCCCATGCCACATTCTTAGTAGATGAGATAGCAACGGTGGTCTGCTTCCCTTAACAGCGTGAGCAGCATCTGAGTTCTGGCTCTCAGCAGTCATCGAGGTACCATACAGATGCCCCCTCCTCAGAGCAGGCTTTGCCAAAGAGGAGGCTCAATCCTCCAGCCTCCTGGGGCCTCCGCCATTGGGTCACATGACTGTTAATGGAGTGGTTCTCAACTTCACTAGCTGTCCCTTCACAAGGGACCGTGTTTACTTGCAGATTCAAGTCAGTGGGTTTGAGTGGAGTTCAAGGGGTCATTTGGAAAGACCTCTTGGGAGGCTGGGGCTGTTACATTTGAGTTGTGAAGCATTAGGGGAGGGTGATTTGTAAGACTTTGAACCTTCTCTTGGAATGACCCTGGGTCATCTGGTAATTCAGCTTCGCTTTTCTTTCCTAGTTTTGAAATAGTTTCTTTATAAGCAAACCCCCTCTCTGGAAGAGAAAGGCTGTCAAGCAGTGAGGTGTGTTCTTTGGAAGGCGGTGATCCCCTTTGAACTGTGGGGATCGTGTGTGCTCTGTGGGTGTTCTGACGACGCTCCCAGCATCTCTGTGTGCACTGAGAACCTCCAAAGGAAGAGATTTGGGGGTGCTGATTCTGCTTGTCCTGGCTGCTGCTCTTCCTAAGCATGTGTTTCTGCAGCTGTAGGCTCCAGAGAGCCTTTGGGTTCACTGCCAGTCACCCCCCCCCCCACTTCCTCCCTTCCTTTTAGCTCCTCAGGCCCAGGCACCTGAGCAAACACCAGCTGATTTTTATCATCAAATACAGAAAGTAGCTAAATTCCCTTTCATCTGTGGCTTCCAGAACCTATTTTCTGGAACTCTTCCAGACCTTTCTCTAAAGACAGTCTGAGGTGAGAGGAGTGGCCCCTGGTTTAAGGAGTGACTAGAGCGCCAGACTGTTCTGTACGCATACGCCTCACTGACTTCTGTGAGGCAGAGTGCCCGGGCCCTCTATATACTGTCTTTTCTTTTGTAATCAGAAGAAAAAATGATAAGTCAAGAACATTTTAATTATAACATTCATTAAGATCCTCAATTTTATGCTAATACAGCTTTGAATATATATAATTATACTTAATATATAATATTAATTATATATACTATTGTATTATATATATGTATATATATATATATATATATATATATATATATATAAAATATACACACCTCCTGTACTTGTTTTTGTTTTTTTAAGAACCCAGAGGACACATGAGTCTGGGGCCATTTAAATCACCCTGTGGCTCCATTTCAGAGGACATGAGCTTGGCCCACAGCTGGCTTCAGTCATTAAAAATACAGCGTGGGAGCATGAGGTCACTTGGTTACCTGTTTCTAGGAAGGGAGGTGTGTACAGGTTACTCCAAACATAGCCTCTGCTTATATTACATATTATATATAGTTACTATATAATTATATTACACACATGTATACATATATGTATACGTATATGTACATATATGTGTACATGTGTGTATATGTATATGTGTGTATACATATGTGTATATGTAATACATATGTATATATATCATATAATGTATGCTACTTTTTTCTTGCTGTGACAAAATACCAGGTAAGAAACAGCTTCAGGAAAAAAAGGGTTTATTTTGTAGCACAGTCTGGGAGACACAGTCTGTCATGACTGTGGCAGAAGGGACATGAGGTCGCTGGCTGCATTTGTATCTGCAGATGAGAAGCAGAGAGAGAGAGAGAGAGAGAGAGAGAGAGAGAGAGAGAGAGAGAGAGGTGAGTGAGTGAGTTGCAGTTCTGTTTGTTTCTCCCTTTTTGTTCAGTGTGGGTCAGCAGGCCATGCAACAGTGCTCTCCTAAGTGAAGCTGCCCCAGGAACTCTCACAGAAGTGCCCAGCAGCATGCTTCCTGGTTAATTCTAAATCCAGTCACGCAGACAATGACGATAAACTACTGCACTGCTAAAGAGAGTGGGCTTATCCCTAAGCCAGAAGCCTTATTGCCAGCTGTTGCGTGTCTGCCAATGCCAATCTCTTCTCTCAGAGATTGTGCTGCTTCTCTGTGGTGATGCAGAGAGCCGCTAAATATTTAACTTAGTCCAAAGCCTTTCTTATGGCATCTCTGTTACGTTTAAAACCTTAAAAGGAACAATCACTTTTGGTATTCTGGATTTTTTTTTTTTTGGTTCTTTTTTTTTTTCGGAGCTGGGGACTGAACCCAGGGCCTTGCGCTTCCTAGGCAAGCGCTCTACCACTGAGCTAAATCCCCAACCGGTATTCTGGATTATTATAATTGTCTTTCTTTTTTCCTCTTCTTGCAGAAAGGACCGAAGAGCACAGAGACCTGTGTAGAGCTCTTGGCTTAATTAAAGACATGATCGCAGCCGTGGACCTGAAAGTCAGTGAATATGAGAAGAACCAAAAATGGCTCGAGATCCTAAATAAAATCGAGAACAAAACATACACAAAGCTCAAAAATGGCCACGTGTTTAGAAAGCAGGCGCTGATGAGCCAAGAAAGGGCTCTTCTGCACGACGGGCTCGTTTACTGGAAAACTGCGACAGGCCGTTTCAAAGGTACCCTGGCTTCGCCAAGGCAGCCTCTCCTTTCATACAGGTTACTCCTTCAACACAGGACAGGCTTTCAAGAGAAACACAGCCCTGACTTGTGGGCACACCTACACAGACCCTTGACTTGTTCCATTGAGACATCAGGTTGTGAAGTTCAGTAGGTAACTGTGACTAGGTGACACACACATTTGACTGGAGCTTGCTGTCCCAAGCAAAACCCTTCACATGTACTTTCATGACTGTGGACACTAGTGATGTCGGAAGCCAAGGGAGTTGTGAGCTCTGCACACGGTCAGCGTAGAAATATTCTGCTAAGTGCGGATTGAGTGTGGAGGGGAGAAATGAGGGAACCCTAAATACCATCTGTGTTATTAACACAACACATTTACCTGCACATAGGCACCAGGGTAAGGGGGAGAGGAAGGATTTATTCTATGATAGTTGTTCTTCCTCAGTGGTACAATTTGCTAACAGACTTAAACTCTGTTAGTCTGCTGAGGGTCCTGAGCTGGTCATTTCGGTTTCTCCAGGTCTTACACTCTAGCTCCCATCTTGTCTGTCCCGGACTTTCTTAACTTCTGGGGCCTGAGAACCTGATTTGTGCTCAAGTCTCCTTCCAGAGACTCTGGTTTTTACTGGTTAAGATCTTAAGTCAAGCTTTAATTAAGGTTTGCCTGTTCAATTTCTACCACAGCCTCTAAAGACCTTGCCTCTGGCCTCCATCTTAATCACGCCCTTAGGCAAGGGGGGGGGGGAATTATAGTTGCCTGAAGGTCTTTGCCCACCAGAGGATGGGCAGGCTTTGATAGAGGTTCACACAAAAGCGTTTGCTAAAGATCAGCTTTCAGGGTCGTATTGAAAATCTATTCACCGCCATCCACACAACGTTGTTTCTCTCCGCCCACAGAATAGAATCATCTGTTTGGATCAGGGCATGTGGTGGTTCTAGGAGGAGACATAGTTCTTGCAAAGTTTCCAAGGGAAGCAAAGAAATCAAGTGTCACTCAGACTTGAGCAGGTTGGCCCTATCACTTGATTCGGAAACTACTCCCTTACTTTTTTTGTTCCCAAGACAGGGTTTTTTTTCCGTGTAGCCCTGGCTGTCTTGCAACTCACTCTGTAGACCAGGCTGGCCTTGAACTTGCAGAGATCCACCTGCCTCCGCCTCCTGAGTGCTGGGATTAAAGGTGTGCACCACTACTGTGCCCAGGGCTCCTTTACATTTCCAATTAGCTACATTTCCTCCTGAAGGCAAGAGCACGAACCTTCTTTCAGAGGGGAGGCCTGGGTGCTGACACGAGGTCTTGTTATGTAACTCAGGCTGGCCTCAAACTCACGATCCCCTGGCCTTAGCCTCCCAAGTACTGAGACTGCACATGTCCCGCAGTTTTTCATCTCAGGCCTTTTTTTTAAAAATAGATTTATTTATTTATTATATATAAGTACACTGTAGCTGTCTTCAGACACCAGAAGAGGGTATCAGATCCCATTACAGATGGTGGCTGCTGGGATTTGAACTCAGGGCCTCTAGAAGAACAGTCAGTGCTCTTAACCACTGACCCGTCTCTCCGGCCCCCTCAGAGCCTTTTTTTTTTATGTAGGACTTTTTTTTTCCTTTCTTTTTGAACACTGTGCTCTTAAACATTTTCTAGAGCTTCACCTCTTAGTACAGTCCCACAGTTTACACCATAGTACCACATTTAAAAAATACACACTTGAACAACGTTCTATACATTTTCCCATGATAGATCTTAGCTCTCATAATGGAAGTTTTTTCTCGTGTGTGTGTGTGTGTGTGTGTGTGTGTGTTAAGTAAAAGTTTCATAGGATGTCTTTCATTTTTGTTAAACTGATTTAAATATCAGTCGTGAAATTAAAATAGCTGGTAAAGGCACCTCGGCTGCGGTTCCCTTCACTAATACCGTTGTGTTTCTGTCTTCGAAGACATCCTGGCCCTGCTTCTCACCGATGTGCTGCTCTTCTTGCAAGAAAAAGACCAGAAGTATATCTTTGCAGCTGTTGTAAGTACATGACCACGCAGTGCACAGTGTTTACCAGGTGGTGCTGTGTTCCCTTCAGCAAAGCCCAATGTTCCTAATTGGAAAAAAGAAAGTTGCTTGTCAAGAATATGCCCATACCGTATCCCCTCTGCCATAGCGGATTTCATAGCTGCTTCCGCACGCGCTTTAGTCAGTTGAAAGTATTGTGATGCTTCAGCATGGATGGCGAACAGACGCTGCTCTCAGGCCTCCAGCACCTCCCTGCCGTCTGGCCACCTGCACTCAGCTCTTGGCAATGGAGGTATCAGGGTCGGGCGGAGGTCATTTCCAGCAACTCTCTCTTCTTTTCCTTCCATTTGCTAGCCTTGTCTCTAAGGTACCATGCTAATACCCTTCTTCCAAACAAGAGAACCCCACGATTTCTAAAAGAGAGTGCTTTTTTTCCACTGTTCACAGTGCTAGGGAATGGGTCAAGGACGTTTTTGTTCGTACTACACAAATGTTCTCCCCCTGGGCTGCAGCCTCAGGCTTTAAAGAAGACCCTTGGTCCTGACACGGCTGCTTCTAATGACTATGGTCATTCGTGTGTCCCTTCCTTTTGCGGCATGTAGATCGGTCTCACAGGTTAGTGCATTTTAGATTGTATCCTACCACTGCAACTTATCTTATCTTACCCAGCTGTCTTGGTCAGGGTTTCTTGCGCAAACCTCAGGACCAAGAGGCAAGCTGGGGAGGAAATGGTTTATTCAGCTTACACTTCCACATTGCCGTTCATCACCAAAGGAAGTCAGGACTGGAACTCAAGCAGGTCAGGAAGCAGGAGCTGATGCGGAGGCCATGGAGGGATGTTTCTTACTGGCTTGCTTCCCCTGGCTTGCTCAGCTTGCTCTCTTAGAGAACCCAGGACTGCACCCACAATGGGCTGGGTTCTCCCGCCCTGATCACTAATTGAGGAAATGTCTTACAGCTGGATCTCATGAAGGCATTTCCACAACTGAAGCTCCTTTTTCTGTGGTAACTCCAGCTCGTGTTAACACACAAAACTAGCCAGTACACCAGCCTCTGTGTGTTCCTAAGGGTACAGAGGAGAAAAAAATGTCACAGTTAACTGCTTGCTGGTGTTATGGGGCATCCCGTTCTGCCCAAGAGAAACCAAAGCACAATGCTTGGTGTTTAGTGCGTATCCAGTGATAGGCTATTGTGTCTCTTAGCGCAATATTACTCTAAAAAAAATTGAATTTTTTTTGGAAAATTCAAAGTTTTAATAAAGTGTTTCTTTGCTGTCCAAAGAAAGCAAAAAAAGCATGTCTGATCAATGATGTGAGAGGGAGGCACTGGAACCTGCCTGCCTGCGCTCAGCTGATTGGCCCAGGCGGCTTCTTCCTCCCTCTCCTCAGCACCCGGCTGCTGACGAGAGCAGAGGGTAGTGTGGAGCCTGACAGACACTCTGTGCCCCTTGACCTAGTTGGCCTTCATCTATTAGAGATTTCACTAAAACTTTCCACTTTGTCTACCAACCTTCCCATGCCAGTACCTGGGAAACCCTGAAAGAACACAGAGGAAACCCAGGACGATGGACTCATTGTAATTAACCTATGCGCTGTTGGGGGCCAAGCTGAAGAGACATTTTCACATCGCACCACTGTAGAAAAGATTTCATTAGATCCAATCACCTGAAAAGAGGTGAATCCTGCTTCTTGAGTGGTCTAATCCTCCCAGGCTGATCAGGAGTTAGGCCTAAGACAAGGGCAGACCGTGTTTCCTAGAAAGGGAGTTAAATGCAGATTCGGGTCTAGCTGTGATGTTGATTTGAGGTCTGACGTGACTCCTTGGTTTATGTGTGCCATCTGTGGAGGAGAAGCAGGGCTAGGGATGCAACCCACCAAATACCAGACTGGGAGTGTGCAGCCTTAGCTCCCTTGGGTAAACGCTCTGGTCATGGAAACCAGAACATTGCTGTCGGTGCTGCTTCTAGTAGTCTGATACAGACATGCATAAGGTGATGTTGAAGAGCAAAGGAGAAAATATTCTCTTACCTTTTGAGAGTCAAGTGTACCCTACTTTGAGTTCACATGTTTCCTTACTGCGTTTATCTGAGAGCAGCCTATCTCCAAAGCCTCTCACAGTGATTGTCTGAGGGGAATGAATCATTAGCTCGGAGGCTGCACACGTCTGCATTTCCTGGTTCCCACTGTAATGTTTAGAAATTTGTCCTCATACTAGGACCCATAGTCGAGAGTCCTCATTTCCTTTGCCCAGAAGAAAAGAATCTTAATAGGACATCTGAAATGGACACCATCTCCTTCTGATAAAGGGGATGTAGAAGACATGATGAATTTGGAAACTACTGGAAGTATATCAAAGCAATAAGAGGAGAAAGTACTGTCCTTACAGGAGAGTACTGCTGTGCATGCATGCGCGTGTGTGTGCGTGCATCTCTCTCTCTCTCTCTCTCTCTCTCTCTCTCTCTCTCTCTCTCTCTCTCTCTATCCCTCCGTGTGTGTGTATGTATGCATGTGTGCAATTACCCTCAGAGACCAGAAAAGGCTGTCAGATCGCTGGAGCCAGCGTCATGGGTGTTCGTAAGCCACCTGATATGGGTTCTGGGAGGCAAAATCTGAGTCCTCTGAAAGATTTACTGTTCTCTACCCCGGAGTCATCCCTCTGACTCCAATGTAATTTTTTTTTTAAAAAATCATTCAGCTAGAAATGGAATCTAGAATAAAGTTGGAATATGGCACCCAGGAAGACTATCTTGACTATTAAAGAAGGAGATTTCAATATTGAAACAGTAGAAAAGAGAAGATGAACATGTTCGTCTATGAGTTAACTTCAAAATAGGAGACAAGCTTGGGGAGTTTTTGCCTCAGTGGAACCACAAGCACCAGTGGAGATGGGGTAGCAGTTGGGCTGGAAGTGGCCTCTCCTTTCCTCGTCCCCTTTATCAGAAGGAGATGGCATCCATTTCAGATGTCCGCAGAGGTGTAAATGAAGTCAGCAGTGAGTGTGATAAGGACACCGACAAGCAGTGGGGACTGTCCTCAGCTAGTGAGGTGCAGGCCTAGTGTCATGGTGATCATGCTTACTGAGCTACAGCTGACATTTATAAATTAAACGAGGATATGGTCCGGGACAGCCAGTCTTCTGCTTCTGCTAAGCACCTCTAGCTCTAGGGTATTTCTAAATGGTGGAATTCCTACCCACAATGTTGGTAACATCATCATCATCATCACCACCACCACCACCACCATCATCATCATCTCATCATCATCATCATCAACAACAACGACAATGGCTTAAACATGCTATGGTACAAACAAAATATCCCTGCAAGCCGCATGAGGCCCTTGCATCATCAGTGTGATGTGTTCAGAGCTGATGTGTTGCCTTCATTCCCGGGGACGGTGAACCTTGTTTATCACTAGTATTTATAGAGTTAATATGAAACGATGTCAAGCATGCCCTCGATGCCTTCTGGTTGCTATGGGTTTAATTCATCTCCCTTTATTTATTCTTCTCTTTTGAAACATCTTGCCACCACCTCCCTTTCTCTGAAGCACTAACCAACCACTACTAATTTCACATTATGCCATATCAAGCAACTCAAACTCCATGTTGCATTTTAACATACTGCATTTTTATACATAGAAAGAGGACACCAAAAACATACACCTCCAATACTAAAAGGGATCTTAATAATACTTAAGAGGACTTCTCTATTCCAGAGGGCAGGCCGATTTACCTTCCGTTTCCAGAGGCCAAATGTAAGACTGGGTAGACCAGTAGTCTGTTCCATCATGATGTCTCCCCCTCCCCCACTGCTCTGAAAAACATGAAAAACACTCCAGAGATGCCTCGGCCAGTAACACCAGATGCAGCCCAGGCATCTGAGAAGTCACTAGTGGAGAATATAGAATGGCAAACTGTGGATAAAGCCTTCGCTCAGTACACAAGGGACAAACAAAACCACATGCTGTAGTCATCTCTGTAGACAGTGGTGGGATCCGCAGACCAAAGCAGACTCCATAACTCCCACGTAGTTTCTCATCCTGCAGATGCTCCTTTGGCCCTTTTTTTAACCAAGGCTCTTGAGCCAGGTGTGGGACTATTAACATTGTCAACTACGTGGCTCCAGGGCACAGCTTGGAGGTCCTGCAAGACCACAGTAAATGCTGGTAAAAGTTATTTCCTTATACCTTGGACATTAACTCTTAAAGACTTTCTTCCAATTTCCCAGATGGAATTACGTTAAATCCATTCTGTAGACATCAATCGCATGCCTGTCCTGTGCAAGGCATGTGTCTGGCGGATGAAGATGGGTTAGGGCCAGACCTGCTCACCAAGTGTTTGTCTGGCTGCTGAGGAAGAGCCACCTACGGGTAGAGCTTCAGTAGTTCTGGGGCTGAGATCTACAAGGCTTGAGCAGAAGAGGCTGGTGATGTCTAAGGACTCTCGGATCTTATCTGCCCGTTTCCACATTTTATTTGATGACCTTATTTTCTAGGGTTTGGTTTCTATCATGGTCTTTTAATTACTGACAAATCCGATGGGTTCCAGGTCCCCATCCTTCCTTCCCAATCTCATTGTAATGTCAGATATACCTTTTTTTAAATTCCCTTCTTCAACTACAGAGGTTTCATTTTTTTTTCCCTCACTCTCTGCTCTTTTTAAAATTGCTCTTTGAAATTACAAATCTTAAAAAAAAATACTTATTATCTTTTAAAATCTGTACGTCCCTGTGTGGGTATAAATCTGTACTGTGGAGACCAGAGGAAGGCATTCTATCTCCTGGAGCTAGAATTATAGGTGGTTTTGAGCAACCCAATGTAGGTCCTGGGGACCAAAGTCAGGCCCTCTGCAAAAATAGCATTTTCTGTTAACCACTGAGCCATCTTTTCAACCTCTAACCTGCCAACCTTAAGGGTAATTATCCCCCTCAGTCCTCATTCTCCATTTGCTTTGGTTTGAGTAAGAACTGCCCTCTACAGGCTCCCGTGCTGAATGCTGTCTTCAGTTGCTTGTGCCAAACACTGTCCTAGCCAGGGGAGAGCTAATGTGACATTTGTCTGTTCTCCGCTGGAGACCCTTTGAACTTCCGAAGCTCTTCTCTTGGTTTAGAGACAGCACAGTTTCACCTGTGCATCCTCTCGATTCTCACAGGACCAGAAGCCTTCAGTTATTTCCCTTCAGAAGCTCATCGCTAGGGAAGTCGCCAACGAGGAGAGAGGCATGTTTCTCATCAGTGCTTCGTCAGCGGGTCCCGAGATGTATGAAATCCACACCAGTTCCAAAGAGGAACGGAATAACTGGATGAGGCGGATCCAGCAGGCAGTAGAAAGGTAACCTTGCTGCTGTTCATCTATGCAATGCCTTTGTTCAGTTGGCGAATGTATTCTAACCATATCTCCCCGGCATGAAAACTTTGCCTCAGCCAGAATTGCCTGCTCCCTGACCTTTGCCCCTGCCTGCTGTAGCATGCTGCCTGCACCCCTGCCCTCTGCACATCTCCCTGCATGCCGTGCCTCCCCGCTCTACCTGTGTGCTTTGGTGTGGTTCCTGCTCACCTGCTCCATGAAGACCCTTCGGTCGAGGTGTTCCCTGTTGTGCCTAAGATGCTGTCTGTCACACCCACTTTCTAAGGCACTGATTTGGGGCCTGCCCTCTATTTCCTGTAGT
The DNA here is from genome assembly GCF_021556685.1 of Rattus norvegicus. Classification (NCBI taxonomy): domain Eukaryota; kingdom Metazoa; phylum Chordata; class Mammalia; order Rodentia; family Muridae; genus Rattus; species Rattus norvegicus. The sequence goes on along the minus strand of NC_141535.1, from coordinate 31,010,937 downwards.
TGTTACATGTAGGTATTCGAGTTGTTTCTGTAGACTGGAAGCTCTTTCAGAGCAGGGACTGTGTCTTCTGTTTCTCTGTGTGCCCGAGGAACCATTCAAATAAATGCCTGGTGAATTTCAGTTTTCTCGGATAATGTATTGCTTGTTATTTGTGCAAGGATGGTTTTGATAAACGAGGGGCAAGGGTGGGAGTTATAGTTACTACTGGTAATTTGATGAGTTGGATGAGCTTGACATTCCGTAAGTTACTCCCATCTCCACCACATCTACCCAATATGGAGGTCTACTATGTGTCCCATGATCCTTCTATTCTAGATCCATCAAGAGGAGTTTCATAATGGTACAAAACCAAAAACGCTATTACCTTAGTTTCACTGAATGATGTAATGCCACTGTTGCTGCTGCTGATGGTGGTAGTGGTGGTTGTGGGGGCTGGGATATTTGAACCATCCTATAGAAACTTTGAATCTATGTTGGCATATGTGAGTACCCAAGAAAACTAATCTCTCAGAAGGGAGGAACAGTGAATTCTCTTTGTTCATTTTTTGGTGTTGTTGTTGCTTTGGTGTTTTTGTTGGTTTTACTTTTCATTTTTTTTGTTGTTGTTGTTTGTTTGTTTTTTGTTTTTTGTCGCTAGTTCTCTTGCTAAGTTTCCACATTTTTTCTAATAAGCTTGGAAATCCTTGAAACTGGTTTCAGTGACGCCTTGACTATTGTCTTTTAAAGTTGTCCAGAAGAAGAAGGAGGAAGGACAAGTGAGTCTGATGAAGAGAGGCGGAAAGCTGACGCTAGAGTGGCCAAAATTCAGCAATGTCAAGGTGTGTGTGCAGCTTGGCTGTGGTCTTGAGTAGCAGGGAAATCATGATGTCATTAGAGAAGGTGACGGCACTGGCTAACTGCGTGCACCCGAGGTCCACACCCCCCACCCTTCACCAAAACCACCGTCAACAGACATGGTCCACGTGACTCAGATGCTCATGCAAATTCAGGCAACACACATGAGGCAGTAATTATGGGCCATGTGGTGCTGGCGAAAAATGGAGTTTCTGCCATGTCAGGCTTCTGTGACTGGTCAAGGGATTCAACGGGAGGGGCCAGGGGACATTGCAAAGATAATAAGTATGTTTATCTTACTAATTCTCAACTCCAGGCCTTACGATAGAGTCACTCAGGGAAGTCTGTAAGAATTTCCTGTCTGCTCCCCAACTTCCTTAACTAGCAGAAGCAGGGACTCTCTGGATTCGATGCCAGTTAGGGTCTCTAAGCTTTAAGACTCCTGGAGGGGTCTGGGGAGATGGCTCAGTGGTTAAGAACTCTTCCAGAGGTCCTGAGTTCAAATCTCATCAACCACATGGTGGCTCACAACCATCTGTAATGAGATCTGATGCCCTCTTCCGATATGTCTGAAGACAGCTACAGTGTACTCATATATAATAAATAAATAAATAAATAAATAAATAAATAAATCCTTAAAAAAAAAAGAGTCCAAGAACACACTGAAGTCAGGTGAAAATTAATGCACACAAAGATGGTTTAGAAGAAGAACCATAAACTAGCTTTGGCTTTGACCAAGAAGACTAAGGCTTCTCAGCCCTGCATTCTTCACCCCTGGGAGCCTTCACGTACTCCAGAGAGGGCTGCCTCAAGTCTCCTCCCTGAGCTGGGTATTCAGTCTTACTAGAAAGATGTCCCCATAAAGAAAAAAATAACTTTGCGAGGTATTCCGGAATTTGGGAAAGGAGAGATGTTGAGTCACTCGCAGGAGGTCGCAGTTACGAGGGAAGGCATTGGAATTTGAATCTGGGTCTCTCTTGCCCAACAAAAGTGCTGGGCCAGAATGCTCGCTAAATCATGGCGACTTGATCTGCACAGCAGGCTTGCAGCAGGCTCATGATAACCTCTTACGATGGATACTCTTCCTCAGAGATTCTCAGCAACCAAGACCAGCAGATCTGCACATATTTGGAAGAAAAGCTGCACATCTACGCTGAGCTTGGGGAACTAAGTGGCTTTGAGGATGTCCACCTAGAACCCCATCTGCTCATCAAGCCCGACCCCGGAGAACCTCCCCAGGCAGCCTCCCTGCTTGCAGCAGCCCTGAGAGAAGGTGAGTTGCCCTAGAAATGATTTGGCATGATGGATTGAGAATGTGTTTACCGGGGCCCTATTATAAGCTGTGCACAGTGGCCCTGGTGCCGAGGTGTAGCCAAATGAACCAGAATACTTATTCTCATAGAACCTATGTGCCCGAAACTTCAAAGGTAAGTAAGTATGTTTGATTTGAAGTATGAAGTGCTATGAAGAAAAATACACAGAAGTGGAGAATTGTAGCGCTCTTGAGAGGGAGTGGGTATTCTTCACATTCGGTGGTCAGGACCACTGGCAACAGATGCAGTCATAGGCAGATTTGGGACGTGTTTGGGAAATAAAGTGGAGGAGGCTGACGGTATCCACGAAGAAAGCCTTGATGGAGCAAATCACCTGCTCAGACTTAGCGGGTGCTTGCTTGCTCCAGCTTCTTTCACCCTATCAAATCTTCCCAAATGCGGGGCCGGAAGCCATCGGTGGATACACTCATGGGCCCTGCTGCCCAGGGGAACCACAGCAGTGGAAGCACCATGGAGGCCACAGATGAGAATCCGTGCTATGTCAATGTCACTGGTCCATACCTGACTGCAGGGATTCTTGCCAGGTGGAGACATTTAAACAAAGACAGTTGAGCTCACACTTTGAAAAGCCCCTTTGCTTTGCTGTTTTCCCTCCCTTCTCTTCCTGAATCTCATCACCCTTCCCTGTAGAACTTCTTCCCAGTCCCAGTATCCACTGTGGTTCTCCTGCGCCCCCGTGTGGCCACAGCTGCAAGTGTCTCTTTCCCATGTTCTTTGAAGTTCCCTCCATTAGTCATCAAATAACAGTGGATGCTCATAAGTCGTTCCCTGACCCGAATGTGGTCTAAATGTATGGAGGATACTTTAGAAATAAATAATAAAGTAAATAGTCCTTTGGCCTATTCCACGTGCTAGCTGAGACTCCTTTATGTAAGTAAACGTGTCTCCTTTGAGGGGGTAGTAGTTCCCCAGAGGACTAGAACACAGATGGGATTGTGTATCATTAAAAGCAAGTTTGAAGAAACACTCCTGTGAGAAACAGCTAGTATCTTAGTAACAATGTTTAAGATCCCAATGCTCGATAGTGTGTGGATAGTAATTGAATTACAAGGTTTTCAGAATACTAATTTACTGAAAGCTACATTTGAGATATTTTTATACAACAGATTTAAAAATTATGTTAAATTCTCTATGCAGAAGGATGCTGCTCTCTGTTGGTATAGAGTGCATGGCTACGTAATTTTTCCGTAAGGGGCCAGCTGTAAGTAGTTTTGTAGGTCACACCCTTTTTGGGATATAGACCTATGTGTTCATGAACATGTGTTTGTGCAACTTTTATAACTATGAACGCAGACTGGGGTCATAGTACAGTGGATACAATCCTTGCAGAACATGGATGGAGCCTTGGGTTCAATTATTGTGTTGTATAAAACAGTCATGGTGATACATGCCCAGAATCCTGCCACTTGACAGGTAAAGGCAGGAGGGTCAAGAGTTCAAGATTCTCCTCAGCTACATAGGATGTGGACTACCCAAGGTTCTCTTTTAGAGGAAAAAGAAAAAAAAAAAGAAGACTAAACCCAAATTTTAGTTTTCTGGGTTGTATAACAACAGTTGCTGACCAAATGTGGTTTATCGACTTTCGGTGGATCACAACTTCTAATCTTTTGTCACTGTGTTGCAACAAGTGGCCGTCTCTAACCTTCATGCTCAAAAGCCATGTTACAATCAATGGCAAGAGTTACAGCTGAATTAAGTCATCGACTCACAAAAAATCACAATGTTTTAAGTATGTTTACAGTTTTAAGTATGGATACAGCTTGTATCGAGCTTTATCTGTCATAGCCTGGGGCCCATGCAGCCCAGCCATTGCAGGTTGGACACACCTGGTAAACTGAACCCTCTCTCTGCATTGTTATTGCTCTAATTTAGTTTTGTTTTTCTCCTTCATAGCTGAGAGTCTGCAAGTTGCTGTGAAGGCTTCAAAGCTGGCTGATGTAAGCCAGCCATCTGAAGAAGGCCCTGGAGGGGCTGTCCTGGCTGACACACTCAGTGCACAAGATGCACCAGCATCGCCGACTGCCTGTAAGTGACAGTGCAGGCCTTGGCCGTGAGCCTGCGTACAGCCCCAGTGCACACGGTGGTCGCATAAAACAGATGCAGTAGCTACCTGATTTTAGGGGGACTTAATGTATTTTTTGTAATTAGAAAAAAAAAACCCTTGAGAATAACCATGCTGGCCATAAGTAGCTATTATATGTGACAATTAATGGCACTTGTATTTAAAGGACAAAGACTTATGTTGGTAGGAGGTACTGTTCTGTCCTCTGGCTAAGCATTGCCCCACCCCAGATCATACCCTGCCTGGGGTTTCATGACTTCTTGGATGAATTTTTGAAAGGACTTCCAAACCGTTTTTGTAAGGGTCCCTGCAATCCATTAAGCGAACAAGTGTTTGAGTAAAATCTTCTGGGCATCAACTAAGGAATCATAACTCAGAAAGCTCGAATGCCTCCCCTACCTGCATGGTGCACAGACAGGATAGCTGAACAATTCTTGTTCGGTTTTTATGGTACCAGGATTATAGAACCCAAGGCCTCAAACGTGCTAAGCGAGCCCGTCTACCACTGACATACAGCCCTCCCAGATATTCTTCTTCACGTTGGAATACATTCTGGATTTTGAGCAGATCTCATCTTATGATCCTCCTGCCTCTGAAGTGATCAGTTTACAGGTGTATTCCTCCACACTCAGCTGTTTGAGACGTTTAAAAATACCAGGTAGAGCATGAACTTAGCATCGTCACCGAACCCAAGTGTGGCGTTCTATGTATGGTTTTCAACTAAATACTGAATTCCGAAAAGGATTCTAAGAGCATAGAGAGTATATTTTTCATGTGAAGATGGCAAAAACCTTACTTGGAAAGAAAATAATATGTGTGATAACATGTCTGAAATAGCTTTTTTTCTTTCTTTTTTCTTTCTTTCTTTTTTTTTTTGAGACACGGCGTTCCCACGTGGCTCTTACATTGACCTCAAATTTACTATTGGAGTTGAGAACGGCCTTGAATTTCTGATTCCCCCAAGTTCAAGAATTATAGGTATATGCTACCACAGGCATTCTATTTCAGAATTTCTGCAACAGATCCCTTGGTTTGGTTAGAATGCCTAGAGGCATTTCCCCCCCCCCCCGTTTTGTTTTATTACGAGCACCCGAAATTATGTTCCCCTCTCAGATTCTGCTTTATTTAATCCCGGCTTTCTATTTTCAGAATGTGCACATATGGTTTTCATTTTGAACGGCCAGATTCACCAGGGGAGTTGTACTGCTCTGGGTGATTTCCTTCAGAAGAACCTCATTATGCCGTTGAGGAAGTGCACTCTAAAAATACGAGGGTGCGGGTGTGCTGCTCCCAGCCCCGCCCCAGGGACAGCTGAGAGGCTCCACTGCCCCTGCAGCTGTTTGGAGCACTCCAGGCCTTCTCCTCCCTCCAGGCAGGACAGTGAGGGGTCTCCCTGTCAGAACCTACATTTCAGAGCCTTCCCAAGGGATATTCCATTTGCTAGACCCAGAACAGCCTGCTGTTAGGATCAGGCCCAGAGGCATAGGGTGAACCCACATGCCAGAAGCCGTCCATTTTGGCTTGGCTTGGAACGAACATGGCACTCTGAGAGTTTGATCTCTATATAGTTGTAAGGGCAGAGGGACATTCCTCAAGGAAGGTTTGGGGATGAGAGTGGCTTTGCAGAGGGCTTCGGGGAGGGCCTTTGTGAAGCAAGCCTGTCGCTCTGAGGTTACAAGCCGAGCTCATCAGTATACTTACTGAAGGAGACTATTATAACCTACTTTCTAAAATGGTCAGGCCATTGGAGACCCTGTTGCCCACCCTGAAGCTACACCTGGGGCTACAGAAGCTCTACCTTTCTCTCCCTGCTTGGCTCCACATCAGCTTCCTCCAAGGTTTAACTGTTAATGTGAGGAGCAGATTAGTTGGAAGATGGCTTGGACATCTCTTTAGGAGTTAGGAAGTCGCTATAAACTGTCCCCCCACCTCATTGCCTAAGCAGTGCTCAACTTACAGCCACTGAACTTGGTGTTTCACTTGGTTCTTTTGAAATGGGTTCCCACTCGCACAAAACTCTGCTTTGGAAGAGGATTTTGAAACCCTGGACAGCTGCCACTTTCTAATGGGGATACAAGTGATCTTGTTCATTTAAACAAAGGGAAAATGGCAGCTCCTTGTTAGAAATAATGGTGCGTGATGACACCACATTTTTTTTAAGTTTATAAACATCATAAAATGAACATCTTGATCAAGGCCCTGGTCAGATATTGCTCCAATGAAGTGTGTGTGTGTGTGTGTGTGTGTGTGTGTGTGTGTGTGTGTGTCCCAGCTTTGAGAAGCCTGGTTTGAAGCAGTAAAAGGTAAACATAGCCCAGGTTTTAATTGAAATCTGTAAAGAAATGACTGCCAACCGAGGTTTCATGGCTAAAGGTAAATTTGTTTTTGTGATGGGTTTCTGTGATTTCCTAGGTTAAATGTGTACAGTGTAAGTGTAAGTGTGTAAATGTGTAAGTACAGTGTATTTAACACTGTAAAGTATTAAATCTTAAGTGGGAAATGTGAGCAGAGCTGAAGTGAGGAGAAACTGAGGCAGCTCTCGGTTTTTATGACTCTGAAACAGTAAAGCATTGGCCACCTCCAGCCTTCTTAGAACAGTATCCCTTTTGCCTCTGGACCTGCCTTCTAAACCTTGTCCATCCGCTGCTGCTCCTGCACTGGCCACAAGGAAGCCTTTTACGGACCTGGGTCTGCCAAGAGACCTTGCTTTTATTCCTCTGGGCACCTGTTTTAAATTACTTCTTTCCCAGGAGGCTTTTTCCTATTAAATGAAAGCGAGATGTAGACTTGGTACCGCAAACAGCACATGGACACCTGAGCAGAGCCTAAGAAAGAAGCACAATTAAAATGATGGGAGACAAAGGACGCTATTTTGTATCGCTTAGCCTGTAAGCTCAAAGAGAGCAGGGACTGTGGGCTGCCTTGCGCTCTCTAGCGCCCCCTGTAGGAGCACTCAGTATGTATTATCTCGTGATAACTTATTTTGAAGTGTGCCTCAGTTGTGTATAGAAGACCCAATTGGCTGGCTGATGTTTGATGTTGTCCTTTTTGTTTCTGTCTCAACGGCGTGCTTCCGGCATTAGTCACAGAAGGGACAGAAGGAAGAGGCTGTTGGGATGTGGATCCCCGGCTCCAGGGTGTGGTAACGGACTTGGCGGTCTCTGATGCAGGGGAGAAGGTATTGTTAATTGTTAACCAACTTGCTAGTAACCAGAACCTATTGCTTTGTATACAAAGTAACTCCAGCTCTCAGGCAGAGAGTGGATTGAAAATACTTTTCTGAATTGTTTCTGATCCATTTAAATATCTATATTGAAACTTTCTAAACTTCTTCTTTAAATGTTAGTGGTCTTTCTATATCATGTAAGTGTTAAAAAAACTGAAAAGTTATTAAAAAACAAAAGGCTTGAAAACCCTCATGTGTATATGTGTGTCTGCACTCTGACTTCCGGCTTACTTTCTGCTCTGTAAACCTTTGCTTATCCCCACTGCTTCTGGTAACTCTCTGCTCAAGAGGTGGCCCCGACATCGGGATGCTTCACCACCAGATGGCGCCCTTGGAGCTGAACGGATTTCCACTTTGCTTCTGTTCTCCACTGTTGACCCTCCACTCCTCACCCGTTCTCCACCTTCCTCTCGCAGACTTGGAATCCACATAACCACCTCTTGCCTGTGCCATGGTGTTCTCTGATTCTTGATCTGTGCGGGCTGTGACTTTCTGTAGAAATTACATGCATACAGCTTCCTATTAACTTCAAGTACGTGATTTCATAAGCAGGGGAGAAATAACACTGTGCTTCTGGCAGGTGGGGAGTCAGGTCAAGAGTTTTTACTTTGTCTAGCATTGATTTAGCTCCATTACCAGGTATTAATATGCCCAGCGTGGGACTATGGCATATGTATGTCATAGATGCAACATTTTACTGTTACATGGTTTACAGATATGTGACGTAGGACAGAACCAAGCCTTGCTTTCAGAATTTCACAGAACAGCCACCTCTGATTTACATTTGCAAAGTTCAGAGGCCCAAGTTAATTTATGAATAGAGAATTTTACCCTACTTACTCTGATTGTAAGCTTTAAACTGTTTGTCTTAAATGGCCCCTGCTTTTCCGTGTGACCTTCACTTTGAAGTGTGAAGTGTGCTGCTTTTAATTGCTCCAAGGTTTTAGGGAGGAAAAATAATTGGTCGATGGCAGCTTAATTCTGTATAGGAAATGGCTTGGCTCCTACCCCTGACTCACTTACGGGTGGAGAAGTGAGTTCAGGTTTCTCTTTCTATTAACCTCTGGAAAAGCTGACACTTGGTAGGGCCTTTTGAGAATGGAAATAAACAGATACACAAAAAGATCACTTGGCTAAAGCTTTAAGCAAGAATGTGATGGATGCCTTCACCAACTTCCTTAAAAAGATTAGGTTAAAACAAAATTCTGAAAGAATTAAAAACAGTAACTCAAGGTAGAAATTCTCAATGATCAACTGCATTTACTCAATAAGACCACCAGGTGGCATACGAAGTCCATTAGAAAGACGATGTACGTGTACCTGCAGCGTCAGAGGTTTGAGCAGTAAGTAACCAAATGTAGCAAGCACAGTCTAACTCATTTACTTCTTCGTAGAATATAAAAATTGGAAATATCATGGTTTTTACTTTTTGTTTTCTTTTTGTTGTTTTTGTTTTTAAGAACTTAACCACCAAACCAGAGTGCTTTAGTCCTGGTGTCTCCCATACACTTGGGCAGAGTTCTAAAGCACTGACCTCCATCTCTCTCTTCTACCTTTGTCCCTTCCCTGTTAAGGGACTGATTAACAACAAAATCCGTACAACAGTGTGAAGGGAAAGGAGATTGGGCTCACGCGTCACGAGGTTAAGCTAAGTGCCTCCTTTAAGCAATATGGTTGACTTTCTTCAGGGCTTAGCATGACATGTGCTCAGAGGAAAGCCAGCATCATACAGGAGGCTGTAGGCTCTTGGAGGATAGGGAAATGATGGCTTCCTAGCTCATGAAATGTGGAGTTTATAGTGTTCGTTATTAAAGAGAATGTGAGTGAGAACAACTGACAGTCATTTCTCTGCTGAGCGCCCCTTACAATGCTAAGCACCATCCTTCCGTTTGCGGATATAATAGCAAATGCATAAAAACCTTACTGTTCATTGGTTTACTAATGAGAGAAGACAGACAACACGTAAGCAAATGCTTTATGCACTTTGGGGAACTAGAGCTCTCGGTATTTACACGGTCGCTGATGTTCAGTGGTGTGAAAGAGACAAAGTCTGAGGCATAGACCCCCATCCCCAAGGAGAAGATGGCCAGTGTCCTCCGACTTCACTCCTGGGCTTGAGCTGGCTGGTGATTTTTGAGGTGGGATCTGGAGAACGGGGACTAAGCGCCTCCTTGGGGCTGCCTCTCTCTAACCACTGGCTACTCAGGCATCATGATTCCCCAACCTTGAGATCAGAGCACTAGAGTCCCTGTGGTGGGTCCTGTAGCTTCCAGAGAACCAGGTGCAACAGCCTCCCCTCGAGTTTCTTCACCATCCTCCATGCCGTTGTAAGGGGTGGTTGGGCAAGAGTTGTCTGTCACGCACGAATGAGTAAGACCTATCTTGTCAAACGGCTGCTTCCTTCTCCAGCCTAGGAGGAGACAGCTACTGTAGCTGAGGTAATGGAGTTATAGATGGGGTAGCTCATATCGCGGGAATACTTAGAAGCTTTCAGAAGTTGAGCGGCTGCTCATTTTCTCGTGTTTTTATGTATTTTAGGTGGAATATAGAAGTTTTTCCGGTTCTTCACAATCAGAGGTGAGCTACACATGCTTTAAACATATCCCGTCCTTTCTCAAACCGTGCCTAAGGGAGCTCTGCAAGAATCTGACACACGTAATCTTTTCTATGCCCCCCCAGATTATACAAGCGATACAGAACTTAACGCGTCTCCTCTACAGCCTTCAGGTAACGGCTCTCCTGTACGTCCAACCGCGGGGATGTTTCTTTTCATGTACACTGCTGGTGTCCAGACGTCAGAAATTAGAGCATTCGAAAGGCCGTAAGCCATCCTAGCCGAGTGCCAACCCCCTAGGTGTCACTCCGCCAGACAAGCCAAGTTCACCCGGTTTTGTGATCACAAGGCAGCATGGCACTGTCACGTTTTACCCGAATCTTCTCAGAAAGCATAAAGCCTGTTCGTGTCTCTCAATATTAACAACGAGCCTGCTTGGGTCTGACACAGTGAACCGCTTCGGTGAGCGTCGCCTGACTTCATGTTTTCTGGTGAAAACTGAAATTCCCACCTAAACATGTGTCACCTCCACATCCGGCCTTAGGCCTTTGTGAGGGGTGGCTAAGTAATTTGTATGCCCTTCTGTGCTTTGGTCTGCTCGCTTGTCACCCAAAAGCAAATGGGCGGTCACCGAGGCGCCTACTAATGGCTCGTTACCTTTTGAGGAAGGCATAGGAAGTCACACTGGTGGTGTGAACTGGGGGGAAAAAATCACACTAGTGGTGTGAACTGGGAGACTGTAATCCGTCCCTCAGGTGGTACGCACTGAGGAAGCTGCCGGTGTGCCCAGTGTGCTCTCTGTGGTGCTTAGTAATTTTCAATGCTTTCATGACAATAGTTAAACAGTGTAGAATTTTTTGAGAATAAAAATCAAGTAAACTGTCTGCAGTTCTAAAGAGAGAATTGCTTTTTTTTTTTTTAAAGGAGGGAACAAACCAACTAATAAGACAAGGTTACCATGTCGTGTGTATCCCTCCAGAGTTTAGACTCTTCCATGTTTACTCGTTGGCAACACACATCTTTCGGTGGTGTCAACTATATACAGCATGATTGTTAATGTATGAATAGTATCCAGATCTATAGAATTCAGTTCCAATGATTTATGTTTGCGTTATCGATAGCACCGAACATCAGCGTCCTTATGGGAAGTGTTTTTAACCATAGCTGAATGTTTCCATGGGCTAAAATTCCTATAGTTACTTTTTTGCGATTTTAGTAAACGGTCTTTTTCTTTTCCCTTCTTTCCCCTCCTCAATTTAAAAGCAGAGCGAGCTCTCAGCTTACACCTTAGGACTGTTAAAGGAAAATGGAGCCTAAATTTGGAAGAGAAAGCATAGAACCATGGCTGCATTAGATGGTTTCTTATGTAGATTTTGACAACAGGAACACTTTCTCATAAGCACTATTGATCCGAGCTCCGAGCTCCGGTAACAGCCCCGTCCTCAGTTATTAAAGCTTTGGATTACACTTGAGTATAGGGTGACACTAGTACCCTCTTAGCATTTTTCTACATATTTTGCATATTTTACAAGGTTTATAGGTCGCTCTGTCCCATTTTCTACCAAGGCCACCAGGTTAAAACATTTTATTTATGAACTAAGTGGATGAGAACGAGTGCTTCTTCTCTGACCAGGTCTGTCTGAGAATGGGGCCAGTCTCCTCTTATTTTAGGCTATGTCGGAAGCTTTATAATTGTCTTCATGCAGACTCTATAAATTAAAAAACACATAAGTTCTATGCTGATCCAGTTATGGTTGTTAATAAAAACTATTGGGTTTTATGTATTTTTTAAAAGATTTATTTATTATATATGAATTCACTGTAGCTGTCTTCAGACACACCAGAAGAGGGCATCAGATCTTATTACAGATGGCTGTGAGCCACCATGTGGTTGCTGGGAATTGAACTCAGGACCTCTGGAAGAGCAGTTGGTGCTCTTAACCGCTGAGCCATCTCTCCGGCCCTTTTATGTATTTTTTTAATATCAGCCAACCCATTTAACTTCAGTTTTTGTTTTAATGAAATTTCCCATAGGTTCTCTGGAATGTTTCACATAGAGAGTTTGAAAAAATTTTTTAAAAAATATGACTATTTTTCAATAATGATATCAATACTGCTTTGGGTAGATACAGGGTCACCTAACTTTCTGACATGGTGACATGGCACTGTCTATACGTGTGTCAGAGCTGTCCTGGGACACACGTGGTACCTGGACCACAATTTGCCCGTGCCTCCATCCTCAACCATGTTAACCAACAGTGGTTAATAACAGTAAGCTTCCTATCTTAGTCACCTCATGTGATGGTGACTTTACTGTCTTCTGTAAAGTATTAGGAGACAGGGGATCTGAGAGGTCCATCGATTTTGTGAAACGTATCAACTGAAAAGCTTCGGGCTTTAAAAAGTACATGAAGGTTGGGGATTTAGCTCAGTGGTAGAGCGCTTGCCTAGCAAGCGCAAGGCCCTGGGTTCGGTCCCCAGCTCTGAAAAAGGAAAAAAAAAAGAAAGTTAAAAAGTCCATGAAGCTCTTGGGGCCATGACCATTGAGCATCTCGACTTGTGTTGCCTGGTGAAAAGATGTGGAGTTGTTTCTGTTGTCGTCGTTCACCTCTAAGTGCCGCCCCGTGCACATCTTTGGTTCAGAAGAGTTCAGCAGTCCACTGGCCTCCGTTTTTCCTCATTGGTTCTCAGCCTGTGGGTCATGACCCCTTGGCGACCCTTTCACAGGGGTCGCCTAAGACCATCAGGGAAGACAGATCTTCACATTACGATTCACAACAAGTAGCACAATTGTAGTTACGAAGCAGGAACAAAAATGATTTTATGGTTGGGGGTCACCACAGGATGAGGAACTGTATCGGGGAGTGACAGCATTCGGAAGGGCGGGAACCACTGTGTTCACTACAAATAGGAAACAGCAGTGTCTCCAATAGATTCCCTGAGCTGGCCTTAGGCTACGGGGTCTGAAATGTTTCTGTTTTGTGGTGTGGTCCTCTCTTTAGAAGCTGGACTTTTGCCCATTTCTGAAACGGCGATTAGTCCCTACGTTAGAGTTGGGGAAGAATAGACAGGCTGGAGAGGGAATGGACTCAGATAAGTGGAATGAAAGTCAGTTAAGAATTTCTAAATGTAAATGTTAAATGTGGAAAATCAATATCCCAGTCTTCAGTGCATGCTTGTGAGAGGGAAGAAAATGGCCGTATCCCAATCTCGAGCAGCCATGAAAAGTTCGTTGAGTTATGCCAGTAACAATCCTCACACAGAGCTAGAACCTTTTTGTTTTGGCAAAATAGTGGGCTTGACGGCCTCCCGGATACCCTCGGAGTCTAGGGTGGTTGAGTAGTGGTAGCATCCACTGTGTTCCAGGCCAGCAGGGGTGCCAGTGGTTCACTAATGCTAATCACCCCAGGTTTAAAGGCCACAGTGGCTGGTGCCCACTCTCCACGATGACATTGAGCTCTCCAAAGTCATTCGTCGATTTATTTTCCAATTAATTTTCAAATTTAAAAATACAAATTTGGCTTCAAAGGGCCCTGGTGAACACATTTTTTGAGTCTCATTCCAAGGCAAATACGAATTTAGAAACATCTTGGTTTGTGAACTTTCAGAAATATAGAAGAGTGCCGATCACACAAGCCAATGGGCAAGTGCCCATCTTCCCGGGGTGCGGGTTACATGGGCAGTTTGGAAACATCTTAGGAAGCAAAGATTTGAATTTATCCTTAGGAGGGTAATGGCTTCTCCTTCAGAGTCAAGCCATGCATAGGCACCCAGTGTGTGTCTCTTTGCAGCGTGTCCCTTCTGTTCCTTCTTGCTTTCGAATGGGAACTTTCAAAATTAAAGGCTTTCAAGAACATTCATTCGCCGTCGCTTCGTTGTTGGTTTGGTTTACTGGCATCATTTCAGATCCTGGTAGTTCTCTCCCGTGATGTGGCTAAGTTCTTCTTAGTCAGATACTGTGACTCAGAACGGTTCGTGAATGTCAGTCATGGCTGCTGGGATCCAGAGTGCCTATTTTCCCTTAACTGTAGCTGCCCCCTGTTAGCAATCAGGTAAACCATGACTTTAAGCTCTGATTTGTATAACCTTCTCGCTCTGATGCTAAAACCTAGCAGTAAGGAGACTAGATCGACTGACTTCCATAGCTCCTAAAAGCAGCATTAACTGCAATTCTCAGGCATTATGCTATAAAAAGACTATTTGCCAAAAGTCTCCAAATAGTTGACTTTTATTTTTATGTCTTCATGAAAGCAATATATAAAGCTCAAGTAATTTCTGGTTTGGGACTCAAATAAAGGATCCTACTGTGTTTATATAGATTCTTAAATTCCCACGAATGATTGAGCGGGGACCTCAGAAGGAGAATGAGAACAGAACGGGGATTCAGAGCGTTGTGAATTTGCACACCAAGTTCCTACCCAAAGGAGTGACTCAAATACAACCCAACAACCAGCAGCCAGTCACTTCTCCGACAGCAAGAATGAGAACAATCACCCCTCTGTAGCTGTGAGGTTTTTATCCTAGGTTGAAACCTAACCAACCTTGGATCAAAAAGACGGAAAAGTCAGTTCCAGCGACTCCAGGGAAGCAGCTGGCGTCCACCCCTCCCCGTGTGAAGGATGGCGCATTAGGGGTCGCAAGCAATCTAAGGGCAACTCAGAGCGTTGGGCGTGGTGGGGGGATGGGTAGGTTATGTCTTACTACTAAGCCATTTCAGTTAAGGACTTGAGCACCAAGTCTTGATTAGCCACTGGAGTATCGAACCAAACTCTCTTAGATATGAAAGGCCAGCAATATTGATGGTATATATTATTGTATATGTATATATTAATATATATGCTTTCCTGTAAACATTCTCAAGTTGTACTGATAGGAAAACGTAGGCAAGCCTATTTCAAAGCTCAGTGTGCCTTGGATCTAAGTTGGGAAGGGGCAGGATATAAAAATAAGCAAGCAAGCATTCCACGTTTTAGAGGTCTTTCTGATCAAGAGGTTAAACAGTCAACAAGCTGTGCGAGCTTTGTGTCTTATTGGCAAAGTACCTAAGTAACAAGCTAGACGAGGGAAAGTCGGCGCTGTCCCCTGGTTTCAGTACATGGACACTTGGTGCCACTGCTCTGGGGAAAGCAGAACTTCATGGTGGGGAGACTATGGGCTGGGTCCCAGTATCCCCTACCAGGATGGACACACACAGGCACGTACACACACGTGCACGTGCACAGAGGCACAGACACAGGCACACCCCAGTCCATCCCCACTTATCCATGACCATCTACTAAACCTATCTCTTAAAGGTTTTGCCTTCTCCCACGAGCTCTATAGCAAACCACCAGGCCTTGAACCCATAGCATTTGGGATCCCATTCCCAACCCATATGTAACACAAATCTGTACTTAACTCATTTGGTTTCTTCTCCATTCCCCACCCCCACCCAGGCTGCCTTGACCATCCAGGACAGCCACATTGAGATCCACAAGCTAGTTCTACAGCAGCAGGAGAGCTTGGCCCCTAGCCACTCCTTCCGAGGTGGCCCCTTGCAAGACCAGGAGAAATCCCGTTACCTGGAAAAGCATCGTGAAGAGCTGGCCAACATCCACAAGCTCCAGTACCAGTTCCAACAAGAGCAGCGGCGTTGGCACCGCACATGTGACCAGCAACAGCGTGAGCAGGAGGCCCAAGAGAGCTGGCTGCAGGCACGGGAACGTGAGTGCCAGTCGCAGGAGGAATTACTGCTGCGCCACCGTAGCGAACTGGACCACCAACTCCAGGAGTACCAGCAGAACCTCGAGCGGTTGCGGGAGGGCCAGAGGATGGTGGAGAGGGAGAGGCAGAGGATGCGTGACCAGCAGGGTCTGCTGGGCCACTGTAAGCATAGTCGCCAGAGGAGCCTCCCAGCCGTCTTCTCTCCGGGGAGCAAAGAGGTATGCCTTAGCCCTGTGTACCCTGGGCTTACCCAAATGTCTGAGTTCCTGGTTCCTCTGGAAGAGCTCACAAAAGTGTCTCAGTTTGGGGGGGAGGGGGCGGAGGGCAATATTGTTTAGAGCTAATTTATCTGTACTTGAATACAGAAAATTTAAGATCCTAGGCTTTTGGGGGGTTGGGGGTGGGGGATATGTGCTCTGAGACACCCGTACCTTAAGAAAAGGATGGAATTGCCCCAATAAGATAAGGGTGAGTTGGTCTGGAGGCACACCCATTGTGAGCATGTTGGTTTCTTGGTATTTGAAGGACTCATAAATGATCTCTTGCGACAGACTAATAATAACCTATTATATTGTATGGCGTGTGTGTTTTTATAGATCATTTAGCTCTTCGTGTGTAAGTATTGAACTGGACAACTACTGTAGGAAGCTTATTTGCTCTTTGAAAAGTTAGATATAGGGAGTTCAAAATCCATTCCACTAAAAAGTTATCGTGAGCCGTCCCAATGAAGGACTGAGTGGGTAAAACCAGTTAGAAGACCCTTGTTCCCTCTGCATCCATTATAGCATTGCTCGACAATTCCATTTGTCTGGGCAGAGCCTCTGCCCTCGGCACCTCAAGTGTATTTTTATTGATAGTGCATGCAGCTGTCAAGGTTAACAGGTTTATAAGAAAGAACTGTGTTGCATCTGATTTCCCCTTCAAGTTCGCGAAATTACACTTACTGCAAAATTCTTGTGCATCGAAGGATGTGTTCTCAACCTTCTTATAGAGCAAACGTGGAGACACTGATTGCTCTGATTAAAATAGAGTGGAGATTCTCTGATGACATAGAACTCTGCTGCTTTTTTAAAAAAATAAGATACACTGTGCACGGTTAATTGGAGTTTCCTGTTCTAGCTCATTTAGAGGGGATGGGAGGAGAGTGAATGGTAGATTTCTTCCTAGCCTCATTTTTATTAAATTTGTGATTTCTAGAACAAGAGTTTTCAGGCTCATGGGCTAAATAAATACGATAGGGAACTTGTTTAAATTGCTGAAGAGATCACTGTATTTTTTCTGTATTTCTTTATACAGGTAACGGAACTTAATCGAGCTGAGAGTTTGTGTCATGAAAATTCATTTTTCCTCAATGACGCCTTCACACACATGTCGCTTAACACATCCAATAAACCAAACACGTCAGGTGCCCCCTGGGACGCTCACCCCCCAGGTGGGTCTCATCTTGATTTGGCAAGGACTAGTGATAGTCAGATAGAACTGAAGATGGACGTTTCTCAGCCTTCCGATGTCAACTCAGAACTCTGGACAACAGGGCTGGGCCCTCAGAGACCTGCTCGCCAAGAAAGCATCAAGGATTCTTGTAAAAATGGTAATTAATCCTTTACACGTCTTCTGTATGGTGTCATTGTGAAACTGGTTCCTGTGTGGTTGGCTCCTCCGTAGAGTGAATAAACTCTAGTGAGCATAGCATAGGAATGGTCGTAGCAATGGGTTGGTGGTTCCTTTGGGAAGCCTGAGCCACCCCTGACCCCACTCCAAAACATCCAAATAAACAAGGCCTTGTGGTGGGGCTTAAAGCAATGGTTCTCAACCTGGGGGTCCTCACCCCTTGGGGGCTCAAATGACCTTTTCACAGGGGTCACCTAAGGCCATCAGAAAATACAAATATTTACATAGCAATCCATAACAGTGGCAAAATTACAGTTATGAAGCAGCAACAAAAAAATAACCTTATGGTTGGGGTGTGTGTGTGTGTCACCACACCATGAGGAACTCAAGGGTGGAAGCATCCGGAAGGTTGAGAAACACTGGCTTAGTGTATTCAGTAGGCATGGCCAAAGCGTTCTTAGGCCAGTGGACTAAGTGATCTCCACTTAAAAATGGTACACCTTGATATTCATTCTCCACTATAGTTAGACCCTCCATGGCTTTATGTGTGTCTCGGTTGACACTCAGAAATAAAAGGTACAGACAGGATTTGTGGAGGGACTTTTATTGTCTATCCGGGCGATTTCCTGTACCATTAGTGAAATCTTCTGTTGTACTATTAAACACTCAGAATGAAACTGTTAACAGCATTTGTCATTGTAAAAAAAAAAAAAAGTGTTGTCTCTCCATAAGTACCTCGTAAGAACACAATTTGCTAACACCATTAAAGCATTTGGCAAATATAAAGGAAGGGCAGCTAGGGTTTCCAACTCCATGTGAATCCAAATGATTGAAATCTCTGTCCATTTTGAATTGTTTTCCGTGGGATGGGAGGTAGGGAATTAGAAGAACTCGAAACCTCCCTTCAGGAAAACAGATGGTTTGCAGTCACCTAAGCAAATGGCCGGCCACATGGATCGGAAATAAATCACCAACAGTGCAATGTTTCAGAAACATAAAACAATCAGGAGTTATGGCGATCTTTAGAACTGGACACAGATATATTTCCGGGCTTAACATATATTCTTAGTTTGTCAGTTGGGAGGATCATTTTCCAGCAACAAAAAGTTTTAAAGGCATTCGGTTCCTTCCAATTAGGGAGCAATCATTCCGACACTGCCTGCGAGTTGATTTATGACGGATCCTGGAAAGGCTGAGCCTTCGTCCAGGCTGACTCTTGACACTGCTTAGCCACTAACTGTCGAGTTCTCCAGGAGAGAATGAAAGCCTGCTTAAAAACATTATTTTAAATTAAAAGAACAAAATTTAAGTACTACTATAGCTACTTTGAACTAAAAGGTAAAGGGTCAAACAAAATCTAGGAAATAGAAACCCCTCTCATATATTATTTCGAAGTTCAGTCCTGTGGAGAAGAGCAGGTTATGGACGTTGCTGCTGGGTACATGCTGGCCTGCTGTGCTGACTCGTTAACGTGCTATGCACGGTGTTTTCTGGGCTCTTGTCGGTGTGGTTTTGCGTGCTGGCATTGGTATGACTTAAAAACTCCATTTGAGTCAAACCACATTTGTCTTTTGTATAGAGGTGTTCTTCTTGCTCCTTGGATATCATTCTCTCTCACCTCGGGCCTTAACGTCTCAAGCCCGGAAACACTTGGCAGGATGCTCGTGAGGCAGACAGAAAAAATGTACCAAGGAAATAAAAAGTGATCAGACACAAAGCCACTCTGTGGGGTGTAGAAAGTGTTAGGTGGAGTCAATAGAAACGCCGGGAAAATGGACTCTTTGCTTAAGAACTCAATCGCATGTCCAGTGAAGACCAAGGACACTCAGGACATTGACCAGAGGAGGAAGGTCAACTTTGGCCTGGATCTGTCAGGAATGTCCTGGGGCACAGAAATAGGAGTCAGGTCAGATCTGTTCACTGCTAAATTCTCACTAGTCAGAACCTGTTTGCTTAGTTTACCATGAGAAGCAATTTCTGGGCGAGAGAGAAGACAGTGGAATGAAAAAATGGTTCTTTTTCTTTTTAAAGGGATGGTCATGGACAGCTAAAATTGTTCAACCTGTTCCAAGCTTGCATAGCTCTGTGGCTTGAAAATCCCACAGCATTGGCCACTGGTAGGGGTTTTTGCTAGGCTCTGAGCACTCTCCATGCATGCTCTTGTGGGAACCAGGAGTGGAGGAGAATTGGGCAGAAGCAACCCACGGTGTAGTGGACAGCGTTGAGGAAGATGATGTGCAGGCCAAAGGAGGGTGTTCTATTTCTGAAACTTGGAGTGAGTAATTATTAAGTGACCACTACAAAGGAGTCCCGTAGCGCACAGTCCTCTGGCTGTGTTTGCCTACGATGTCCTAGGCTGATATTTTTGTTAAATATGCCTTTAACTGTGATTGATGACAGCTGTACTGTTTTATTGTTGGAATTAGAGCCTCCGTTTCAGGAGGAACCTAAGAATCGTTTGTTCTCTTGTCTGGCCCCGTGTTGTGTTTGGGTCCGGCTCAGAGGAGTAAAAATAAGGATTTCTGAAATAGGAAGGCTTATTTAAAAAAAAAAATGTATGTGAAAATAAAGCGCACAAGTGTGTTAAGAAGTCACCTAGACTGGAATTTTCAATGTTTTCGTGCTTCCTCTTTCAATCTGACCTCAGCAGGACACTTCAGTTCATACTCTACTCTGATTCAGTTTAGTTTTTGAGCCATTCCTTGACCACCACCAGCAGCAGCAGAAACTACATGACAGGTCAGCTTGCAGCCCCTGTACAGGGCTTCTCTATGGAGAAAACCACTTAACACTCCCAGCCACCAACACAGTTCTGTGATGATCTCATAGGGGAGGGGAAATTCGGATGCAGCGAGGCAAAGCAACCTGTCCGAGGTCACACATCTGGCAAGGGAGCAACCAAGGATCCAAGCTGGGCAGGTGTCTCTGCAGCTCACGTTCTCAAATCATTGCATTGGACGGATCTCTGAGAGTCAAACTGCCCTGCACAATCAGCAGACCTTGGAGGAGACGTGGAAGGAATACATCTATATATGTAATGTCTGGCAGGGCACTCACAATTAAGGGCCAGGATTTTGTTTTTGTTTATCCCCCGTTCCTCCTTTAATATTACCATTTGGAAGCTATTTCTAAAGGTTTTGGATTTCTGTGGCCAAGTCTTTCTTGGGACCCGAGCCTCTTCAGACATCATAAGTGGCTTCAGTTACATCCCAGGAGAGACGCATTTTTTCCCCCTCAAGGATATTTGGTTTTCTAATGTCTAATAATAACTCCATTTTATTTCTAAATATTTACGGTAGAACCATAAAGAAGTTTACCTTGTAGTTTTGGAAGCTATTTCATGAGCAAAATCCTTGGATATTTGAGTATTAGATCCAAATTTGCATTTTATTTTATTTATAATGGATGGATGGTTGGTTCGAGGACTTTTTTTTTTCTTTCTTGCCCTCTTCTGAGGGATACAAGCCAAGACCACAAAATGTTTGAATTTCTTTGAACAATGAAGTCTCTGTGGGACCATTGCTCTGTAATTGGTCCTATGAAATGCCCAATTGCATGACTGTGAAGGCCCCCTGCCCCAAAGTCATTTTATCTTATTACTGTGATTTTTTTCCCCCTCTTGGTTTTTAGAGTTCTAGAACTCTGCACTGAATGCATCAAGTTAGTATCTGTTGCTTGCTCTTTTTATCAATCCATGAAGAAAACATTTTATGGTATGGAAGTCTAAAGTTTAAGCTTAGGCTCATCTTTTATCTCAGGGCTCTATTTTCAGATCTCCTAGAGGTAGGAATGTTCTCTTTGATGACATGAAAGAATTATCATTATTACGTGAAATATAAAATAAAAATTAGATCGGGTCGATTTAAATGGTCGCTGTCGTGCATAGGCGAGGTGTGTGTGTGTGTGAGAGAGACTCCATGTTTGTGTAGAGGCCAAGTCTGTGTGTGGAGGTCAGGAGACGGCTTTTGGGAATCGACTCTCTCCTTCTACCTTGTTGAGGCAGAGTCTTTCTTGCTACTGCCATGCTGTGTGCTCCAGTCTTGCTGGTCTATGAGCTCCTGGACAATTCTCCTGTCCTAGACTCTCCCCCTGCTTTTGGGGGTGCTGGAACCGCACGTTCAAACCACCACCACCAGTTTCTTTCACATGGGTTTCAGGGATCAAACTCAGCTCATCAACCTTGTGTGACGAGCCCTTTTACTTACCCGGCCACCTCATCGGCTCATACTTCTGCGGCGATCTTATAGATGTGGAACTGAAGAGTACCTTCATTTATAAGAGACGAGAAAGCCCAGGCTGGTTCCAAATATGTAACCAAAGATGACCTCGAACTTCCTACCTCTGGTCCGCACCTCCCAAGTATAGGCACGCGTCACTGTACGTGTAGTGTATGATGCCCACCATTGAACCCAGGGCTTCATTCATGCTAAGTAGGCAAGCACTCCAGTGGCTGGGCTGCAAGAGTAACTTCATTGTTTTGCTTCCAAAGGAATTTTTCTTTCATTGCCTGTTAGAGCTTGGCGCCCAGCAAAACATCTTGAAACCTAAGGGCCGGCCCTGTATTCAGAAAAATGTCATCGTGGTAATGCGTTGTCGGCCATTTCTCTCCTTTTTATTTGAACAAATATAGATAGGGAGGTCCAGCTTTTTGGTAACAGACTTTCTAAGCATAACTGTTTTGAAATTAACTGTGCTGTAGTTCTTAGTCTTCAAACTAAGTTGAGAATCTGGTAATTCCCAATGTTTAATAACTGTCCTAGAATTCAGAACTTGGCACCTTAAAGTGGGCAGTCTGAGTGGAAAGAAGCCGTGCTAGAGGCTTGGGGGCCATTTCCCGTAAAACTGAAATGGGCCTCAGACTCCGTCAGCTTCAGGGACAAAGGTGCATTTGAAAAGAGAGTTCTTTAAGTTGTCAGGGGCTGCCAAGCCAAGTACCTCAGGGTTGATGGCTTCCACGACAGAAATATATATCCTTAGAGTTCTGGAGACTGAGTTCCAAGATGAGGGTGCTGGCTGGCTTGGTTTCTGTGGCAGTATCTCCCCCCTGACTGGTCATCTTCTCCCTGTGCATTGATAGAATCCCCCCTCTGTGCCTGTCCAAGCTCTAAGCAACTCTCCTTAGAAGTATGTCAGCTGTATTACCCAAGGGCCTAAACTAATAACCACCTTTAACACACCTCTTCAATGGCCATGTATCCAAACGTACCGAGGTTCCAGGGCTTCTGCGTTAACTTTTAAGGCACATAATTAAGCCCTTAACAGAGAATATGATGATGGCTTTCCTCCCTACAATAGTTTAAATGTCGTGGAAATTTTAATTTTCGTTTTAACCTACTGAAGTTGAACTATAATTTACCTACTTTGGTTTTTTTGGCGGGGGGCAGGGAATTAGGGCAGTGAGTTGAACTTTGTTAAAAAGGATGACATTGTAAGAAGTTGGCGTCTCTATCTTTATAGACACAAGCTTTCGTGTTATCAAGTCTGTATTATTACATAGGAACTAGGGTAGGAAATTTCCACTCTGGCCTTATTCACTGTATACTTAAGTCAAGGTCGGAAATGTTGAGTCCTTACACTCATTTCCTACTACAGCGTAAATCTAAGAACTCTAAGCTAGGCTTGCCAGCCTAGGCCTTCATTAACTGGCTTTGGGAGTTTCGAGCTTCCTCTGTGATTGGTGGATATTAGAGGTCTGCAGTTTGGATTGTTTAAATGAAACAATGAAGGCACTGAAACATTTATCATGGCATCGGACTATCATGCGGATATATCTATAGGAGTTCGAAGAAATAGAGATGTGGAAACCCGCAGGCAGTTCTGTCTTTTTTCTGAAACCTGCCGTTGTAGGTAACGCTAAAGAGCCAACTGGGCCTGGGCCACCCTGCCTTAGCTGTGGAACCCAGTGCACAGCAGGAGAGCATAACCAACCGGTGGTTGGATGGGAGGCAGGAGGCCAGCCTTGTGGCTGCAGTTCTCTCTCCTCTCTGCACTCCCGGTTCCAACTTGGGTTGGACAGGCTACTCAAGTAAGAGTCCAGTAAGTGTAAATGGCTGCAGAGTCTCGGCTTGGTCTTCACTCATCCTTACCTTTAAGGTCAAAGCAAAAAACAAAACAAAAACACGTGCATGTGAATACATGCATGGCCTCTGTGTCACATATTTGGCATTTCTAGAAAGATCAGGGTGACTAACAGATTTGGAAGAGGAGTTATTTTTGACCATTTATGTGCTAAATACCCCTGAAAGATAAAGCGTACTTGTACAAATCACAGACGCTTGTTAGGGCCATGATCCACCCCTGGTTAAGGAACCATTGCCCTCCATAGGCAGGTATCAGATTCTGGGAACTGTCTCCTCTCATGCCCCAACCAGCCAGGTCCCCTTGTTAGAATCAGTTACAATGTGATGGGGTTTAATTGGAAACCATTTTCACTTTGCCTAAGAAGAACATAACCACCTGGTTAGAAGTAGCAAGACTTTACTTAAAGGGTCATTCGGCCAATGAGTTATTTGATCCATCGACTCTTCATCGCAAATTATAAACTCTGCCCTTGTAGCTCGAATGCAGCCGTAGGTAGGATTCGGGGAATGCAATTAGCTGTGTCCCAGTATAAAGCTCGTGACTCAGGAGGTAGCTTCAGGCTGGAGAGATGGCTCAGAGGTTGAGGACTTGTTCTGCTCTCCTATAGGATCACAGTTCAGTTCCCACTACCACCCATGCGTTCACAACCTCTTGTGATCCCAGCTTGGGGAGGGGGCCACCCAGTGCCCTCTTCTGGACTTTCCGTGTTCCTGCATTGACCATTGACGTTTGTGCGTAATCCTCCACATATCTTCACAAAATTAAAAATAAAATCAGTCAGGGAGCTGCAGTTTGCCTACTCCAGATATTGGTTTCCATCCCCCCACTCCCAAACACGTACACCTTCTGCTGGGGTTGAAGGATGAGGAAGATTAAACCCCTTGAGCCTTAGAATGTTTACCCAAATCAATTCACCTTTGGGTCAACTAATTCACCTGGATGAATTAACGATGTAATACCATATGGCACCTCGTGCCATTCAAATTGCCTCGGAATTCATGATCTCACTTGCTGCCTGGTAAGATCACCGTTTTCTCAGAAAAGGCAGCCTTGTCTTTCAGTTTCAGTGAAAAAGATGAATTGTGAATCTGTAGTTCGATGTATGTGATAGAGTCCAAGGTTTGTGGATTAAAATTTGAAGACATTCTCTACCCTCTAAGTTCCCCCGATCCTGTAGTGGTGTTGACTGGACCATTACCTAACTGTAAGCTAATAAAAAAAAAGGTATTTTGGATGGCATGGGTTGCATGGAGGACAGTTACCATAGCTGGCATTTCCAACATGGTTGGTTACCCTCATGTCAGGGTTTCTTGCTTCATGCAATAAATGAGGATTTCTTCACCAAGAACTATGATTCGGATGAGGGCTAGAAGGAAATGTCTAGCCTGTGTTTTTACGTTTTCCTTGGATGATTTTTGTCACAGTGCCAGGCCCAGTATATCATTGGCTTGCTGACCCGCTGCTGGTCATTTAAGGACTTCCGTTCAGACCCTGACTCTAATGCCTGCTGTTGGGATGCTACTGCAGAGTGATCTCACAGTACATCGTACAATAGATTAGGAAGGACTTAGCATATCCTCTCCTTCCATTAGTATAGAAGTAATCCATTCAGGTTGAGATTCAGAAGCAACGTGCTAATAACACGAGTGTGTCTCCCAACAGACACCGGAAGCACAACAGCTTATGGTTAAAACCCGAAGATGGAAACATGTTAAAGAGACAGCTCCATGATAGGCTCCCAAGAGGCACTTTACATCTGTGTGTGATATTCTTGCTAATCATTTCAGAATGTCATGCAATGTATTTTGATTATCTTTACTCCCAACTCCTTACCCATACCCAAGTTCATGCCCTAAGGGGCCCTTGTAGTGTATCACTAGCCTTGTCCCCATGGGAAGCCCCAAAGCACAATGTTTTGTTTCTGTCCAGAGTAGAACAAGTTTCATCAACGGATCACATTTATAGACCCAAATGGGAGTACCAAAATGTAGGACATTCTGACAAAAAGAATGAACTTTCAGTTTCGGATGAGAGACTAGTATCTAGATTAACCAAGCCCCAATGCAGGCATCCCATAAACACGTCTCCAGAACAAACTTCTAATCACTTTGGTTTTTTGAGTGGGTTCTCTTATTGCAAAGAAGATGCCAGACATCAGCACAGAAGCAGCGGGATTTGAACCATTTCTTACCTTGGGTGTAAAAGCTCTGACCTTCATCTCCTTAAGGCTGAATCACCCCAAACAGTCTGTGCTTGTCAGTCCCAGGCAAACTGACAAAAGCCGAGCCCAGATCCACCAGGAAGCAGCTCCTGTACATTGTTACTACTTGAGTTAATTTACATGTGCAATAATTTTTGTAATACCTGTCAACTCCACTAGAGAACGGGCATCCTTTGGATAGAAAACTCCATGTGTCTCCTTGGTTAGCAGGCACCACACAGAGTTCAATGTATGGCAGGTGTCTGGTAAATATTTATGAAATAAATTGAGACCCAAACTCTTCTTTCTCCCTCCTCCTCTCCCTCTTCCTCCTCTTCCTTCTCCTTTCCCCTCCCCCCTCCCCTCTCCTCTTTTCTCCTCCTCCTTTCAAATAAGGCAATTACATTCAACTATGTGTTCTTGAGTCTATGTTTCACTTTTTAAAAAACCGGCTACAGCCCTGTGTGTCAGCTTGGTGTCAGCATTTCTATACAACGCTAGAGAACGTCCTCCACCATTAGTGATTTTTTTTTCTATCCTTGAGGACACGGTACCTGTAACTGCTGCATGGCCATGTGTAGCAAATGGAAACAAGTCCATAAAATGCTTCAAATTAGCTGAATTTCCTGGAATTGACCCACCACTATCATTTGTAGGAGAAGACACATAAACAGCTTGCCACGTAAGAACCGTTCCATCAAAGCCAGCTTATCTGGTCACTAGGGCATTTTTTTTAACATAAATATCATGAACACCAATGTATTCAGTGTGGGTGGCTAGCTGTGGATCAGTGAAACACTTTCCTAAGTTCCTTTTCTTCCACTAAATCCTATTTAACAGTCCAGTGTCTCTCCCCAGGCAAAACAATTAGGGTTTGTTTAGCTAAGTACACTCCTAGAGTATGAACTGACTTCCCTGGCATGACCTTTTGTCTGTCAGCCCTAAAATGTGGCCTGAAACATCATACACATCTTATGGCAGAGTGAGCGTGCTGTCATCTTTAGAAGTATATCCCCTTGTTTGGTCAGATGGAAACACATTTCACATTCTGGCTGAGGAGGAGAAATGATGGTGATCAGACCTTGGGCCAGATGATGAATAAGTCTGTACAGATGTTAGTTTGTCATAATAAATCACTAATGAGTCTCTTTGGATAATGGGTCAGATATGATATATATATGTATATGTATATATATATACCATATATATATATTTAATTTAATGTTTGGTTGGAGGATTGAAAACTGTAGGTGGTTAAAGTTTCAAAATACATAAGATAGAAAGAACACTGAGCCTTTCCTTGTACAATTACACAGCAAGGCTCTTCAAATCCTAACACAACCCTTTGTCCCTTTTTTGTGTGTGTGCAAATGTGTGTCCACATGGCCTGCATGCCTATGTGTATACAGTGCACATACATGTATGTACAAATACAGAGGCCAGAGGTTGAAGTCTGCTCTCTTCCTCTCTCACTCTCCACCGTATTTTTAAGGTGTCTCTTAATGAGCCTGAGGGTCATTATTTCAGCTAGACTAGCTTGCCAGCAGGCTACTACTACACCTGGCTCTTCTATGGGTCTTGGGGACCTGAATTTGTTCTCATGCTTGAACAGTAAGCACTTTATCCACTGATCCAGCTCTTTAGCCCCCAAATACATATATCTTCCTTTCTCCATAGCTCTCGGCCCAGATTCCTGTCCTAAAACAGAGCACACTGGATGCTTGTATTGAACCAGACCCCAGAGGCCATGCAGGAGAAACACAAGAGGCTCTGCCTTCTTGGAGATGTGGCTGCATTTTCTTTCCCTAACCTGGTGCTCTAAGGCTTTGGGGGAAACATTTACAAGCAAAGCACTGGCAGAGTTTTAATTTCCTTTAATGACTTGCTTCCTACCCGTGATCTTGGCACCCTGCGCGGTGATTTGCCGTCAATTAATCACGCAGAATGGTGTAATGCTGCAGCAAGGGCAATGCCCTCTATGAGTCTCATAAATCTACCAGAAACAAACAACAGGGATTGCGTGCTCAAGACTCTTCATGCAAAACACCAAGCAAGGAGGTGGTTTTATGCTGTTTTTCAATCCGTCCTAGGAAGCCTGGGTACTACTGTCTTGTGCATTCTGAGTTTTGCTGTTCTAGTGTCTCTGGAGTGATTGGTCCTATGTTCTTGTTATGGAAATCCATGTTGGGAGTATGGCTTTGTGTTTTTTCCTGAATTCAGGGCAATCGTGCTCAATTGCAAGTGACCGTGTTTTAGGGCTTCTTGGTAGGGATGTCTTAGAAAGGATGCAGATTGGAAATCCATGGCATTTGGAGATGGCAGGATGTGGGGTAGTGTGATATGAGAAGTCAAGGAGCTTTGCCAGGAGCTTCTGGGGGTCTGTGTTCTGAATCTTCAGCCCGTCTTCTTGTCAGTTCAGATGTATGCTTAGAGTTAACTGCCTAGCCAAGATGGGTTTATCATCCTAATTTTAGCATGGTAAATATGAATCTATTTAATATTAAAATCCTATGAGCCTGAACACTGAGGCATACATACAGTGCATCTTTATAAATGTTCTTATGCTTCTGTCTTTAGAATATCCTTGCAACAAGAATATGCAAGCTTGGCACCTATTCCATTTGATTCAAAATCATCCCCCCACCCCTTTATAGATGCTAAAGGTTTTCAAAGCTGGTTTACTTCCAATGAGTGGATTGAATGTCTGACTTGGAATGGATTTATTCCTACCAAAAGTCACGAATGTTTGTCCAGGTTGGCAGGATCAGTACAAATGGAGCCTGCCCTCTATTTTTAGTTTCTTAATGCTCCTGTTCAACTGGAATCCTAAAATGCATGCGGTTTTTGTTTTACGAATGCAAACTATTTGCCATCAACTTGTAGACTGGAGGGGAGGGAAGACAGCATGGTGATCCTTTTATCCAAAACGTGATGGCCCATTAGTAAGCATGTGGCAACGAGGTCACAATATGAGGGAGTGAACTTGCCTATTAATGTCCTGAGGTCTGTAACCTGAAACCATGGCCACCATGAGAGTGTGGTCATCCTCTAAAAGAGTATTTAGCTTTTTTGTAGAGTACTCTACTCAGCTACTGTCTTAGTTAGGGTTTTACTGCTGTGAACAGACACCATGACCAAGGCAACTCTTATAAGAACAACATATATTTGTGCCTGGCTTACAAGTTAAGAGGTTCAGTCCATTATCATCAAGGCAGGAACACGGCAGCATCCAGGCAGGCATGGTGCAGGAGGAGCTGAGAGTTCTACCTCTTCATCTGAAGGCTAGCAGAAGACTCACTTCCAAGCAGCTAGAATGAGAGTCATATAACCCACACCCACAGTGACACGCCTACTTCAACAGGGCCACACCTTCTAATCCTGCCACTCCCTGGGCCAAGAATATACAAACCATTACAGATACCTACAAGGTTATGTTTGAGCATTTTAAGAAACAGATTTATCATTTACTTATGTGTAAATGATATATGTGGGGGTTAGTTTTACATCAGCTTGACACATGCTAGAGTCATTAAAAAGAGGATCTCATAAGTGAGAAAATGCTTCCATAGGATTGACCTGTGAACAAACCTGTAGTGTACTTTCTTGGTTGGTGATTGAAGTAGGAGTGCCCAATCTAATATGGGTGGGACCATCCCTGGGCTGAGGGTTCTGTGCGCTATGAAAAAGAAAGCTAAGCAAGCCATGAGGAGCAAGCTAATAAGCAGCACCTCTCCATGGTTTCTGTGTCGGTACCTGCTAGTGGCTCTTAACATGTTTGAGTTTCTGTCCTGATTCCCTTTGATGATGGACTATGATATTGAAGTGTAAGCAAGATGACCCCTTTCCTCCCCAACTTGCTTATGGTTATGGTGTTTTATACACACAATAAAAACCCTAAGACTGTGTGTGTGTGTGTGTTTGTGTGTGTGTGTGTGTTTAGTGTGTATATATGTGTATGTTTATGTGTGTGTGTGTGCGTGTGCGTGTGTGTGTTTAGTGTGTGTATATGTGTATGTTTATGTGTGTGCATGTGTACGTGTGTGTGTGCGTGTGTGTGTGTGTTTAGTGTGTGTATATTTATGTGTGTATGTGCGTGTGTGTGTATTTAGTGTGTGTGTGTGTTTAGTGTGTATATATGTGTATGTTTATGTGTGTGCGTGTGTACGTGTGTGTGTGTGTGTGTGTGTGTGTGTGTGTATGTGTCGCCCATGGAGTCACCTAGTGTAGGTGCTAGATACTAAAGTGCAGACAGAGCTCTGAAAGAGCATCAATCACTGTTAATTACTGAGCCATCTCCACAGCCTGCTTTTGTTTTTAAACTTGGATGATGCCCAGCCCAAGGTGAAGCACTGTGAAAACGCAGACTGACTTTTTTAAGTTTCTCTGTTCTGAGCTGGCTTCCGGTCAGTTACTTTCATGAACAGGAAGGAAATACCTGAAATTTCCATTGTCTGGCTGGGAAAATTCACGTTGAAAGTAGCCACTGGACAAGATGGCTCAGTGGGTCAGAGTTATTTGTCTTTCTCAATCCAAAGAATACACAGAAAGGTGGGAGGAGACAAAATCTCTACAGATGTCTTCTGACCTCCACACGTGCATGCTATGGCATGCACCTTCCCTCCTGACATCAGGTGTACACACATAACACTATAACAATAACAATCAAACACATAGCGGATTTTTAAGTAGTCAACCTGCAGGCGTTATTCCTGCATTGTGGTGGTTTCTATGATTCTTAGTAAAATATAGAAGGATTATCTTTTTCAAATGTGCCTGCCAGTACATTTAAACATTTCCTCCTCCTATGTGTCAGGTGACAGATGTAGACATTTGGATAAGGAGATAGGATCGATAAATATGCCAGGTTCAATCTCTTCCCAGCAACTATCTCTTTATCCTACTGACAGGGCAGGACCAGAATTAAATTCTTTTTTTTTAATTATAAATCAAATTGTGCTCACCATAAAGCATCTATTTCATCAGACAGGCAGACTACTTCTGGGATGGTTATTTTCAAGATCGCTGGTGAGATCATTGTTTAACTTGACGATGTATATGGTTCGGAAAAATTCCAGAAGTGTTTTACAGAAGGTTTGGCTAAGTGGCTGCATCAGCACTAGCCCAGAACCAAACCAAACCAAACCAGACCAAAGGAAAGCAAAAAAACCAACCAACCAAAAACCAAACCAAACCAAACCAAAACAACCTGGTCGGGTTGAAACTTACTAAAGATTCTGCCCATTTGGGGCCAGAATGTTGACAAAAATCAGACCTGACATGTCCCCAGAAGGATAGCAGGTGAAGTGTGTTTTTCTCCACCATCTAGAGATTGGCGAGAAGCTGACAGATGCTGCCAATGCCGGATGTCTTACTGATCTGCAAGGATGGACACGAGAGTGGACGAGCGTGTGAATTGTGGGAGAAAGAACTTGATGTGTATTGGGCAGCAGAGGGGACACTGTCATGGTGATTAGGGTGGAGGGCCTGGGACTTAAGCCTGGCTTCAGATTCCAGCTCAGTTGCTTATCTATGAAATTTTAAATGGGTGTTTCGAATGATTTGGTGGGTCTCGGATTTCTCCTGCTCCTGATATTATCCCCTTTGTGGGAGGTACAAGGATTACATGAGGCAATACATGCGAAATTCTTCGGATTTAGTAAACATCACTGGTGATGTTGTTTCTGTGGTGAGAGAGGTCTGAGATCTTAGGAGATGCCTCTGGTTACATGAGCCATTGGCCAGCTTCCACAGTGCTCTCTGGTGATGGGAAGTGTCTCTTATGCCCCATTTGGGGTGACGCCATTACATCTTTACTAATGCTCCATGACTTGACTGGTTGGCTGTTCTGAGGTATTATGTGATTTTCTTTTTAGGTTCCCATGACAATATTGGGAAATACTGTCGAGGGGATGGCAGGAGTGTTTTACACACACTCCTGTTGCACTTACATGCTCTGGGCTGTCCCTCAGTGCCACTTCCCAAGCCTGTCTAACCATAGCCTCTTCCTTTACAGCCCAGCATCTTTCAGGACAGTGTTTTTAAAAAAAACATCTTTTGGAAATACTGACGTCACTGAATGTTGAAATCAACTTCTTGCTTGTGGCACACCCTTCAAATACAATTCCCCCACCCACTTGGGAACACTCAAAAATCCAGATGACAGATCTCAGCATAATTTGCTACAGGGGTTATGTTTTGCAACCCAAACCAGGCACAGTGAACTTCAGACAGGGTTTTATTTACAACAGCCCCATAGACAAACACACCCCTGTCCCACCCTGGGGATGCGGTCAAGGACTGGTGTTTTGTCCTAGGATTTGCCTGGGTCAGGCTTATTGACTCCTGGAGACCTTCTGTGTGTGGAAATTGGTTACCTTGAGGAAGCACAGGAGGTTTTGTGTGCCCTGGAGGTGAGATCCAGCCTCTAGTCACCCAGCCTCAGAAAATGTCAGTCTTTTTGACCCCGTAAAGATGGTAAAGAAGCTATCCAGTCGAGGTGTTTTGGTTCCTTTCTGGAGCAGGCTGGTACCCAAGGCTCATCAGTTTCCTCTGTCATCAGTATCCCCAATACCTCATACTTTGACCTCGTAATCCCACTCCTCCTCCTCCTTCAGAGTTTCTCTGGGCCATTTTCTTCCAAGGGCCTTCTCCAACATCCTTAGCTAGGGTCAGGAGTCCCTCACGGGTGGCTCCGTGGAAGCAAGCAGAAACTTTGGTTCCCTTCCACAAAGTCCCTCTGTATTCCCCTCCAGACACTGCAGTGCTTTTATAGCATATCAATATGTCCAGGTGTAAATTGCATTTAGTGAAATTCTTGGCCGTTGACTTGACTGTCCAGTTTTGTTGGAAGAAATGCATGGTACAAATCATTCCTATCCACCCAGAGAGCACATTTAGGCTTTTTCAGTCAAGCCTCAGACCAACGAAGACCGGACCTGTGTTTCTCGTCACCACAGGCTAAGTTTGCCTTTCTAGACATAATGGAATCAGTCAACCCATAGCTTTTGTGAGCCTGGCTTGTTTTCGCACCCTCATGTTACTTTTTGAGAAGTATCCGTGTGGCTAGGCGTGGGCCTGTGACAGGTTTCTTTGTTTCACAAGAGTAATCTGTTGATGTTTATAGCTGGCTTGCCTCTAGTTTTCAGGTATTTTGTAAATTGTGTTTTTTTATCTCTTAAATAGGTGCCCTAGAATGGGATTACTATGGGGGTACGTGACACTTAACACGAAGAAACCACGGGGAGGTTTTGAAATTAACTGCGTCACTGTTAAGTCTCTGGGTACTAAGCACAGATCAATACCACCTTGGTTCCTAATGCTCCGCCCAGTAAAGACACACAGTAGGGTCTCAGTGAAACCTAGCCCAGTGACTGGCACACAGTAGGGACTCGGTGTTGCCCAGACCAGAGAAGGGCACACAGTAGGGACTCAATGTTTATAGAAAGACAAATGAATGAGATGCTCAAGTTAGTCTTCATTGTGAAATACCCTCTGACCACAAACAAATGCTTTGTTCATTCAGTGAGGCAGGGATTTCTCTGACTAACGCAGGTTCATTAAGTTCAGGCAAAGAATAGGAGAATGCAGCTTCCCTTCTCACCCTGTTCTTGAGCGAGCCTCTTGTGTCAGGGTGGTCTGGGAAGGGAAGCCAGCAATGCGGGTTGATGTGGAACCATAAGGGAGACCAGATCACTAGGAGTCACCAAGCTGTACTAAACCTTCTGAAGTTAAAACTTATCTCCTACTGGGGACCTGGTTCTTCCAGTTTGCTTCCTCTTCAGTCCCCTGTGTTTCAGACAAACAGGACACTTCTTGTGACCGTAGCATTTCTCCATTACAATGGCTATGCACTTCACAGCAATGGCCTTCCCTGAAAGGCTGTTGACATCATGGTGAGCGGTTGAGCATCAGTTGAGATGGTTTCTTCTCCCCCCACCCAAAACCTGTCTTGGCCACCATATCTGGAAACTATTCCATTCTATAGAGTTTTTGACGCTGTGCATCAGGGAGTAGCTTTCGTCAGCCACCGAGCAGGATGGCGCGCCTTTTGAACTTAGCTGTATTTCTACCTTGTTATTCTACAAGGGGCCAGGCAGCTTCAGTCCACAAACTTGAAGGCCCTCAGCATAGCAGCGGGGACTGCCAACCATTAAAGGAATGTACCTAAGGCGACCAAACATGGCTCCAGCTCTTGCAACTTTCACTAGTAAGGGGTAAAATTGTCTGGCCAGATAGGTGTTTCTTGAACAGCATTGTTTGTCAAAGAAACAGATCTGTGTCAAAAGAGGAAGTCACTACACAGCCTTGGATCTTCCTCGTCTGGATAAGCAAAGGCTGCTAGCTAGTTTTCCTTCTGCTCTGGTCTTAGGTCACAGGTCAGGGAATACAGAGGTCAGCAGGTACACAGGTCCATTTTCATCCTCACTTTATTTACAAGACGGCCTTAAGTCCGTTCTCTTGAGAGAGACGTGTCCAAAGAGATAGTCATTCATTTTTTCTCTTCTTCCCTCTGCCCAAGCCCCCCGAGTCCTCTCTCTTGTGTGAAGTTTATTCTTTAACTTATCAGTAGTTCTGCTTCTGTCCCCAGAGTGTTGGGATTACCGGAATGCCCCACAACACCTGGCTTGCTTTTGATTGCCGTGTCAATAATTTGAAAGGAAAAAAATTTTAATGTTTCCCTCTTTCCTAGAACCTTCCTACTTTTGTAATTATGTAACTCCTAAAGTATTTTCATTTTAATGTTTGAAAGCGTAGAGATCTTTGCTATGGCAACAAGCTTGGAGAGAACCAAGGTGTGAGACCTTGCTCAAGCCATATATGCTTGGTGTATATTATTACACCGTGCCTTTTAAATTATAATCTACCTGAGTGACATCAACTCAAGGCTGTAATTAGAAATGATACTTCAGGATTTGGCTTCTTAGCAAATGTCATTTTAAACAAATGAAAATTACCAAGTTAATGATTCTCATTAAAGACTACAAAACAAAACAAAAAGAAAAAAAGTACATTGCACAAAAAAATGTGCCAAATTTTCAAAAATGAATGGTCCTGCAAATTCTTCAACATCCATCATTTTGTAGTTAATCAAGATGGGAGGAAAAACTCTCTTTCATAGGCACTGAAAACAAAGAATTGGATTTCATTTTTTAAAAATCCGGTAATAGCATAATTACGAAGGAGCAGGTAGAACTAATTAGCCTGGGTGTGTTTGACTAAATTGCTTGCCTTCTTCTGGATTAAAGCATACCCAGTCTGGTATGCTGGAGAGTTTTAGCAGCTGTTTTCCCCTCTACTGAACCAGTAAGCAGTAAACGCAGCATTAAAATTCCTAGGTTGATTTCCTGCCTTATTCAGCTGGCAGAGAAATGATTCTTCTCTCAGCAAAATGAGGAGCATAACTCTTTCAGCGTGGGTAGCGTCAAACTGCTGGCAGTTTCCAGAATGGCTGCGCTGTTGTTGCTGTGCTCAGGAACTCCCGGGGGCCGTAGAAAGATCCGGTACCATGACGATACCGCCTGTAGCCGTGTGATACTTCACCCGGCATTTCTTGAGTTATGCGTCCCTCTTCCCAGTCACGCCAGGATTTGATTGTTCTGTTTTGTTTAGGATGAACGCACCCGTGGCCTACCTGGATGTGTCATGGACAGTTTCAAACATACACAAAATTAACAGAGGAGTGTGGTGATTCCTCGTGATCATCCCCAAATTGTGGCTAGTCTGTTTCATCCAGATTCCCACCTCCCTCAATTCTGTATTTAAAGTAAACTGTAAATATTTCCATACGTGTATATTAGGCCCTTGAACATTTCAATAAATATCTCTACTAGATGTATTTTTAAAAATACATTTTGTTTTATTCACCCAATGATGGTTATTTGCACGTGATAGTTGCAAATAAAATATAACAGAATTATCTTCAATTTCTAACCAATGCTTTAAGCGTGGATTAAATAAGTTTAGCATAGTGTCCTTAAGACACACGATCATACCTCAGAGTAACGTTTGAAAGTCAAATGTAAACACCAGTTTACAAAATCTAATCTCAGTACTAGAATGGCTTCATGCGACTTGAACAATTAAAATAAGGCATCCCAGGGCTCTGTATTTCGGATACTCACCACCCGATCTTCCCCTAAAGCAATCTCTGACGCAGATGGTTTTAGCACCGTCACCACACCTAGGGGAAAAACTGACAGGGATTCCAGATCAACATGTAGCAGCTGTGTGATCAAATTCCCGGTAGTTTCACAAATATCATGTTTGCATTTTTCCAATTACTAAAAATAAATTATTGAAGTAAACGCTGCCTGGCAACGGCAGCTCCTTCCTGTGTAGTTTGATGCGTGTGTTAGCATCGAAGGTTCAGTCATGAAAATCGCAAATACAGACGACCCCGTTTGCTTCAGGGCACTGTTTCTTCTTCCTAGGGAACCCTGACTTACAGAGTAGGCTGTTTGCCTTCCTGGGACTCTCACTTTCTTCTTCAGAGCTGGCCAGCACCGACTGTGGTGAACATCCTCTCCTCACCATGTCTTCACCCTTTTCCCTAGGCACCGGTGTGTGTCCTTACCCCATATGTCAATCACATTGTCGTACTGATTTTAAGTATCGGTTCCCATGGTTAGGGTCCGTTACGGCGTTTAGGACCTGTTTGTGCGACCGTTATGTGCAGATCTCTCTATAGCTTCAGTGTATGCACTTATTCATGTGTGTGACACATGCTACTCCAATTTATGAACAAAGCCATATACATTATGAATCATTATCGTATGAATGAGGAAGTAACATGTCTCCTGTGCTTTTCCACTACAAATTATGACCAGTAACGCTCAGTCCTCGTGAGCAGGAAGGAGAGTTTATTTAGAACATAACACTCAGGAGTGGGGGGGGTCCTTAGCTTTGTCGAGCTGGTTTTTGCTCTGTTTTGTTTTCTCTGTGGTTGTGTGGTATACGGTTGCTATTGGTGCCTGTGACTCCTGGTGCTTCTGGTCCTCCTCAGGGCTTAATATCCTTAGGATGCTGCCGTTCTGCAGGCATAACACGTATGACAATGGTGAGACGTTCCTTCCATCCATTCTGTCTAGTCACCACTGAGAGACAGTATCCTCCCATGACTTCTGTGTTTATACTATTGTTGCCTTTTAACTCCTAGGTTCTAGAATTTCAGAAAATTCACTCTTAGAAATTCCTTTCAGATTGGCTCACTGCATTTTTCCTCCCTCCCTCATTCTCTTCTTTTTCTTTCACTGTCTGTCTGTCTGTCCGTCTGTCTGTCTGTCTGTCTGTCGGTTGGTCTTAAATTTTGCACAATGACTCCTTTGTCCTTCTGCTCCAGTATGGATTTGTGTTCTCTCTAGCCCTGTGCTTGTCCCTTTATAGCCCTTCCTAGTTTATGCTCCTGTGTGGAAACCTGTGTGCTCAGTCCCCAGCTTCCTTCTTTCTAATAGGAACATATACAGGCATGTGTGTGTGTGTGTGTGTGTGTGTGTGTGTGTGTGTGTGTGTGGTGTGCACATGTGTGTGTGCACGTTGTTTGTATGTGATTGTGTGTGCATGTGAGTATGTTGGGCATTTGTGAATATGTGTGTGTGAGTGTGTGTGTGCACATGTGTTTGTGCATGTGTGCGTGTGTGCTACATACATACACATGTGTTGGTGGCAGAGCCCCTTGATAGAGGGATGTACTCCCTAAGAAAAGATGTAGTGAAAATAAATTTTCTAATAAACTGAAATATTTTACCTCATTTATTTTGCCACTGTGACATTTAATTTTGAACAGTTCACCCAGGATCACAACTTGTTGAATTTGGGAGGATTTGTTGTTCTACTTCTTCTGATTCCTGCTGAGAAGTTTGACCTGTCTGGCTCCTGACCTTTCCTTTGTGACCTGCTTAGCTCTGGAGGCTTTTAGAACCATCTTGCCCTCTCTAGTGTAAATTTTATGATAGCTGTCTGCAAGATCATCTGCTAAAATAATTTTTATGAGTTATTCATCGGGCCCTTTTCACTCAGAGACTGTTTCCTTTGGTTCTGGGAAATGGTCCTTTTCTTTTTAACTCTTCCTCCTCCTCCTCCTCCTCCTCCTCCTCCTCCTCCTCCTCCTCCTCCTCCTCTTCTTCTTCCTCCTCCTCTTTCTCTTCCTCCTCCTCCTCCTCTTCTTCTCCTCTTCCTCATCTTCCTTCTCCTCCTCCTTCTCATTCTCCTCCTTCTCTTCCTTCTCCCCCTTCCTCTTCCTCCTCAGTCTCCTCCTCCTTTTTATACACTGCTTCTCTTTACTCACATTTAACTCTTTACTGCGTCACTGGAACTGCTCTTCAATGGAGGTTGGATTTCTCCAATTCTTTCTTTTTATTGTTTTTATTTCCTTTTTCCATTTTCATATTTCTTTAAATCTTAACTCTGCTATTATCCCACTGACTTTTAAAAACATTTTTGCCTGTGTACATATGATGTGTGGGTGTGCGTGCGCACACGCACACACACACACACACACACACACACACACACACGCACACACGGAGGTCAGAGAATAACTTTAGGTGTTGGTCCTTACCTTCTATCTGGTTTGACACCGGATCTTTCTTGTCCTCATCCCTGTACACACCAGGCTACCTGGCCTGCAAGCTTTCAGAGACCAGGCCCCTGTGTACAGCTATATCTGGCTTTCACATCGGCCTAAGGGTCAGAATTGGCACTCAGCTTGTCAGGTTTGTGTGAACACTTTACTTACAGAACCATCTCCCTGGCCCCCATTAACTCTTCTCATCTCAGCTATCATTATTTTGATTTCTGAAAAATATTCCTCAGTTTCCTTACTCTTGCTGTTCAATAGACTCTAGCTTTACGTTTGGAATGCCTCTTCAATATTTCTTTGAAGATGCTAATCATGGATTTTGGAAGTTTTCTCCAGCTTTCCATGTGCCTTGGATTGATCTCTGGCTTCCCTTTAGGCTTCTTCAGTAGTAGTTCACATGGTAGCTGCCATCTTGGATTTTGGCAGTTGAACTGATTGAGAGACGTGTTCAAAGAATGTAGCCCTGCATCTGGCATGGATAAGGACTCAATATTTTATGCTGGTTTTGTTCTTTAATGCTTTTCCACAAGCCTGGACATTGACGTTCATATAGCATCTTGAAGTCCTTTTAAAAACTAAACAGAAAGCTGAACCTTTTCTAAAATAGTGAAAAATAGAAAAGATTAGTTTTATAAGAAACCCGAGATTTTTTTTTTAAATTAAAGAATTTTGTTCCTGCCTCTGTTTTGATTGGTTTTGAGAAATGGCCTAAATAGTGCATTAGGAAACAGAGATCCTACTGACATTTATAAACTAATGAAGTTTGATATATGTCATTATAACTTAAGGAATATTAAAGTTGTTCTTTGTAGTAACCGTTTTCTCCATTTTGGCTTTTTTTTGGCTTTTTTTCTTTTCATCAACAGAAGAGCTTGATAGCCCAAGATTCCTAATAATTTATAGCCTATTTTTTGTGTGTGATAACCCAAAATTTGAGTAAACATCTGGCTCTGTTGCTGAACGTCATCCTGTGTGTTGTCACAGGGGGAGGGATGTTGTGACTCCAGGTACCTAAGTTCACCAATGAATGGGTGGAGGTTCTAGCTAGGTGTTGTGAAGGTCATCTAAGGTCAAATGACATTAGCAACTTAAGGGCAGAAGGCCTGCAGAGAAACTCTACCTTCCCTGTGCATGCTGGCAAGTGTCTGCCGCCAAGCCAGATCCCAACCTGCAGCTCTGCCTTCCCTTCCCTCACACTGCGATTCTGCCAAGGTGACCAGACTAACTGCATTTTTATCTTTCAGTTGTTCTGCCTGGTTTATCCTATTTGCTTTTGAATTGTTTATTTATTTTATGTATATGAGTACACACCATAGCTGTCTTCAGACACACCAGAAGAGGGCATCGGATCCCATTATAGATGGTTGTGAGCCACCATGTGGTTGCTGGGATTTGAACTCAGGACCTCTGGAAGAGCAGTCCGTGCTCTTAACCACTGAGCCATCTCTCCAGTGCCTGTTGTTTTCTTTTCAGCTCCTTCAAACAGCTCTTGGTTCTTAGAACCAACCTTATCGTCAGTACCGTTGAACTGCCTTTAGAGTCACGTTCTTTCTTATGTGTATCAAGACTCATGCTGAAGAATGACTTCTGGGTTACAGAAGTAGCCTTAATTTTATATCTGTTTTAATGTCTCTGTCCACTAGTTCAGTGCGCGCACACACACACACACACACACACACACACACACAAGCATACAAGGTAATGAGCTTCACTATGGCATTTGCACATCTGTGTCACTCTTCCCTCCTGCTCCCCCCACCCCCGCCACATGCCCCACCCCCTTGGTCTATCTCTTGGTAATCTTCTTGATAAAATCATTGGAATTCCAAGTGGCTGTTCTCCTGGTGAGTCTGATCGAGGTAGTTCCAATTTTTGAACCAGGTACTCACTAATGCATGCACTCATCTGATAATATATTGACATCTGTTCTTACTATAACTGGAAATTTACTTTGATATTATCAGGGTAGACGAACTACTTTTTATTTCCTGTGTCTTAAGCCTGTTAGTTTCGAATGGATTCAATCTAGAAAGAGCAAAGATTAGAAATCAAAGTTTCAGAAGAACCTCCCCTAATTCACTGCTAAAGGTAGACAGACCCGGGATACCAAATGAGGTGCTTTCTGAATTAGAATTCACCTAAGGGACGTTATTGGCTTTCTAGGCAAGAACAAAGACCATTTTGGAATCCGTGTCAGTTTTTATAGGGACATATAAATGCAAATTAACCTCATGCATTTCATGGGCGAGCTTTTACATCTTTCTAAAGCACACGGAAGCCCATACATGAACCTGCCGGTGACTTGTTACCCCGTTACACTAAAGTCGATGTAAGCAAGCTTGGGTGCTGGTAAGGCTGCTCCTCGTGCATCATCACGGTGTCCTGTCTCTATCACACACATAGACGCGACACTGTCAGGACAACAGAGAACCCTTTATAGCATTAGGATCCAAATATATGACAGGCCATTGACTTTTAAAAGCAGTCACAGCAATTTTCAAACATACACAAAAGCCTTTTGATGCAGTCCATCTACCCACAGCCAGCTTTAACTCTTACCAACCCGCAGCCGCCGCCGCTCCTGGGTTGATCCCCTTTACCCTCTCATGCTGAGTTATCTTAAACATATCCACGGCGGCTTACCATTTTATTAGAAAAATATCTCATGGTCGTTTTCTGAGAGAACCCAGGTTTTTTAATCTCTGCAATGTCACTATCACATCCAAACAAGATTGACAATTGTTACTTAAAATCGAGCTGTCAGTGTGTGACTGACAGTGATCGTCTCATCAATACCCTTGGTGATTGCTTTGTGAAAATAGAGTGCAAGTAATTTTATATGCTGCCTTTCACCGGCATACGCCTTAAGACGATTTTAACTCTAAAGATCTCTTGCTTCTCTCTTTTAAAGTACGCTTTTAATATTCAGCTTCTTTGTTGAACGGGCCAGCTTTAATTTTCTGCGTAAAAAGAAAAAAAATCTCCCGTTCCACAGCCTGCTGATTGTATCCCCATGGTCGCATTTTCCGTATCGTGCAGCTGTATGTACAGTTCCT
This sequence comes from Rattus norvegicus, assembly GCF_021556685.1. NCBI lineage: Eukaryota > Metazoa > Chordata > Mammalia > Rodentia > Muridae > Rattus > Rattus norvegicus. Next base: position 30,969,699 of record NC_141535.1, on the reverse strand, counting down.
TTGGTTGAGCATAGACTTGATGAAAGGCAGGCCTCTATCCTACATGGAAGCTGGGGGGTTCCCCCTCATCCCACCATGGGGCGCAGAGTGTCTGCTTCCTTCCATGAGTTTGGTGCAGGGCTAGAGCCCTGGTCCAGCCGCAGCCTGACCTAACCAGCCATTATCGAATTCCTCGCTAGCATTTCTCTTCACAGTTTCAGCAGCCACGGATGAGTCTGGCCTTGCTCCACTGTAGCTCTGCGCTCCTGGACTTAGAAGACCTTACCTACTTCCACCCTTTCACCCAGGGTTTATCCTGGCATCATGCTCACTTGTTTTCTCTGCACAGTCTATAATGGATCGATTTATAGTTCTCTGTTGCCCTAGCCTGCATCTGTTTCACAGAACAAAACACTGTCTGGGACACTGTGAGAAGAGACTCCTTGAGTCAGGAGATGCCTGGTGCTAGTTTTCCTCTGAGACATTTGTGACACCTGTCAGTTGAGCCTGTTCTATTCCCAAGGAATCTCCCAGTTCTCGTGCCTGGCTTAACCTGGTGGGTTTTTTTTTTTTTTTCAGCTTGACCACTGTTTGCTCTTTGTCATGAGTACCTGATGGCGTCTTATCAGAGACATGTACCTCATACCCCGAGATGCTCCTCAAGAGCGTAGTGAGGAATAGTCCTTGTGGGACTTGATAAAGTCAAGGTCATGGCCACTGGTTGGTGATAACCTTCTTTGGAGAAAGACAAACGTAAGAGCCAACTCAGGTTTAGACAGCAGACGGCCATGCTGTGCTCTGTGGCTCTCTTTGTGCCTTTTGTGAGCATGGCTTAATCTCCACCGTGCTGACTCACTCCACTCCGCTTTGTCGCTTCTTGGCATTGAGTACAACTCTGATGTGGCCATCTCAAGTATGAAAATACTGACAAAGTCCAGTTTTCAGTCACAATGTTAAGAACCATTGTCATACAATTTACTTATCCTTTAATATGCTCACGCCACATACATATTCTGCTTCTGTCTGTCTTTGTCTCTGTGTGTCGCTGTCGCTGTCTCTGTCTGTCTCTCTCTCTGTCTCTGTCTCTCTCTCTCTCTGTCTCTCTCTCTCCCTCTCCCTGACCCTCTCCCTCCCTCCCTCCTTCCCTCCCTCCCTCTCTCCTTCTCTCATTACTTTATTTCAGGTTCAGTATTGGGAAAAAAAGAGTCACAACACTAATTTAGAATTTTTTTTTTTGGTTTGTTTCAGCTGTCACTTCTAGATTTTCACATCCGAAACCCACATCCTGTTTTGTGGCTCACTATGGAAAATCGAATTGAGCAACATTAGGGACAAAGACTGGTTTTCCTTTGCTCTGAAGATACCTCAGGCTCTGTACAAAAACTGTTTTCCATTAGAGGGAAAACGTTGTGCAGTAAGGCTCCCGAGAAACGATAGTGACCGCCAGTGATGCCATCAGGAAATGGTTCTTCAAGTGTTTCAGAGTATAGGCACGAATCTTAGATGAACTGGGAATGCAAATGACTTTGTAGAATTAGAACACTAATGATAAAGACGTCTCCTGAAGAAAAAGTTATTCTAGGAAAGTGTGACTTTTGAGTTTGGGGACATGAATGAGGGACATAGTAAGTAGGACACACAAGTCAAAAATCTTGATTAAAATAAACAAGAGCAGAGCCACGGTTCAGGAGACGTGGGGTTCTGTTCTGTGGGGTAAGAAGGGTTAAACAGTGCATCATCAGTGATCTCAACAGTAGACTAAACAAGCTGGGTGCACCCCTGGGCGTCTGGGTCCTTGGCCATTGCTTTCAGACCTTGGCACTGATGCCTATGATGAAAGTTACAGTGTTGTTTAATGTTAAATAAAACTTTCACTTCAAAATGGTTGTGATTTCAAGTGGCTTTTCCTGAAGGATGTGGCAGCCCATACTAGGAATCCCAGCATTTGTGAGATAGAGGTAAGAGGGTCATGAGTTCAAGGTCAGTCTGAACTACATAGTAAGACTACCTGAAGCACGCAGGCACGCACATGCAGAAGAAAAAATATGTAAATAAATAAAATGTTTTCATGTACAGAAAATTCAGGAAAAGGCAAAGAATATGTCTTTAAATTAGAGACAAGTCTTGTCTTGTCGGCAAGTGACTCTTATATTTGCTGGTCACAAGAGCAGAGGTCGAGTGTAGATTGTAGCTGTGAATGGTACTAGTTAGTTTCCCAGCCCTTAAAGGATAATGTTTGGGTTCTGTTCAAACATGTGTTGCTGAGAAGGCTGAAGACAGACAGGTGGGAAAAAGATGACTCCCTTATAAACATTAATTTAAACGCAACTTCAAGTAATGGATTTGATTACATTGAGCATTCTTTTGTCTTACCTCTAAAATGTTGTTTGTAAAGTCACCGAACCCAAACAGAAACGTAACACGATTTCATGATTTCAGCCCAATCCTTCATGACTTGCCCAAGGCGACATCTCACCCCGTGGTGTGGGTTTAAATCACTTCACAGTTTATGAGTCACTTTGCTTGTCATAGATATAACACGATGTTTTCTAAACCATTTGTAGGCTGGTCATGAAAATAGCTAATCACCAAGTTGGCTCAAAAGGATGATAATTATGGCCGTACAGTGGAAGGCCAGATGTCTTCAGTGTTTGTTAGAAGCTCCAGTATTAAGGAACAGAGGAAAGAATGAAGGCAATACACAATGGTGTCAACAGGCAGGCTGTCCCTGAGGGGACCACCTCGGGCTGTGCATGCATATCCCTCAGCAAGGGGGCGTGTTCTTTTGTTCCAAACATGTACAAGAAAAAGAAACGATACCAGTCAGATTGAGAAAATCTCTTCCATTTTAAGCTGCATTACGGGGCTAACCTGGGCTCACCGTGGCCCTCACCATGTGGCTGTGGGGATTTCTCTTGTAATGTGTAACCAGTAGCTCAGTTACGAAGCAGAAAAGCCCCTGAAGCAAGCTTCTGCTTCTCCACTTGGTTCAGCCAGACTCTGGGGTTTCAAATGTGTTTCAGTTTATTCGTATCTATTTTAGGCCTACTAATCTGTACTCTGTTCTGTTTCCAGAGATGTGGTGAGGTTCAAATTATTATGTCAAAGGGGAGAGTGTGGCCGTTTGAAATTGTGTCTCATTAGAATCGTGTCTGCCTTTTCAGTTCTCGAGATCCGGACCCCATGAGTATTTCTTTGTTTATTAAAAAAGTTAAGGAAGTTGTATTTTTTTTCTCCTCGTGAATTATCAGGCGTTTTGATCGCAAATGAAACTGGATCATTTCATTTTTAACTCTCCAAGAATTCTGCTTTCAGATCCGGCGAGGTTCCATTTGAAGAAATATACTTTCAGTTTCTGTGAGGATCATATTCTTTGGGAGATTATATATATATATATATATATATATATATATATATATATATATATATATATATATATATTTGGAAAAGGTGGCTGGCTTTCCGAAACACACAGTTGCTCTGCTAGGACTCTCTCAGGGGGGCAGAAAGAGAGTAATAAGATCAGGAATCACAGAATGGTTTCTATTTCAAAATCCGACTGCCTGGCCTGGCCTCCATAGTTCAGGTGGAAATGAAGAAAGGACAGGGAGCAGGAAATTGAGTTCCCCCTGGGTAACACAGGGCCACACAACACCCCCCTGGGTGACACAGGGCCACACAATATCCCCCTGGGTGACACAGGGCCACACAACATCCCCCTGGGGGAGGCTGGGCCACATAGCATCCAGCTGGGATCACAGTGTAGGCCATCACCTGAGGGCCCAACGTCTTGGTAGAAATAGTGTTCTCTTACATTTTCATCCTCATTCCAAATATTCTGACTAAAGCCCTGCTGCCTGCTCTACAAAGAATGTGCACGCACACAATCCTGTGCAAGTGTTTGCACATCTACGCTCTCCGGTCCCATGATCACTATTGTGCCTCTGTCTTCCGGAACTGCAGCCAATATTTAAAGATTGGAGAAAAAAAATTTTTCCCAATACACACTTGGTCCTTTGGCTTGCTTTTTGCTCTTCTCCTGAAGCCATTAATGAGAAACCCCAGATTGCCAGACTCCTGGGCATTTTGGACTCTGCTTCACCCCAGAGCTCGGAGCTTTATGGATTACAGGAGTGTGCCATTGCTCCCAACCTCCTCTTTCTGTGGGTGACTTTTTTTTTCCTGTTCTCAGTGTAATGGTTTGTGTGTCCCGGCTGGCCCGCTCATTGGCAAGGGTTGGCCATTGGCAAAGGGGGTGGGGGGAGCTGCTGCAGCATAGGTGACCTGCTCAATCTGTCAGTATTTGCTAGATGAAAGTGTTGAGACATTTTTTTTTTCTTTGAAGTTGTTTGGTATCAACATCAGCTGTTCCAACAGCTGGAGAGGGGAATTAAGATCGTGCGAACAACATCATTTCCACATGCAAACATACTCTGTCTCTTAAAGTGGTAATATAGTATGGAGAAGCCCTTCAGAGTTGATTTGTAGTCTTGTAGTCTTGCCTGGGTTGATTTGAAATCATTGCTTCGTATCTTTGCATGTGTCTGACCATGCCGGGGGAGGTTGCTAGGTCTGTAATTGTTGCCCTGCTGGTTTGCGGGGGCGGGGGGATAAGGACATCTTTGTCTTTGCTATCTTTTAGGAGGGTGAGTGGAGAGAAAATATTAAACATGTTGGCTCTTGTAACCTGAAAGGACTGGGCAAGTCACGTCCAGCTCAGTGACAAAGGAGATCATGAGACCTGAGGAGGGAGGTGTCTTTCTGGAGCCTGCAGTCCTCTAAGCTGAGGTCTGCAATATTTCTAGCCGTGTGGTACTGGGCAAAACATTGAACGAGCCTGAGCCTTAGTTTCCCAACTTGTAAACTGTGGGTTACATTTTGAGTTGCAAAGAAATGGAGATCGTAAAAGACTTGGCACAGCTTTCGGGCAGGTGTCGAGAAGATCCTGACAGATGTGATGGCTTCTACACAGAAGCAACTTCCACAGCCTTTAGAGAATGCGTTCCTCGGATTTGAGATACAGGACTTAGGTCACATTGCCCCAGCATAAGAAGTTTTCTTCCTGGGTTGGTGATGTACCTCAAATGATAGACTGCCTGCCTGACATATATCTAGAACACCATGAGTTGATCCACGGTACCACATAAAGCGACCATAGTTGCCTGTGTCTGTAATTGCATAGGGGGAGAAATGCCATTGCAGCAAGAAATGATTGTAGAAGTGATTTGTAGCAAGTATGTTTCTTTCTTCAAATCAAAGGGCTCCTTCGTTCCCCCCTTAAAGCATAATATAGAAGCTTTTATCAGAAAGTAGAGTCAGGAAAATTGGAAGTTCAAGGTCCTCCTTTGCTATCCCAAGACACGAGAGATGCTGTCTCAAGGGGGAAAAAAAGAAAACAGAAGTTAGGCTTGGCCTGTGTCTTTGAGCGAGCTGAAGCAGGCAGCCTTGCTCCTCACCTCAGGGCCCTCCTTTTCCTCAGAGTCATGTGATCTGACGCTACTTCCTGAGGCCCTGGTTGCTGCTCCCTCTATCAGCCCCACCTCTTATTGGAAAAAAAAGAGATCTGAGGGGCAGCAAAAAGATGGAGCCTCCTGGAGACATTCTGCCCTTCATTTTTACCAAGCCATCCACACTGCACCCCGTAGCAGCCAAAATTCCTATCTGGAGGGAAAGGTTCGAGGCATTTTATCATTAGAATGGAGACAGGTATGGTATCTGTCTAATAATGGCGGCTTAGAATAAAAGTCGGCAACAGTGGTAATGGTTTCTTTTTGATGACTGAAAGAGAAATAGGTGGACCTCAGGATGACCTATCCTCACTCCCCATGCAAATCTGTTGGCCTCTGCCTTTAACTAGAAGCTGCTTACCTGTGGTTTTGCTACCTCAGGGAGGTTGCATAGTGGGAGAAATGCCATTGCAGCAAGAAATGATTGTAGAAGTGATTTGTAGCAAGTATGTTTCTTTCTTCAAATCAAAGGGCCCCTTCGTTCCCCCCTTAAAGCATAATATAGAAGCTTTTATCAGAAAAGGGGAGACAGTGCCTGCTGTTGCTAGGCAACCAGAAAAAAAAAAGCTGCAAGCCCAGCTACAGTCACAGTTGGCAAGATTTTCCCAGAAACCTAGCTGCTCTTGCAAAGTCCTTTGGGTAGCGTTAGCAGACATGCATAGAGGGTGGGTAGATGCCTAGCGGGGGTCCTTCTTCATCCTCAGCCCCCTTTTCCAGACCTTCTTTTTGCCCACACTAGTGAACCCCATGATAAATGGAGTATTGAGACCATGTTTTGTTTGGTTGGCTAGTTTTTTTGTTTGTTTTCTGGAGACAGGGTTTCTCTGTGTAGCCCTGGCTGTCCTGCAACTGTGTAGACCAGGCTAGCCTCAAACTCAGAAATCCACTTGCCTCTGCCTCCAAAGTGCTAGGATTAAAGGCCATCATGCAGCCTGAGACCAAGTCTTGACTTGAGAATTCTGAAGAAAGATACGGAGAGTCTATGACACACACAAGGCTGTCTGCCTTTTTGAGACCTAAACCCACTTAAGAAAATCAATGGGAGGGGTTGGGGATTTAGCTCAGTGGTAGAGTGCTTGCCTAGCAAGAGCAAGGCCCTAGCAAGGCCCTGGGTTCGGTCCCCAGCTCCGAAAAAAAAAAAAAAAAGAAAATCAATGGGAATCCCTTTCTCTGGCAGCAGTGAATGTGACCGTTTTTATGCAGCTGACACTCCCTTAAGAAGGAAAAGTTCACTCCTAGGATGCAGATGACCTCACTAGATGGTGGCTGTGTTCCTCTCTTCCTGGGCATGGGCATTTTCTCTCTGGTTGACCAGAAGGTCGCTCTATTTCCTAATTCTGAGGCAGAAAGTGTCATCTGCCTTCTGGGTCCCCAGTGGAGTCTCTTGTAACCTATAATGTCTTTCAGTTGCAGATTTGAACTCCTTCCAGACTGAATCCCCAGATCCCCAGGACTCAAATCAACGTGGCCCTCAGCCACAGACACTCATAACAGAAGCAAAACTAACTCCCCCGATGGCGGCCGGACATGGTGGAGATGCTGGGGATGGAGCTGAAGAGAACATTGTTTACCTCTGATTGTGTGGCCATTTGTTTTTCCAAGCAAACAAAACCACTGTCACTTTGGGGAGAACCTTTCTTTGGCCCCAGTCCTCGTGTGTGTGTGATTCTCTGTGCCCGAATTGCTTTAAGAAGAATATTTAATATTTCATGTATGTTCAATTTTTGACATGAGTCTAATAATTAAATTATTAAAAAAAAAACCAGCTCTCTGCGTGTCATCTTTAACTGATCTCACCCACTTTCAAGTTTCTAGAGGAGAAACTTCACTTGAATAAGCCGAAAGCTATGAAAAAGTTGTTTTCACTTTGAAATTCCATATTACATGTTGTACCCATTCATCTGGAGTGTGAAATACATTTTAAGATAAAGATGAAGCCATTTTGGTTTGGAGAATGATCTCCCCCAGGGCTGAACTATCATAGCGGTTTGTTATTGAGGGTAGCTTTGATACCCCAAAGAAGGCAGAGGAAGGGATGGGAAAGATCTTTTCTCACTTGGTTCTTACAAGTGAATGTCAGGAGGCCTTCAGAGTTGGGGTGCTGTCACCTTCAATGCACAGTTCTTGTGTCCTCAAAAACCTGTTCATACTAGGTTGGTGCTGTGCCAGAACACAGTCTGGACATGCTCGGGACCCGAGCCACCCTGCCCTGTGGCTCACTTTCTTGAACGAATGCTGCTGGGTTCTGAGTCTATTCAGCACCGTCTTTTAGCCCAGCCCAGAGCCTCTGTGACAACTTGGCTGTAAATAGTGAAACTTCCAAGAGAGAACCCTCACTTGGGCCTTCTCAAGCTGGATTGAATGTCAAGGACTTCCATGACTACAAGGAACTCAGCCTGCAGGCCTTAAGGACAAAGGGGCCAGCTCTTGGTGAAGCTTGCTGCCTGCCTGGGCTCTTCTACAGAGGGACAACGGGCGTTCTTGATTTCACAGTACTGTGGCTCTCTCTGAGAAAATAAAGCAGGAATGTTCTCATCTTATTTGGAAATATTTGTCTGTGTTCCGGTCAGTGTCAATAAATATCTTTTGCTTCATTATTTTACTCTGCAAATTTAATATTAAACATAGGACCATAGCAAACACACACATTTCACACACGCAAATCGGTCCTAATGGAAACTGAAAAGGAATGGTAGGGGTGGGGGCCAACCACTAAATTCATCCAGAATTGTGGCAACAACAAAGTGGGAAGGGAATATGGTGGGAGGAAGGGCAGTCACTAAGACCCCAACTTACTTTTCCTGAAGTTATAAATTGTCTCCATATTTTCACAGGTCAAATTTTAAGACTTTAAAGATCTCTTTGGAGAGGTTTTCTTTTCCAGCTTCTGTCTATCTGTGCTTTTCTAAAAGTGCATTAAAAAGTCCAGTGACTAAGTTTTCCCCAGGAGTCATTAAAATTCGAACATCTTACTAAAACTCTGTTACTTTATCTCTGAGGCAAACTCCTAATGACATGAGCCCCACCCCACCCCACCCCAAAGACACCTAGGAAGAAAAGCTCCTTTCTGTCTCCACTAAAGCGGATCTCAGAAACCTATATCCTTTGAATGGAATGCCTCAAGTTATTTCCATCTATATCTTTGTTCTGATAACTATAAATATCTTTTTTTCATGATGGAGGATATGGAAATAGTAAGAATATATAAAGGTGTTTTAAAAAAAAGTCCCCATGGAGTTCTGCCTTAAATTCTGTACTCAGTTTTCCTACAGGCTATGAAAACCGGAGCCTCCATGCAGCCCTCTTGCTAGGACAGTTTTCGAGATAACGGAACGAGATAACATTCATCTGGTCATTCTGTTACTCTTGGCCATTCTGTTATTTAATGTTTCAGTGTTTTAACTGATGCAGCTAGATGTCCTTCCTTTGGAAGTTCTTCCTTTGCACATGTCTTTACTGTGCAATGAGCACAGATCTTGTAGCAGCTGAACGGCTTGTCTGCCTACCACATCCACCCCTACATTAAACACATTGCTACCACTATCTTGATAGCAGATGGGACCTTTGAAACGAGATTTGATTATGAGGGTAGAGCCTGCATAGATGGGGTTAGTGCTTATAAAAACCATGGAGGGTTTTTTATAAAAACTGTGGAGGGCCCACAGTCCTTTCATCCTAGGGAGGATGTAGCAAGAAGATCTTTTCTGTAACTCAGGAAGTTGGTCTTCATTGGACACCGAATCTGCTAATGCATTGCTCTCAGAACTTTCCAGATTCTGGATATAACATTCTGTTTTTCATAAGCTACCCAGCTCATGATATTTTGCAAGAGTGACCTGAACAGGTTACAACAGAACTCAATAGAGGTTGACTCCCACACAGATTCACTAATCTTCCGAGAAGGCTACCCTTTCCCAGATCATAGAGGAGTGTCTTCCATAAGGATCTGCTGCGTCCCTCAAGGTGAAGCTTAAAAGGAAGCTATCATGTGTTCATCCTGGAATGAAAAACATATTGTTCTGTCCTTTCCGGGTGGCATGAATTTATGCATCGTCTCAAGTCCAAGTTACCATGAATTTCATCAGGATGTGTAATTGCTGTACCCATCCACCAGCCAGCTCACTTGCAGCAAATGTGTGTGTGTGTGTGTGTGTGTGTGTGTGTGTGTGTGTGTCCACATGAACATGTCATGCAAGCTAAGAAGATGACACAATTCAGTCACGAGATACCAGGTAATAAGAAGCAAGGGGTTCTCCTTCCTATGACTTGAGGTTACTCTTGCTCCACCCTCCTCTGACCTTCCCATCAGAAGGCAGCAGCACTTGAGAGACCGGGTTTTGCATCAAATGCTCTGCTTAACTGGCTGTGTGTCCTTGATGTTCTGCTTCACCTCTCTGTTTCTTCATCTATAAAAATGAGGATGGTTGCCTTATAGGATTGTCGTGAAGATGCGACAGTTAAGCAATGTGGTTAGAAGAGAATCAGGGTGTCGTAGTACTCAATATATGGTGTCTACTATCACTAACGATCTTCTAAAATTTGCTTAGCTTTGCCCCAAAGGTTAGGAAGATTGCTTTTGCTTGCCAGACGACGTGAGTGGAGAATCATACATGCTTGGAGATGGTCTGGAGCAAGTGCCCACAGTGTTAGCTTTCAACTCATTTGCATCCTAAATGTCCTGCCACTCATGTGTCCAACAAACATTGATTGACTGCGTGCAAGAGGGGAAGTGTTCTGTCAGGGACAAAATGAAGACGAGCAGGCCCACACATCTGCACTAACAGATGATCCTAACAATGGCACAGAAATGACATGGAGACATGCCCGTTGCCATGAGAACTCATAGGAAGAGGCTGCTGGGGGCTGGTATGTGTCGGGCTAGGGGGAGCGGGCTAAAGAGTCTCCTGAGACTTGAATAATAGAGGGAGTAGATAGAGAAGACATTTGCATCAAGGGGGAGACAGCCATGTGTGAGTCTGAGTCCAGAAATATAAAAGGAGAAGACAGAGACGTGGTGGCAGACATTTAGAGGTGCTCATACATAATGAGTTTCTTCTCCTGGATCAGGTAGCCTGTGAAATTGTCTCTTTGCCTCTCCAGTCACCCTTATGCACTGTAGCAGGGAAAGAATGAGGTCACCCATCATCCTTTGGTAACTGACCAGGTTCTGCAAAAGGCCAGACTGTGGAGTAGAGAAGAATATCAGTTTCCATATTAGCATGTTCTCAAAGGGTGATGCAATTTCTGTCATCTCCCCTCTATACCAACTTCTATTAGCAATGTGGATTCTAGTCAAACGGGCATTGACATCTGTTTCCACGGTCCTAAGTTGTAATGAAAAAGAAGTAAACGGTTCCTGGCATCCCCTGAGGATGCAGATTATAGTGGAGTTCCAAAAGGGAGCATCAGAATGTTTCTTTGGGATGGAGGAGAGAGTTTGTATGATGACAACACAGGATTGTGGCAGAAGGGGGCGAGGAGCTGCCGTGCTTTCTGTCTCTGCTCTCTTCTCCTGTCAACTTTGCTTCCACCCCCAGATCCCATTTTCATTTATCAGTAAATAATAATAAATCAAAAGAGAGAAGGAAAGAAAGGAAGGAAGGGTGGGAGAAATGGAAGGAAGGAGGGAGGGAGGGAGGGATTAGGCACGCGGATAGAAGATTCCAGAATCTTATGATTGACATGAGGAAACACTAGAGCTCTTTCTAGACTGGCTCCTCTGTGTAGATATTCCTGTGGTCGTTTGATTGAGAGCCCCCATAGTCTTGGGCATTCAAGTACCTGGGTCTCTAGTTGGTGGCACTATCAACCAATAGGATTAGTTTAGGGGTAGGAGGTACGGCCTTGCTGTAGGAAGTATGTGACCGGAGGCTACCCTTGAGAGTTTAAGGACACCTGCCATTTCTAGTTTGTTCTTTCTGTGTCATGCTTACCATTCAAGATGTGAGTCCAAAGCTTCCGTTCCTGCCACCATGCCTGACCCTGGTTGCTGTGTCTCCCTACCATGGTAGACTCATCCCTCCGGACCCATGAACCCAAATGAACTCTTCGCAAGTTACATTGGTTGTGGCTTTACCATGCAACAGAAAAGTAAATCCCTTTCACCAGAGTAAAAGAGGCAGTTAGAAGATACCAGAAAGCCAGACCTGAGCTCTGCTTCCTAAATGTCTCCAGCAGTACTGGCTTCCACCACCCTAAAAATCCTGTTCATAGAGCATGGGTTCACACTAGGTAACACTTACGCCCCTGGAGGCCAGTGAGAGAGGAGCCTGCCACCAGATGGACATGCCTGTAGCTTTGCCTCTGGGCTAAGTTTCTTATGTATAAAATGGGCCCCTTGGCAAAAGTCAGACCTTGCAGAGCTAGATTGAGAACTACATGAAACAAACCCATGGTACACAGCAACCACTCTAAAAATGCCACGTGAGGAGGAGAGGGGTGAGGAAAAGGCAGGCATGAGTGTGAATGTGTTTGAGAAACAAACCAGCCAGGACCTTCTTCAGGTTTTCAAAGTTCACGTTCCTGGGTCCAGGAACAAGACATCCAAGACCTGAGCGTACAGGACACTTAACTCAGAGGAAGAGCTCCGAGCTCAATGCTGAAGTGAGGAATAGAAGCATCTTTGGAAGTCTCAGATCGGCTTGTGCAGAACAGGAACAAGAGATCCAGCCATAGATCTTGGACTCTGGCTGCTGGGTTTGCAGCAGTCATTTCAAGTGGCTGATCACACATGGCTTGGGGCAGGGGAATTTCAAGTGGGACCACGGTTCAGTGGTTGTATAGAGGGCTTCATGGCTGAGAAACTTCAACATGGGATTACTTGAATTCCAGTTATGTACCCAGAATATAACTCTTGGAGAGGTAGGCAAGTCAGGAGTTTTAAATACTGCCAACAACCAAGACTTTTTTTTTCTTTTACTTTTGTTAATTTTACTAGCTTCTATAGCTGTATTTAAGAAATGTCTTATATTCCTGCAAAAGTCCCGGCTCCCGTTCTCTCATTGAATTTTAATTCGTAGGCCTGGCAGCAAGGCCGATTAATTTATCTCCATCTCTAGCCAGCTCAGGTGTCAGCTGGGCCCGGGGATCCATGGAGTCTCAGCTCCAGGGAAGGTTTAGGACGCTCGTGCATCCAGACACTCCCTAGAGGAAGACCTTTTTTTTCTGTAAAAGGAATCTTACTTATCTGTTAAAATTCATTTTCAACATACCTGTTAGTTTGTATGTTTTTTTTTCTTCCCTTCTTTCTCCTCAGATGACTTCATTGTGTTACCTGCCTGTGTACGGATTGGGGGAGGGGGCAGTGAAAGGGAGGGAACGGGCACTCAGTGAATGGTTTACTTCTGGTTAGTAACTCAAGTTAAACATTTAACGATGGATGCTGGTCTGATTTGAAATACCACTCAGGGGTAAGTGCCTGACTCCTGTTTTGTCTGTGTTCTCCATACCTCTTGCCCAAGGGCTCTGACATCATGGCTAATGTCTAAGCAGGCTTCCTGGGCACTTTCCATAGCTTATTTTTTTTTTTTTTTACGATCTCTAACCCAACAGCTTCAAATATAAACATAAAAGCAGCCAGCCTCAGCGAGAGGGCCTGCATGGGCCAGGGAGCTAAAACATTCTCCTCGGGAGCACGCTAGTCATTTCTCTTGGCAGCTCCACAGCTTGCTTGGAAAGCTTGGGTCTACCTCGCCACTGCTGGCAAGGCAGACTGTGATTGGTGGAAGACAGAAGCAGGTGCCAGCAAAGAACAATGGGCTTTTAACTCAAGTTGGAGGAACCAAGGCTCAGAACACCTCTTGAAGACCTGCCTTTAAACATTTGCTTCTCCTAACTACCCTGCAAACAATAGCCAATGGGCCTCGAAAGTCACCAACCTTGTTAGCACAGGAATCTCTTGCAACATAAAGGTAGCGGTGGGGGTTCCTTTCTTTCTTTCTTTCTCTCTTTCTTTCTTTCTTTCTTTCTTTCTTTCTTTCTTTCTTTCTTTCTTCTTCTTCATCTTCTTTGCAATATTTTGGGGGCTTGGGGGGGGGGTGTGAGAGGAAAGAGCTTTCTTCTACTCCCGGTTTAAAGCTGTTGTTTTTAGCACGCTGATCATACAACTTGACCCTTCCGGGCAAACCTTCCCGTGCAAGGTTCTCATTAGCTCTGACACTAGAATGAATGCAAACATATCTCGGTTGAGGCCATATTTTGAGTCACCCACTTGCAGGGAGATTTTCCTAATGTGGAGTCTGAGCCTGCTAAGCACTGTTGCTATGGAGACGGTGTGAGAGATTAATTAAGGCGAGAACAGATGTTGTGAAGTGTGTGGAATACGCTGTTTGCTGTTAGTAATTAAAGAGGGTGTGTTTGTACGTGAGGGAGGAGAAAAATTAGAATGGTCAGGCAAAGCCGTCAAGGCAGTGGCCACGTAACCTTTCCCCCCAGTAAAACTCACCACTAACACCACTGCTGACACCACTGAAATCCCATCCACCCGGGCCAGACAGAACAATTACTTGAAGTGGCCAAGAGGTCTGCCCAGTCTTCCTTTCTTGGTCTGATTTGTAAGTGGCATAAGAATATACGAAAACATGCTCTTGAACAAGTAGGTTCAAATAACCTGTCATCTGTCTGAACACTTGAAAATCAAACTGGACTGTGTAAATGACTTTTAAATGGCTTAGCAGGGAGGCCAAGTTTGCAGATTGGAGTTAAATTAGTCATCCAACCTGCCAGGGGTACTGTTATTAGGGCATTAGCTACCCAGAGGGAGACTGGCTGTCCACTGCCATGGGCAAATTGTCATGAGATGTCTTCAGGACTAGAGAGGGAATTAAGCGTCAATCTGGTTCAGGTTTCATTTGGAGAACATTGATTTCAGTTTGGACTAAACCTTTTGATTAAAATAAAAGAAAAAGAAAACTTTTTTTTACTTTAACTTGAATATTAGTGATATCCAAGATCAATATAGATCAAGATGAGGTCTGAGTTTAGCAAACTGGGGTCCATTTGCTCTGTTTAACGGCTCCTGCGAGTAGCATCCTCAGTGTTGCCTTTTTCTGGTTGGCAAGATGTGGCTAATGGCTTGAAACAGCTCTAGACTTTTCTTCTTGGGGGAGCGCAGCAGTTTTACTTGGATTGGTAGCCCCCCTTTTCTCTTTGTCTCTGAGACGAGGAAGCAGAGAGCATCATGAAAGACCTTTGTTTAGGTGTGGAGGTGGGACGAGGCTCATTAGCCTGGTGTCCGAAACTCTCTGCTCCCTACTGCCCACAGACTGTGGAAAGTAAGACCAAACATAATGACACAATAGGCAGCTGTAAGGTCTGAGACGTTACTGATGTGTTTGTTGGTGGTTGGAGGCACAAGCTCTCAAAGCTTGGCGTTTGCTCCCGACAGACAGGCACCCTAGAAACTCCTTATGCCCAGACTTGCCCTGTCACAAGAGGTTGTGTGAGGGATCTGTGCATGAATAAAGTCAGTTCTTTCTTCCTTGCTCCCTCTCTCCCTCACTCCCTCCTTTCTCCTCTCTCCTCTCTACTATGTCTCCCTTTTAACTGAGCACCATCTTCAAGGTGCAGACAAGCAGGTCAGATGCTTTTCAGCTGTATGCTGCTTAAAATCTAAGGACAGAGAAGAAATAATCCGTGCGAAGTTGTCCCTATCTGCATTTCTACAGATGACTAAGGCTCAGTGGCTCTTAAACTTGATGATTGAGTGTGTTTTGCTTCTCATTTTTCCTCTTATTTGAAGGCTGTCCATGTTGGACTCACAAGACAAGTCTTTCACTGAGGCCACAGAAGTAGAAAGAAGTTGGATTTGCCCTCTGACTCGACTGCGATTTCTGTCTCTTACTGTGAATAAGAAAGGTTGTCTTTGGGCTAGAGATAGCTCAGTGGTTAAGACCACTTGACTGTTCTTCCAGAGGTCCTGAGTTCAATTCCAAGCAACAACATAATGGCTCACAACCATCTGTAATGGGATTCAATGTCCTTATCTGTTGTGTCTAAGGAAAGCAGTGTGCTCATATACATAAAATAAAGGAAAGATGGTCTTTGAAAAACACAAGTCGACCTGCCTTTTCTTTTTCCAAGCACATGTAGATAGAAGAGAATGTGAATTCTGGGTTTGCTGTTTTAGGATGAGCATGGACCATGAGGAAAAAACAACGTCAGTGGTTGGATGTCTTTGAAGGGACACCTGATGTGGTAAAAGAGGAACAACGGAAGCCTTCAAACAGTGGGAACAAAAATATGGAATCGATTCAAAAAGAAAAATGTACTTCCCCTACTCCATTACCAAATTTTGAGAAAATGTTTTATTCCTGGCAAACAGTAGCATTCGTTTTCCATGTATGTGCATGTGTGCATGTATGTGTGTAAGTAGCACATGTGTGTGCATCAGTAGCATACGTGTATGCACATGGGTATGTGTGAGCGTGTGTATGTGCATCAGTAGCATACGTGTGTGTACATGTGTATGTGTGAGCGTGTGTGTGTGTGTGTGTGTGTGTGTGTGCATCAGTAGCATATGTGTGTGGGTTTATGTGTCTGTCTGCTTAATTTGTCACCATTTTAATATACCTGCTGCCCCAGTGACAGAACCAAGCACTGTCCTTCTACTGAGCCCTTCTGTTTGGTAGTATGACAAAAGAAACCCAGCTTCCCACTACCATGGAGCTGCAGTCAGCACCCACTATTGGATTGCTGCATTGTCTTGCTGCATTTATATTGCTAGCCACAGAATGCTGCAGCCTAGGGACATCGTAAGCAACAGAGGGTTTGGAGGCTGGGAAGTCCAAGGTTAAGGCTCTGGGAGATTTGTGACTCAGAAATGGCTCTCTTTAGCTGTGTCCTCTCAAGGCAAAAGAGGCACAGCAAGCCTCAGGGTCTCTCTCATAAGGACAGGAATACACAAGTCCCCACCCCCCTGATATCATTACTTTGGCTATGTTTTCAACATGCAAATGGGGCTAGAGAACAGGTATTCACACCACAGCATCCATCAACCTATAAAGGTGAGAAAAAGATTACAGTATATTGTATTCTTACTAGCGATTGGTCAGTGGTTATTGGTCATTGGTCAGATTTAGTTCATCTCTATTATTTATACATACATAATTCAGCAGTGTAAAGTGAATGGATATGAATCATGCCTAGGACCCTGTTTAATCTGGGGACACAGTAAGTCCTATTCTAAGATACCTACCACCCATAAGGATGCTGTTATGAGGCCAGCAAGGCCAGTATTCACCGTGGAAGAGTAACACCACCTGAAGTATCAAAGCAGCAGACCGCAGCAATGAAATGGGTGGCCATTTTCTGGAACAACACAGGGAGACGTGTTCTGAGAGTCCCCATGCAGAGAGATTGTCACCGGCAAAATCTTTGCTTTTAGGATTTTGAAGTTTTGGATTTAGTTTAGTCTCGATATGTATGCACAGAAGTTTTTGGAAGTGTATGAAAGTATTTTTGATTGTCAGAGTAAGGATAGAAAAATGAGCAGTCTCTCCTGGAGAGACACAGGTAACATCACCACCACAGCAAAGGACAGGGTAGTAAGGAAAAACATAAGAAGTTAATTTAATCAGCATTTTACACCGTGTGGCAGCCTTTAGAATTGAAGACCCTCCCCCCCCAAGCTCAGGGAAAACTGTTTTTATGCAAAGGTTCTATGAAGAATTGGCAGACACATTGACTGAGCACCAAGGTTAGGAATGGGCTGGACCGGGATGGGGCAGCAAGGTCTGATGTTCTGGGTCTAGGTCTCTGCAACTTTTTTCTTCTCAGGAATAGGACATGGACACTGAAATGAGACTTTCTATGTCTCGGGTTGGGAAAGGAAAGGAACAAGGAAATAGGAAGCAAGGAGTTAGTAACACCTTATTTCCCAGGTCCTTCCAGTCTCTGCCAGTTCAAAGTATACAGCAGACCAAGGTGCCATTCTGTAGGATATCACGTTCTGAAAACCAGAACCTCAATAACTGGTAAGGAGTCCTGGTGTTTAATGGGCAGGAGGTGCAGGGGAATGAAAGGTCAGACTATGAATGAGACTGTCCTGTCTAATAATACTAATCCCAAAAGGCCACTGAGCAATGTCAGTCAAATCTCAGTCTACCTAGTTTGGTTTAGTGGGAAATATTTTAAAAAATGAACACAATCTCATGGCACTGAAAGACCCCTAGAGTGGGGAGACCCTCACTCAAGTCTTGGGATAATGTGACCCCCACCCAAGAACTCACATGAGACTGTCCTTGCTGTAATAGCATGAGGTTTATTGATAGGAACCAGTGCACTGGGGTCGAGACTCGTATCCCATGCAGGGGAGAGGAGTTCGACCACGAGTAGCTGGGAGAAGAGGTTGGGAAAGGAAAGGAACAAGTTGATAGGGAGCAAGGAGTTAGTAACACCTTATTTCCTTAAATATAAAGGAAGAAACCACAACCCAAGGGGGTAGGGATGGCGACATTGGAAAATGTGGAGAATACAAGTGAAAAATCACACGGAGAAGCTTCCTGTTTCTCAAGATTGTTTAACTTTATGGTCAGCCAGTTCCTGGGAGAAACTTCCTTTTTCTCAAGATTGTTCTTTAAGATTTTAATCTAACTTTATGGTCAGCTAGCTCCTGGGAGAGAGTTGCTGAACCAGCTGGTGTAATTCTTCTGCTCTAAACTTTTGTCCAGTAGGGTAACCTTAAAACGTCTACCTTTCAGCACCAGTGGGGTGTTCTCATCTTGGTAGACTCTGTGGCCCAGAACTCCCGAAATGTCTCCAGTCAACTCATTAAGTTCCCTTGGTGGGTCACTGCCATGCCAGCCCCATATAACAACTGACCATCTTGAGATTAGCTGTCACAAATCTTGAGCTGTCACAAACCCAGCAAAATCAAAACTCTTGAGGTTTGTAATTTATTAATCAGATTTATATCAGTAAATTCTCACCCCATAAAATGTCCACACAATAAACTCAGAGCCAACTGATATTGATATAAGCTGCCCACTTAGATTGGACAAATTGTGTTGTAATAATCCATCCCATATAAGATATCTTATATCTTATATCTATTTGAAGCCACATGGATCTGGGCCATCCTCCTCTTCCTTCATTTTCTTTTCTCCTCCTCTTTCCCCCCCTCCCACCTGGAAGTCCCGCCTACTCCTCGCCCAGTGATTGGTCCCCTAAAATCTTTATTCATTAGGGGAAGGTCTTTGCCACAGTTTGAAATTAGCAAGCTTGAAAGTCAGGGCTCTGCCTCCTGTGTCATTGGTAACACACCCATTTTATAGAAGGGGAAACATCAAAATTGCTCCCCTTCTTGAATTAGCAATGCCAAGTGAAAGGGAGGGAAGTGGAGTGGAGACCCAATATGGAAAGGCTCTGTATTACAGGTGACAGCAGCTTTTAGGATACTTATTTCAATGTCATTTCAAGGTGGCAAAGCCTTAGAAACTCTCTGCATTCTGAGAAGTGGCAATTTATAGACAAAGGGAATTTGTAAACTCTTAATTTTTGAACCACATCCAGGTTTTAAGGGACAGTATCAGAAAACATCAAGGAGGAACCTTAGTGCATGAATGCCTAGTATTTAACATTGTCAACAAAAAGCGACATTGTCCACCAAAGTTAGTGAGGCTCTGGCTTTTTTTTTTTAAACACACTCTAACTTTAGCTGACATTTAAATGAGAAAGCTCAGCAGTATAGCAGGGAGCTGATTGATTTGAAAGGCATGGATAGGAGATAATGAGGGCTCTGCTATGCTCCTCTCGGTGCCGGTGACGGGTTAGAAATGATCTATTCCTGGCTAAAAGCGAAGGGGGTGGGGCAGTGTCTGTGTTGAACTTGAGGGATTTGCATCGCACTGAGAAGTCACTGTCTCTCCTCTGCTCCCTGCAGCAGATTTTCATATCAACCTTGATCATGGTTGGGAAAAAAAATCCTGGTAGACATTTCATGCGTCAAAGGCATCAAGGGTTGTTTTCTTAATTTTTTTCCCAAAGTGCTTCAGACACATTAGACTCGCAGACAGCCAGATAAAGACGGGTTCGGCAGCAAATTGGTCCTTTCTTGACCTGGTACGTGACAGGTGTTTGAAAAACCTTAGGTTGGAAAATAGAGTCAACCTTTGTTCCTCAGGAAATTTAACTTTCTTTCGAGAAAAGGCTAATTCTGCAGAGTCTTTTTTTTTTTTTTTTTTTTTTTTGGTTCTTTTTTTCGGAGCTGGGGACCGAACCCAGGGCCTTGCACTTCCTAGGTAAGGGCTCTACCACTGAGCTAAATAAAGCACTGAACCATCTTGCAAGCAGGTGGGAGGAAGCACTGCCTCAGGGCTGGATCTCGGGCCTTTCATGGTTGCTATAAAACTCCCCAAGTCAGTTTTCCCTATCCACATAATGGCTCAATTGTAAAACTCTCTCTCTGACTGGAGATTAATGAGGTGAGACATGTAGACGGCTCTCACTCAAGGATCAGCTCCCACTCCTTTAAATCCTCTGGAATAAAAATACTCCAGGGAATGTTTATCTGGAAACCTGATTGGCCGAGCCTTCTAGAAGGCCAGGGGGGAAGGAACACAAGGGGATCAGTCCTTTCTTTCCAGAAAAAGTGGCTGCTTGTTTTATTTATTATAGGGAGGCAGATGCCAGAGGGTTGTTCTAGTCACATCAGTAGGCACAGAGGCAGTTGACAATAAGCTCTGTCCTTTTAATCTGGTTCCATTCATTGTCCTAAATTAACCACAGTCCTGACTTGTCAAGAGCCCATTCATTCTCAGAATCTGACTTGGAACAGGATTTCGGCCTGCTAAACTATATCCTGGTACTTCTCTTGAGAAAGCAGATTGTTCCCGAGCATGGAAAAAGCAAAAGAAAAAAAATTCATAGAAGCTTGGAGTATCAACAATGATTTTTTTTTAAAGAGTCCCTCAGGTCCTGGAAATGTGGTATATATTATACTAATTGGACATTTTTCTAGACAGATCTATGTGGAATGACTCTTAGGGTATTTATCTTAATTTGCCCCTTGGAGAAATATTTAATTATCTTTTTTTTTTAAGGTAAGTTTTAAGTTGGTCGCCCTTAGACTGTGTCTGATAATAAACTCTTTCCTCCTTGATTTTCCCTCTGGGCTCCATCGAGGGACTGACTCTCGGGCAGTTTAATGAAAGGCAAGGCTCCATCCACACTGCTTAAGGAGCAGCAGGAACTCTGCTAATTGCCACAAGGCGGAGAGCAGCTCGCTGGCCTGAAGTAGCTTTCTACAAGCATCCTGCCATTAACTTGAACTCTGACTGCAGTGCACGGGAGGGTGGCGGGGGACTGGAACTCTGACGGGTGCAGATGGACTCATCTGGGCTATCTCCCATCATAATTTAACCTCTAGGAGAGGCTGGCATAATGCCAGGTCCATAGATTTTTATACAGGGGTTGACCCTGCCAATGTGGTCATTCGTGTTTGAAGTCCTAAGGAACTCTTGCAGAGGAAGTGATGAGCAAGGTCAGCCAAGAATCCACTGGGAGTGGTGGAGTGAGGTAGGTAATGGGGCTGGGGACAGAGATAACTCAAGGTCAACTCATCCTGAACTTATTCGACTCCTATCAGCCAGAATGTGTTGGGGAGAATCCTGGCTTCTGAAACAAAATTTGTTCGCATGATTTTTTTTCTTCTACTTCACAGACACAGCTTTAACAGGATGCAGTTGATCCAGGGGCTGTAACAGACTCGCACTGAAGGCAGCAGGCAGCAGTAGCTGTGAGACTAGGTGCAAAGCCCAATGGTGTGGATATGAAGGGCTGGCTTATTGACTATTGCTTGTGTGGCCCTAAATTGTTATTTAGTGTTTCTGTGTCACATTTTCTTATGGCAACTAGAGATCAAAATCACATCTGTCTCCATCATGGACTGAATGTATTCTCTCAAAATTCCTCTGTTGAAATTGTTATCCCAGCCTAACAGTATTTGTAAGTGAGGACTTTGGGAAGATATTGTTACATGAAGACAGGAGGATATTGGATATTGTTGGTATTCTGTCTAAGCTCCACCCCTGTTGCCAGGTATGCTCCACCCCACAGTTGCCTGGCAACAGCCAGCTGTGCATGACACTATGAGAGGGGCTGCTTGTCCTCTCCTCATTCTCTCTTGTTCTTTATTCTCTTCTCTTCCCTGCTCTTCCCCTTGTCCCTTCTCTCCCCATCCCCCCTTCCCCCACACGCCCACAGCCAGCCTTTGTTTATCCCCCTTTCTACTCTTCTCCTCTCATTAAACCTCTCCAAGTGGAACCATGTTGGTTTAGTGTGGTCTGTCTGGATGCGAGCTGAGATTTAAACCCCAACAGATATGGCTGTCTTCATAGGATTAATGGCATTATGTAACAGGAGGAGAAATGGGTACGCTGATCCACACTTATAATCACACCATTGAGAATGCATTGACATGAGTTCAAGGCCAACTTGTTATATATATAGTGATATCGTAGGCCTGGATATGGTGTGAGATCCGATCTGGAAAAGCAAAGAAACAAAATGACAGGAGACATGTTGTTTCTTGCTCTCCTCTGTACCACACAAGAGTGCAAGAAGACACGAGAATGCACTCCAGAAGAGGGTGTGCCCCTGAACCTGACTGTGCTCGCACCATCAGATTCAGGTCTCTAGACCCATGAGAAAATTAATTTCTGTTGTTTATAAGCCACCCAATCTGCAGTACATTGCTATAGTGCCAGGTGGATTAAGTCAACGTTGCCAGGTCATTTTGAAGTCTGTCTCAAACTCTAGCTGGTGCCTAATAAATGCTTGGTAATCTTCCACAATCTTGAGCATGGCTGCTGTTTGAGGCTTTCCTGTCAGATCCTCCCTCGTTCACTGGCATCCACCATCCCCACCACTGCCTTACTGCGACTTTATTCACATCGAAGAGGGTTTTTTTGTTTGTTTGTTTTTAACCTGAGGAGTTAACTGTAGATGCCAGACCTCTTATTAATGCTCAGAATATCATTACAGGGTAGCGAGGAGGGCAGGGATAAACCACTTTCCCACAGTCAAGCGGAAAGAGAGGCCCTTCTAATTGACTCTTTGTCCTTATTAACTGGCTGGTTCTCTGGTCTTTCATCATTTCTTTCTTTTTGCCCTGGCAACAGATTCGTGAGTTTAGGGAGTTCATCTGGGAAGTGATGAAAGCTACTTCACCAAGCATCAGGAAGATACGATGGAAGATGGGAAAGCCCCGTGCTGCGGTTCCTCTAGAGAAGGTTAAACACAGCTTCCGGTTCTCCACTCCAGATCACCAGCCTGTTCACCACAGAAACGCAAGGACAAAAGGCAGTGACATTCGTTAATGTCCTCATGCAAACTACCTCTTGGAGGAATGTGGGCTAATTGTTCCAGAGTAGACAACTCATCAAGAGGATGGAGACATTGGCTGGCTTTCAGTTGAGTACATGAATCATTTCCTTCTAGCAGGGCCTTCTGGCGGCCTTAAATTTGGGTATCACAAGAGCTCCTAACAGGTTAAGCCCAGTGAGAGGTGTTGCAGAATGAGACAGAAAATTCCCCAAATCACAGCTCTAATTTTCTTCCCAGGCTTGAACAAGTGGCCACAACTACCATAAAAATCGCTTTGAAGTCAGTCATGCATTATGTACTACCAAAAGAAAAGAGACAATCCAAATCTGAGCAGCCCATAGAACTCAGTGCCTTTTCTTAAGCCCAGCTATGAAAACAAATTCTCTCCTTTTACACTAAGGTCCATCCAAAGGGAGGTGTTCGTGTGCCCTCTGTCTTCTCTGGTGGAGCGTTAACTACCGTAGCAGCCATGTCACCAGTGCAGTTAACGTTTGGCTTTGTCCCATCTTCTGAGTTGATAAAGCCTGCTGATCTCAACGCAAAGATTGAGCCACGTGTGGTAACTTGGGAGCCCGAGCTCTATAGAGCCAGAAAGATGAAAGAAAGGAATGGGCCTTTGACTTTTCTCAAGAAACTTGGTGTGTTCGTGCATTTTTTTCCTGAGATGACATAACAGGTTTCTTAGTAGCGACATGTAATCTGGCTCACGCAGCTACTTACTTGGAAAAGGAACAGGCCAACCATCCTCAGCCAAACCACCTCCAGATACCGGCCTCCTTTGCGCCCAGCGTGTGTCTTACAGACTCCGCACCAAGTTTGTCTATCCACCTGCACATGGAAGAAGGTTTCCTCATTCTGCTCTAGTGTGATGGATCCTCTTCTGAAATCCATTAGCATTCTTCTTGAGAGCCACCTGTCCAAAACCCCAAGGGGCCATAGAGAAACAAACAAACAAACAAACAAACAAACAAAGGTATTAAAATTTGAGTGAAAAAGTCTCCTCCTGCCACTAATTTCTTTCTAATCTGAAGTTCAAATGCCACAAGCAAATCAGAATCGTTTCAAGTCACCTCATCTCCTTTCACATGAAATGAAACAAGCAGCTTCTCACCCAGATTTGATTCTGACGGGCATCGCAGTAAAAACCAGGGCCTCTGCATAACAAGGCCTAGGGTCTGGAGAAGCTCAGGATAAACAGACAAACACACTTGCCAGTCTTCCTCGGTAGAGTTGGTATGACCTCATACTTGGAGCTGTAATCCAAGAACGGGTCCAAGTCAAAATTAAGAGCTCTACACACGGGGTTGGGGATTTAGCTCAGTGGTAGAGCGCTTGCCTAGCAAGCACAAGGCCCTGGGTTCGGTCCTCAGCTCAAAAAAAAAAAAAAAAAAAAAAAAGAAAAAAAAAAGAGCTCTACACATGAGGACTCCATTCCTCACTGACTCACATGGACCCTCTGTCGTGACTATACCTCATATGTCAGTCTGCTGGAACGGTCATCCTCAGCTTACAGAGTGGCTGAGGCCCAGAGATGCCGATGGCCAGTCATTCAGCAGTAAAGATGGGACTCGAGGACCATGTAGACTTTTCAACAAGAGCTCTGCTGCAGTTATGTTAGAGACAGAACAGTATTTCACCGTGGACTTTGGAGCACAGAACACTGAGCGGGTTCTCTGTGTTGCTTGGTAGAAGCATTAAAAAGCTCTGAGTTTGATATTGAAGTCATTATTATTACTGAAAACGGCTATACTTATTGATGTTTCCTAGGTGTAAAGCACTCTACCAGGGTTTCTTAAAGTACGCCTCTTCATCTCATTACCACTTACTGATGTTATTATCTTTTACAGAAAGCAAACCAAGGCATGGAGAAAGCATGTTAATGCTCGTGTGAAGCCAGCTGGGACCATATAGATGCATCCTTTTTTTTTTTTTAGATAAAAACCAGTCAAATACAGTTCAATTTCCTACTAACTAGTAAAATTGGATCTAAGTCCAAGTTTGCCACCTGACTTATTGATTGTTGAAGAAATAGTCACGGTGTAAAGTTTAAAGTCATCGGTTCTTGAGGAATATTCCAATCTCAGACCAGAGAGAATAAGTAGCAGAAGCCAGCCATGGCTAGTTCTACTCTTCCATTCAGGAATTCCTGATTCCTGCCCCCGGACTCATCTCTTACTCCTGCTTCTCCTGCCTCGACTTGCTTTGAGGAGGCTCCTCCTTTGCATTTCTCCAGGCATCATGTTATCCCGTGTGACTCATTCCTTCTCCGGGTTCCCACCTCTCCTCACCTGGGGCTTGAGCATTTTTACTTCTATTCAGCCTTCTGGGGCTTCTGGCTACAGCTCTCAGGCTCAGCCCCACCCAAGCAGCTCTTCACCCTGGGGCTGACCTTAATGTTCCCCTAGCTCCCAGTGTTCCACACCAACCACTTTTCTATCCCAGACTCCGGAAGAAACCAACTTCCCTCCCTTCCCCTCAACTCCTTGTGTGGGTTGGGAGAAGGCAAGCTTTGAAGGTGTTGGTGATAAGTTTGGAGGAGGTGGGAAAGTTACCTACCTCAGTTTGGTTCCCACGAGCGTGGAGGGACAACCCTGGGAAAGGCCACAAGAAGCTAATGGCTGTGTGTGATTTTAAGAAGAGGGCAACTATAATAAAAGGGTGTGGTGGTAAGTTAGGAAGGGAAGAGGCATAGAGGTTGGGCACAATTGGCTTCCTAAGTACACAAATCACCTAACAGCTTAGAACTTAGCAGAAACCACCAAGGTGGCAAAGAAGTGAATAGGCAATGACTCTAAGGAGCAAGGGACACGGACGAAGAAGCAAACTCCTGATGTTTGACTAAAGAGGGTCTTCCTTTTCCCTGAACTAAAACTACCACCACCACCACCAAAAACAACAACACAACAAAAGTGTATAAGATGGGACAGATGATGAACAGCTATCCTACCACCTCTTTCCTTATGGTACATGTCTTCATGTTGGTCCTACTGATCGTTTGGCCCCATCTCCATGGGACAGAGAATTCAAAGGCTGATGCTGTTAGTGAAGAGAAGATCTGGAAACTAGGTCCCAAGGGAAGGTGATGCTGAACTCAGTAGGAAAAATGAGTCTACTTTATGGGGAAATAAAGAGGACGTGTGTGAGGTGAGTGACAGGTGGCTAATAGAAAACAGAAAATGTTGATTAAACTGACCTACAACTGACTTACCAGCTAGGGCTGGGTTCCTGATCCCATACACAAGACACAGACAATGAGGAGAGTCCTTTCCTACAGTTCAGTCAACTTTGTCCTCTACTTAAACATGTTACAGTCCTAGTTGGGCATGGCACAAAAGGAGATCTAGAGGACAGCAGGGGACTAGACATGGAAGAATAGAAGCCAGAAAGAGCAAAGGTTAATGGGTCTGACATCAGATATCTGGGTTCAAATCTTAATTTTACCATTTGGGCAAGTCTCCTTATTCTTCTGTTTCTCTAAGAACAAAAATACTAGCTCCCTCATGGGGTACATGGGAACATCTATGCATGTAAAATGCTCAGCACAGGGCTTCATTCATATGAAATATTGTGAAAAAGGAATAGGTAATATCATTATTACGAAGATGACGTGACAGGATTAATAGTGAGAAAAGTTTCCTTGTTCTCAGCCACAGAGAACTTCTTTAATATTTGCTTTCCCCAAACCTTGGTCTTTCTAAAGCTGCTTGGCCCCAAGCAGGTGTTTATTTCCTCTTTTTTTCTATGCCACCTCCAATGCAATGGTCTTGGGACAGACAGAGCCACCAGACCTGACCAGGAACTCCTAATAGAAGACACTCTTCACAGGCTAGGACCTCTCCCACTGGCATTGGAGGAGAAAGCATTCTTGCTATCAAAGGCATGTGAGAAGGATTGGTTGCCAAGTAACCCAGTATCACATCCTGTCAGGCTACCAAGCACCCTATAATGCATACCCTTTTAAGCATCAGGATTATTAAATAGAGAACTCATCTAGGAAGGCCTGATTTCGAGACTGTTACTCGATACTTCTCTAATGGGAAATACTCAATGTGTGTTTACTGGAAGTGAAACGTTGCCGTTCTGTGGCTCTTTTGGACCACACTGATTAAAACATGCTTGAGAGCTCCATATGCTTGTGGTAAATGAGTGATATATATTGGTTGCTCTGTTTTCTGTCTGGTCCAGCCCAGCCTATGTGAGACGAAAGGGGAAGGGGGTACAAGTGCTTTGGAACCAATTTGCCCTGGAATCAAATGAACTTAAGGAGTTGGTTTGGGTCAATAAATGTTCTTGAACATGTTTATTTCAGTGTGTGTTCAAGTATGGCCATATTTGACTGAAATGGATTATAATTAAAAAGGGATGAATGCCTCCAACATTGATTGTTTTCTTGTGTTTGTACAGATTGAACAAGGCACAGACCTTCAGTTATAGGGCTGCAGTAACGTCTTTTCTGATGTTAGCCAGAAACTGAGTTCTCCATGAGAATTGTCCAGGTAACTGAGGCTTATTCTGTTTAAGAGAAATATTAGGCATTTAAGTAAAGCTCTCTCTTGGAATATAGGAAATATTTCTCTGACTTTCTACATCCTGGTCTTCAAGTCAATCTTTCTTTTAAAGCAAAGTCCTGGGTTACAGTGTCAATGATGAGATGTTTTCTTTGTTTTATTTTGGGAGGGAGGTTGCAGGGGCAAAGGGTAGATATGAGGGATGAAGAGACGAGAGGGACTGGGATGCATGATGTGAAACTCACAAAGAATCAATAAAAAGATTTTTCTTAAAGTGTTGTGGCGGAGGTATGTGCAAACAGGGCCCACATATAGAGGTCAGAGGCCATCTTTGGGGAGGCTTTTCTCTGTTGCGTGTAGTTTTTGCTCTTCCTGTCTTTGTTCCAGGAGGTGACCGTGCTACCAGCCCTCCTGTCATCCCCCACCTCCGGCTTCCCTTGAATTCTCGGATAAAAGACACACACACAGTTGTTCATTTTCAACTTGCCTTATTGGCACAATTGCTGGGCGATGCTATCTCCCGCCTGGAAAAGCGCGCCTTACCCATTTCTTATCTCCATCTCTCCACCTGCCCTAAACTTCAGTTGCTAAACTCCCCTGACCACCCGCCTATGGGAATGGCCACAGCCCACCACTCTTCCTGAGACCTCACGTGGTTCCCTGGTTCTCTTCTTTCCAAAGCATGTCGAACTCCATTCTCCTTCCTTGCTTCTCCCTGCCTCCCTCCAAGGACCTGGAAGTCTCACTAGTACCTTCTGCCCAGCAATTGGCCCATGGCTTTCTTTATTGACAGATCAAGAACCAATTGGGGACCAGGACCTTAGTAGCAGAACAGCTTCCTACATTTCTCTCTTACTGTTTGGGTTTAGGAATTGAATTCAGGTCAGCCATGTTTCCAGCTCCAGGTCAACTTTTTACTGTCATTGCAGCAACCCAGGGTTCCCTTGAATATTATTAATGACCCTTCACTAATGGCACCACAGAGCAATGCTTTTGCAATTCTTAGTCTTGGGTTTTAGAAGATTCTTTTCTCCTTCCTTGGGCTCATTCTGTTCCAACAATTTACTGTTACTATCCATAGAGCAGCTTTTGTATCTTGAACTTGTCATTCATCCCTACTCACCTTTGAATGAGGAGACCAGATAACCATTCTTAGCAAACATTTAAGCAAAGCCAGAATAAACAGTCTCAGAGTAGGGTCTCCTTAGGAATAAAATATTTATACTTCAGTGAATTGACTCTGAGAGACCTGTTTTGGCTATCTTAGTGGTCTTTTGGGTTTGTTTTGGTGTTTCCCCAAAAGCATTCCAGAAAGAAGTTGACAGGCGTCTGAATTGTAATGTTGTGGTTCCTTTGAAAATGTAATCTAACCTTTAAAAGTATCTTCTTGTGTGTTCATTAGAACACTCCAGAAGCAAGTGGTGAGGTTTTCTAATCAGCATAGTCCACATTAATCTCTGCCATGGTTCTCTAAGGATAG
This sequence comes from Rattus norvegicus, assembly GCF_021556685.1. Taxonomy (NCBI): domain Eukaryota; kingdom Metazoa; phylum Chordata; class Mammalia; order Rodentia; family Muridae; genus Rattus; species Rattus norvegicus. The sequence goes on along the minus strand of NC_141535.1, from coordinate 30,940,903 downwards.
CACTGTGATCTCCAACTGTACAGCTAGTGGTTTATTATACAGAAGAGACCTGGAATTCACCAGAGATACATTCTGAAGCCCTGATGAAGGTATAAGACTGCCAATGTTATTACAGCATAAGAGTGTCCTCCATGCTTTGCAATAAAGTGTGATCGAAAAATTCAAGTACTCTTAATGACTCTATAAATACAGGACTTAAGTTACTTATAAAGCTTGTTGAGCTTTTCTCTAGGGTGATTTCTTACCAAGAAATAAAATTTTATTATTTATTCAGCAGTCCTGCATGTAACCCGCTGGAGGAAAGCACAGCCTGGTTTGAAGTGCTTGCCGTGTGCTACTCTGAGTTCAGACAGTCATCAAAGTGACTCCTTCCACACACGAAGTTTCTGCCTGGGAAACTTCGAGTACTGTCATGGTCCAAGGGTGGCAATTTTACATGCTTGCAGGTCCATGTAAGTGAATGACTTGGAGTGTTCACATCCACCCGTGTCTTTCAAACATAGCTTTCCATATCCCTGTTTATGTATATGACATAAAGTCTCATTCAGATGTCATATATGTGTCTTCTTCTCCCTTCCACTTTTTTTACCTCTAGCGGCTAAAACTCGTTTTCCAAGTTTTCTTTACACTAGTAGAGCTGTAGTAGTAGAGTATGTCCTGTTAGCAGGGCATGACAGAGGCTCCTAGGGAGGGTGGCCGTTTCTCCTTTTGCTTCTGCCTAAAACATGTGCAAGATGCTTCTCAATCATGAAAATAGAAAAACAAACCTTTCTAATTTAGATGATAAAATCACAAGACAGAATTGGACAGCTGTGTGGAGCTTCCCACACTCTTCATTTGGCCAGTTCAGAATGTTCTATGACTTGTAGCTGAAGGTAGTCCTAAAGTTCACTAGCTACACTCTTTACCACTGATTACTTCATAAGGGAGCACGTATCTGTGTTCTTCACTTAGAGACACCTTTCCCCTACTAGATAAAAGCATGGACTGACTGGGTGTGTATAGTAGTACATAGCTCTAATTTTAGAAGAAGCAGAGACAGAAGGATTCATGAAGTTGAGGCCAGCCACAGCTACTTACTAAGACACTGTCTCAAACAAACAAAAGGTGAGGAGGGCAATAAGACATAGATTCTCATCTACCATATCTGTTCCCCAACCCCAAGTAAACTGTGTAACTCAGTCTATTTATCTTTCCATATTTTGAATAGGAAAACTCTGGGATATTTCCCTATGTGGCTGTGCCCCAGTTGTATGTCTTTATGATGTTCAATTTCACTTAACCCAAAGACAATTTAATGGTGGTTACATCAGACTGACTGAATGTCTCAGTACCCTTTCCCATGTTACCCCGTCATTGTCAGCTTTGTTTTCTACATGAAATAATAAGTGAGAGAATGGTGAGTACTGTGTGAACAGAAGCTCTTGCCCATCCAGACAGAGTGCCGGATACTTTGCCTCCAGTTTCTGGGAAAGGAAGGAAAGAAGGAATGAACAGTGCAAAGCAAAGAAGGTGTTTGATGTTAGAGGTGGCCCATGCCACAATAATTCCAACTCTTGGGGGATGGAAGCAAGATAATAAACAATTTACATTCATTGAAGGCTATGTAGTGAGTTCAAGACCAGCCTGGATTACATGAGATCTTGTTGAGAGAGAGAGAGAGAGAGAGAGAGAGAGAGAGAGAGAGAGAGAGAAACAAAGAGAGAAACAGAGAGAGAAACACACAGAGAGAAACAGAGAGACAGAGAGAGAGACAGAGAGAGACAGAGAGAGAGACAGAGAGAGACAGAGAGAGAGACAGAGAGAGACACAGAGAGAGAGACAGAGAGACAGAGACAGAGAGAAAGAAAGACAGGGACAGAGAGAAAGAGAGAAAGACAGGGACAGAGAGACAGAGACAGAGAGAAAGAGAGACAGAGATACATAGAAACAGAGAGGGACAGAGACAGAATAGAAATATAGATATTGATTCTGGGTCCCATTTTTATAACTACGTGCGTCCAAGTGATGAGGCTTGGGACAGTTTGTGTCATTTAGCATGTCCCACATAGAAGTTCAGTGAGCTTGCACAGTGGAGAACACCAAGCGTCTAGGATTCTATCTTTAAATCTGGCCTCAGAAGGTCAACTCTAGGCATCTGGAAGTAAGGAACGGCTTGCATTTTTTGCATATGTTTTAGGGCACTCTCCCACGGCTGACAGAGCAGGCCTGCTCTGTCTGCTCATTTTTAAGGAGATGTCCAAATGGACAATGGTATCCTGGTGCTAAACTATAGACATACATTTATGCAGTATTAACAGAGGGCTTACCACTACAAACAAACACCCAAAAAAAAAAAGTGCAAGAAAATCCAAAAAGGTATAGAATAAACCACAGCATAAACGTCTGTGTAACAGGAGTGGCTGCACACGGAACTTAGCAACCTGCTGAACCAGCAACCACAGACTATAAACACAGAAGAGAGCGCTGTGCAAACTGTAGACACACATCCCCAGGGAATGAGAAGTGGTGCTGCTGTTACTCGGAGAACTGTCAGGCAGGCTGTGAGACTGTGGGTCTTGAATGGGAGGAGGCCTCACCAGGGCTGGGAATCCCAGTTACTCAGACTCTAAACACTGGGGGGATCTTCATTTCTAACACAACATGAGCCTTGACTGTCTTTCCTGCGACGAGGGAGAAAGCATCACCTCGGCACGAATTATTTATTTGTTATATACAGAGTACATTTCATGACAGGAGAGCAAGAATGGAGCCCGCGAAGGCCAGGAACATGCCAGCTATGTTTGTTAAATGTTAACGAGATGTCTGTGATAATGCACGCACACTTACTGAGCTGTGAAAATGTTGAGCAAGATGAATTACCAAGTACCTCGGTGTATTAACAATCCTGGGATGCTAATGAGGCTGGGGAGTCTAAAGTTAATGCCACATACTGACCCGGCTGCCAAGCACCCAAAGAATGCAGAGCTAAGGAGCCAGAGATCTTTTGACAAAACTCCAAACTTGACCAACAACATGTGCCTGCTTGGGTCCTCAAGTTTCGTCAGGCTGAGAGCCAAATTTTCTACATTCATTTCATACCTGCGACAGTTCCCCAAAACGAATGGTTCTCGCCTTTCCGTTTGGTGCCCAGCAGTCAGGGATGCCCGTGCAAGCAGAAGAACAAGATGAGACGAAGGCCAGAAGTGGCCAGAGCAGCTGTTGGAAGTTCTATGTACCGTCCCACTGACTTCAGAAGAAGTTCTAAATGACCGATAGAGAAATGAAAATGAGGTTCACATCCATGCTCAGCTGGGTACTGGGCACTGTGAGGAGGTCCAGAGAACCATGTGTGCCCTGTTTGGTCTCATGAGGCCTACAGCAGGAACACTTTAAGAACGGAGAAGACTCAGTCTTTAGAGGAGGGCACCTCTTTTCAGGTGTATCACACTGCGTACTTTCTCTTCCTTCTTTCCTTCCTTCCTTCCTTCTTTCCTTCCTTCCTTCCTTCCTTCTTTCTTTCTTTCTTTTGAATTTACTAAAAGTGATTTTATTGCTTGTGTACACAACAGCATTTATGCCACTAGAGCAGAGGCTGAGGGCGACTCATATTTCCAACTGGGTGGGAGCATCCGCTTAGTCTTACAGTAGCGAGCCAGCGGGTGAATTCTGCTCTCTGTTAGACTCAGGCAGAATTTAGCATCCTTATCTTTTCTGTTCCTCTCAAGGTGCTTTTGGACAGCAACTGCTTTCTTAATCAAATGGTAGAGATCCCCAGGGAGATCAAGGGCAAGGCCTTTGGACTTAAGGATTTTTAAGATTTTATTTCCAGTCACAAAACGGACCTATGCCATACCATGTGTGTCCCTCAGGGTCACACCTATCTGGGAGGGAGTCAGGCCTTTCTTGGCCAACTTGTAAATTTGTTCTTTCATATCGTCAGATGTCGACTTCAGCCACATGAGCACGCTGTGGTGGTAGGGCAGAACTGACTGGGACAGGGCCTTCCTGGGAGCGTGCATGGCACCCATGGTTGTGGAAGTCTGGTAGCAAAGAGAGAACGAGGTAGGAAACGGCACAAGGAGTCAAGCCACACCGGAACTTGTGTATTTTCAATTATTTGAACTTGGGCTATGATGTCTTTGAATTTCAGCATACTTACATACAGGACAGGCCCGGCACCTGTTCCTGCAGACAGTTACTGGAGAGCTCAGTGGTGTAACACAGACAGACACTTAGATGAATTGCCTGATCGGAGTCCCTACATAGTAAGGCAGACCGATGTGTTAACGGAAATGACAATCAGATATTACCATGTTGATATTACAGGTGTTTTCAAGTAAGTTTCCTCAACACTCTTAAGACCAGCAGGCCACAGGTTCCTACACAGAAAGACACAGGCAAGTTAGAGCAGTGGTTATCAACCTGGGGAATGACACCTTCACAGGGGTCGCCTAAGACCATCAGGAAACACAGATATTCGCATTACGTGTCATAACAGTACCAACATTAGTTTGAGGTAGCAGTGAAATAATGGTATGGTTGGGGGTCACCACAGCAGGAGGATCTGTATTAAAAGGTCTCAGCTTTAGGAAGGTTGAGAACTACTGGGGTAGAGTAACATTTCTGGGTATTGTTGCTGTCTTTGGGAAAGAAAGCCCATGGTTTCCACGATCCACCTCAAAGAAGAGAAATTCTTCCTGTGGCCTGTTTTGAGAGAGACCGTGAATAAGAGAAAATGAGGTCACGGGGAGGTCAAAGGACTCACTTCCAAGGCCCTTCAGTTTCCTTCAGTTCAAAGTATCAGCATGAGATGGTACCTTGTAAAAGAGCATTGTGTTCTGAGTCTTGAAGTATAAATCACAATGCTTGGCCCAAATTGCTTTTGAATTGTATTGTGCAGGCTCCCTGATGGATACTTTCTATGAGTACAAAGCAGGGATGGGCCTGGTCAGGCTTTGGTGTCTGCCCCCTTGGATGTTAGCAGATGAATTTAGAACAGCTCTGGAAAAAAAAATTTAAAAGGGAGCTGTCTCCAAGGCTCTCACATCCTTGAGTTCTCAGTTCTGAGCCAAGCGTGATCAAAAAGGTCACACCATCTGAACAGCTGATTTCATGGAAGAAGAAATCTGTTCACCTCTACTCATGCTTCTCTCAGACAGGCTGTTGTTTCCTGGGAGCCTGGGGGAGCAGGTAGCTGTTGCTTGTTTTTTAGGACAGCCCTCTGCCCTCTACACCAGTCCTACTTCCCAGCCTTCCTTTGACCGTGGTTCAGTTAAAATAGCCTAGCTTCCTCAAAGGAGAAGAATGAGGGGTGGACTTCCTTGGCTTTTCGGATGATATAGCTGCCCATCTGGTCTGGAATACTTGTGGCATGAATCTGCCTAGATGCAGAGAAATGAGCCCAAAGGCACCTAACACGGTGGGCCAGGATTTAGCAATCAATCAAATAAAAAGAAGTAAACCTTCCTTAGAAGGCAGAGAAGGCCCAAGCCTGGGACTTGAGAAGCTGATGAAGCTAGTCATTTCATTGGAGCCTGTGCCTCTCTAGTTACCTTGTGTTTTCTAGGAAACAATTATGTCAGAAAATTTCATTAATTTTATGTCCGTGGGTAATTCACTGACTCTAATTGGCTTTGAGAGTTGGCGATTGCATGCAGCCTCTGAGGATGAGCACACGAATGGGAAAAGCAAATCTTTTTTTCAGTGTGCTGAAATGTAACTGAGTGATCGTTTCCATTTTTAATAACCCCCAGAACACGTGGAGAGTACAGCTACTGAAACGAATTACAAGACGGAAGAGCATCCGTGGATGAAGAAGGCACCAGGGTGTTGATAATGGGGGCATTGCATATGCTCAGAAATAACAAAAATAAAAAACACTAAGACTAATAGTGATATCTGCCAAGAGACAGTTATCATTTTGAAAATTTTATTTATCACTGAATCCTTCAACATAGGTGCTGTGTCTATTGTAGCTCACATGTATAGAAACCAAGGTACAGAGATTGAAAATCTTAACTAAGTGCATATAGCCAGTGCACAATAAAGCCAACGTAGGAAGAATCCCAAGATCCACCTCTGCCCATAATTCCCCCAAAATGCCAGATCATCAAATGTGTTGGTTTCTTGCCCAGTATCCTAGGATTCATTCTTTCCCATACACACCTCACTTTTAGGGTCAACCATATGAAGCTTCTGTTCATGAGTTAAAGATCTTTGATTGTTAGTCGCTTCCTAGGCTCCAACCTAAGAGTCCTTGATCTAGGGATTATCCCCAATTAAGTAAGTCAACCAGCCATCTATTTACCTGATCATAATCACCTGGAGGAGGTTGTGTAGACCAATCAGGATGAATGTCAGGAGGGACACATCATAATGTCTAGACTTCTAGTAGCAGTATCTACAATGACTTAGAAAAGAAGTCTGTTTGGGGAGATTTTTTTATACCCACCATAGCGAAGACAGTCAACACATGGAGCCATGACTGACGATGAACCATGCGTCATCATTGGTCCCTCTAAATTTTCCCTCAGAGGAGCCAATCCATGGTCCTTTGAGTTTAAGTTAAGGGAGTTGGGCTTGTCTTTATTCTCAGTCAGTAGCCGATATTCTTGAGTAGAGAGAAAGAGGAAAGGGATTTCCAATTTTGTAACTGACACGAGCAATAGAGATTGCAGAAATGTCTGATGATCCTTTAGGTTTAAGACTTTTGGCTCTGTTGCCCATTGTTGTACAGTTCAGAGACTACTGGCTCTCCTTCTTCACCTCTATCTGTGCTCTCTAAAGTAGTGTTTCACCCCTTTGTGGGGGTGTCTAATGACCTTTGCACAGGGGTCAAATATCAGATATCCTGCATATCAGATGCTCACATTATAATTCATAAGAGTAGCAAAATTCTGGTTATGACCACAACATAGAGTTGCAGCATTAGGAAGGCTTTGAACCACTGCTCTAAAGATTGCTCCTGCAAGAGCGAAAAGGCATAAGGAAGCATGCCTCTTCATTAGCTACCTTACACAGTGAAATAGAGAAACTGAGGCAAAAGAGCTTGCCTCAGACACTGAACAGTGAAGCTTTACCTCTGAAGTGGCCTTCTTCAGGCAAAGCAAGAAGTAAGGCATTGAAGGCATTATACTGGTCTTCATTATGACTTTACCTTGAAGTTTACAGATTTTTTTCAAGCATAATTTCTCTATTTGAATTGACACCCACTTATATTTTCCATCAGATTATGGGGTACCTAGAAGAAAGACTAATTGAGGACAACAGTGGCTTACCCAGTATCTGTCCATCTTCCCTATTCCTTCCTAACAGAATCCTGGTTTTGCACAGGGACCCACAACAACCATCAATAATAGTGCTCCCCAGTCCTTTGTGCAGAACATACCCTGGGCAAGGCCTTTCTCATGCAGTCAAAGAAGGCAAGTCAATTTCCAAGGTGGAAATGGCTATCCAGTAGCTTAAGGACATTGCTTTGGTGGTAACTGATGGTTGCTCTGTGGAGGAATATAGAAATTGTGCATTTTGGTGGTAATTCTGGAGTGTTCTTTGATCATGCAGGGTTTAATTACAGGCTCAAGGACTTGAGGCTATGAGGGAGAGTCTTTCAATGGCATTTCATTGACAGGGTGTTGTTACAAACCACATACCATTCAGAATGGGACTGGTTCCCAGACAGCCATTTTATTTTGATCCTGGGTGGGTATGGGAGTTAAGTGAGAGGAGGAACTCCTGGAATTTATCAGCCTAAACTCATTGCCACCAATCACAGCCCAGCAGATGGAAGGTTTACTCGGGGCAACCAAGAGGCCGAGCCTCTGGAGATGGTGGATTCCTGTCGTACATTGCTTCCCTCCATCTCCCAGAGTCCACACCATTGTGTGAGTCAGGCAGTACCAACAGTTAATGTTAGGTTACTAAATTCAATGGCTTCCCTGTCTGTTCATCCATCCGAAATCCTCTCAGGACTATTGAGGTTGAGGACATTATTAGCACTTTTGGATAGGAGGACTAAGGGAGTCCTGAGCAGGGGTCTTAGGTAGTCTGGAGAAGTGGCAGGCTGTAAATTCTGGTGTTTGGGGGTGATTAATATACAGGACAGCAGTTCTCAACCTGTGGCTCATGACTTCCATGGGAGTCACATGTCAGATATTGCTGCTTATCAGGTATTTACGTTACGATTATTATCAGTAGTAAAATAACGGTTATGAAGTAGCAATGAAATAATTTTATGGTTGGAGGTCACCACAGCATGAGGAACTGTATTAAAGGGTCGCAGCATTAGGACGGTTGAGAACCACTGATGCAAGAGAATGAGGGCCTGGCGGTGAGTATGGAGAGAGTGCTAGTGCTCACTCAGGCTCTTCCTTGTGGGATGAGGGCCCCGACCCCCAGCACACACAAAGAATCGTCATAGACAGTTGTGTAGAAACAACATCCAGGAGAACCTTTGATGGTATACATAAATTCAGCATTCCACCCAAGAGCATACAAAAATGGACCTGAGGACCCCCACCCAGCTGCTCTTGAAGATGGGGGAAGTGGTTATAAGCCTCGAGAAGTTTAGAAAAACGTTGTCTGCTTCTGTAATTTCTTTAGACTCAGAAAAAAAAATACCACCAACTCTGATTTCATGTCCTGGACAGCTAGGAAAATGAGAAAATAAAATGAAAATTAGAATGTTATTATGAAAACCGTTACCGCCAGGTGTGGAAGTGGCTCACCCTTCAGGCCTTGTGACCGGGTGAGAAAATGAGGGGCACAGATAGCATTTGGCAACACCACACTGACTAGATGTCAAGCCAGTCCTACCAAAAAGTTGATTTATTTATGAGTGTGGCTTTATTTACTTCCGGAAGACAAGGTGTTTGGCTTGCCCTAGCCTGTGCAGACACTGAAGTCACAGCAGCTCTGGCTGGCCTGGAGACCATCACAGCATCATTACGATCACACCAGTCTTCACTGAGGTCACCCTGTGCCCGAGTTTACGAGAGAGCCTTAGGGACATTGCTTTACCCAGCCCTCACAATCGAACTGCATCATAGACATTATTATTTCTATTTCTCAGATAATTCCAGTGCCTTTCCCACATCTCAACCGATAAGAGGCAAGGCCAAAAGACAATCATAGGTCACTGTGACCATTTCTGTGACCGGTTCTGATTGTCTCCCAAGAGTCAGCTGGATCAGAAGCCTTCAGGATGCCCCTGAAGCATTCAAGTCTCTCAGATGTAACTCCTATCTCAAAGCCAAGGTGGCAAGTGACATCTTGTGGATTGAACAGAACGATGTCTGCTTTATGAGACCCCATATTTCCACAAAACCCCAGGTTCAGACATGCATTTCTTCGTGTTTTCTTTTCCCATTGTTCTTTTGGAGGGGGTATTCAGGCTGCTAGGCTGGCATGCACATCAGCCCGTGGCGTGAAACATCGTTCTGTCTAAGACAGTGGAATGAATGTCTCTGAGCCCTCTCCAGCTTGGGCTCTGCACTGCCCTGAAGCATTTGCCCTTTCTTTGTCATGAGCAGCCACCCCGGCCAAACTGAGATGTTCACGTTAGACCGGAGCGCTGCCCATAAGATAAGCGATCGTTATCAGATTCCCCCAAAGGCGCCTCCTCCCTTCTTCGATCCCACTCTGGGATTGATTCATCTTGGGTTTCAAGATGGGGAGAGGTGGGAGTCAGGAGGAAATTTATAGGCCTGCTTCCCGGGGTGTCTGCCAGTGTTTAGTTATAAATATTTTCAAGAGGGATAAAAGCAAGCAGTCTGTTTCCGAGGTCCCTGTGCACACTGCCCCAGAAGCAGAGAAACAGAGCCAAGAAGGGAGTGTGGGCAGACCAGTCTTATTCTACCATCGCTGTGCTCTATGGGAAGCTGAGAGAAGGAGGGAGAGGGAGGGACGGAGGGAAGGCTGCTGTTTGAAGGTACAGAGCGCCCTGACACCCACTCTCCCTGAATATGTGTGTTCTGCTGCTGCCAGCCCATTATTTGACAATAGCTGGTTTCCCTTTCCTCTCCATCACCCCAAAGCAGGGGACTGGCTACAAAGGGAAAGGCGCTCTGAGATCCCACGAAATGTTTTTATTGAAACCCGGCTCTCCAGAGAAAGATTGAGGAAGTGACTTAAGCAACCTTATTACAAAATAAAAATGGATCCTCTGACTTCATGACAGGAAATTCGAGGAAGAGAGGCAAGCTCATAAAAATGTGACACACACACACACACACACACACACACACACACACACACACACACACACACACGGAGTAAGCAGCGTTCAAAAGGACCGGAAGAGAGAAGAGATGATAAATCGTTAAGTGCACAAGAGGCAAACACAGCATGATGCTCAGAAAGGAGTTTTAAAAACCCCATGAGTAATTTCGCCTTCTTAGGAATGTCGTGCATTCCAGTTGGAAAATTCTAATTAAAATAGATTTGTCAAGCTGCGGAGAGTAGCTGGGATCCCTTTTTGCTCGCATCACGGTTCATAAGAACCCCCCTGACTTCACACTACTGACAGTGCTGAGGGGATCTGGCGATGCTACCAGAAAGATAGAGGTGTTCGTGCCTTGTTCGCATGACACGTGCGTATCATCATTTAACGGCATCTAAAGGAGATCTGTTCATTAACGGAGCCCGTTAGGAAGCAAACACGACTTCACAGAGCCCTACTTCCAGACTCACTTTCCACTGACCCTTCCCCCAAAATGGACCGAATAGTATGTTCAATTACAGGGCACAGGAAGTGTTCAGCTCTGCCATGGGAAACATTCTCCCTACCCCATCTCTGCTCTGCCTTGCCATCAATCATCCATGGCCAATCTTTTACTGGGCCATTTGGGATTTTAGAACTCAGTACTTTGTGGCTTTTTTTTTCCCCTCCAGGATACCTACCTCGTATTTTCACATGCATTGTCTGGGGCTTTCTCTATAGAGTGTCTGGGGAAGGCATGAATGGTCTATCAGTGCGCCTCAAAGCAAGGCTTTTATCCGAGGACCCATTCATTTTCCAGCTATCGTTTCCCTCCCTTGGGGTAGTCTTTCTTCTTCAGGTACAAGTGCTCACTCCCTGTGAAGAGGTAAGGCCAAGGGTAAACTCGAGAGCCAGTCTCTGCTTGCCCAGCTGCTGAAGATGGGAGGTAGAAGATGGAAGGATGTTGTTCTCCAATGACGTCGTTTATGAGTGTTGGTCGTGGGGAAAACACAGAGCTTGTCCCTTGCTGTGTGAGTTGGGTTTAGGCAGAGGAGACAGTAGATTGGAGTGGGAGAGGGTAAGGCTTGGGGGAGAGCATCAAGGTTTCCTTTGTGGAAGGAGGTGGCATAGAAGGAAGATGGTAATTCTCAGCTACATATGGTCTCGTCTTCTACAAAAGGTCCGGTCTTCTACATATGGTCTAGTCTTACTATTCCTAACCCCTGGGGATCCCTGTGCAGCTCCACCATGCTGGCAGACATACAGCTCTCTGGTGGTACCCATGCTATTTAGATATGCCGTGTGTGAACAGCTCAAATCTTAAAAGTGTACAAGGGGAACAGGTTCAGAATCCGAGTCAGGGTTCAGTAGTTAGATGGCCCAGTTTCTCCCTTAAGCCTTTTAGAATGTCTAAGGCCCCATGAAAATCAATGTCGGAAGCAACGTTATGTTCTCCACGTGTGATTGAGTCAGAAAGATCCTGATCCAGAAGCAAAAAGCCATTGCCTCGATTCATGTTCCCCACTCTTCTAATAAGCCACCAAGTCACTACTGCGCTGCTTGGCCGTGGACATACATCTTGCCGAGACAGGTCCACGCAAACCCAGGAGATTGTCTAGGAAACTTGAGCCTGCAGCCTTTGCAGAAGCAACCACCCCTACATAATTCCTTCCAGAGGAATAGAAGCTCAGGCTCCAGGCAGCAGCACAGTCCCCAGAGGAGACATCATCATTGATTTTCCATGTGGCTCTGCACTCCGTGCGCGCCCTTGTGTTTTGAGTGCTATCTTACATTCTTTTCATGTCCCTTCCTTTACCGTGCCTCCAGAGACAGTCCCAGCCTCCAAGCCGTTCTGCAATAAAAACTCAGCAATTTGGAAGGACACAGCCCAGAGCCTTTCAGACAGCCAGGAAGTTCTGCTGACGGCACTAAAATTCAGAATCTTCTTAGAGCATCTAAGGCAGGTGTGTTTATCCAGCCGAGCAGAAGCCGGAAGCCGGAAATGTGTCCTCTGAGGATGGCTTCTCTGTTTCCTGTGGGTTGAAGACTTAGTGTGTTTTCCTGATCCCTGACCTTGAACCCTGACTTTCTACTTCTGGATCTGCAATCAGATTGGATTCTTGGCCTTTGTTTGGATTGCGGGGTGATGTCCCTCAGGAGCCTTTGTATTGTTGCAAGCCAAGGATGCACCCTCTCTGCAGGATGGGTTGGGGGTTGCTTTGTGAACTGTAATCTAAAGCCAGTGTCTAAAGCAGTTATACTTCAGCCCCAGATCAGCAAGCACAAACCATACATTATATATTCATACATACATACATTAAATATATACATACATAAATACATACATACATTTGTATATTCATAGAAATGCATTCATGGCAAAATAATCATTTGTCCCAAAATACCCAGAGGCCCAATGTTTGAGGATAGTAGCCCAGCCCTTCTTTCCTGGTAAGTTTTGCATCCTGCTTAGGAGATCAACACCACTATTTTTTTTATAAATTTCTGAACTGATATAGCCTAGTAGATTCCCCAAGTTACACTAAAATCAGCTGCTCTCAACACTCCATTATCAGAGTCACCTGTGCTTCCCCCAACACACACCCAGTGCTAGAAATTATCCAGCCAGGAGCCTTGTACATGCTATTCAAGTTCTCTGTCACCAAGCTACATCTCTAGCTTTCAGGTCCATATCTGGATTTGTTGACATGGGCCACCGATTGAACAGACATTAGGGCAGGCCAGAGCGGTCACACTCATAACTACTTCTTAGATACACTTGACCATATTAGCCTGCTCAGAATGACAACAAAATGCCCATTGATTAGAGCTTCACAACAATGGATATTTATATCTTACACTGTTGGAAGCTGGGAAATCAAAGATAACGGTCAATTTGGTGTTCAGCAAGGGCCAAGTTCTTGATGTGCCCTCAGGAGGCAAGAGAGGGCCTTCCACGGTCCCCTGGTCTAGCACCACCACATTTTGGGGGAGATGAGAGTATTCTAGACATTTTGATTACAGCACAACAAAATTCATGACCTTCCCAGGATGTCAAAATGGTGATTATTTAGAAATAGGATTGAAATGACTAGTCAAGATGGTGTCACACTCCCCTGGAGTGGGTCCCTTAACCCAGTTTGACTGGCACCTTTAGAACAATAAGTATGAAGGGATAGTCAAAACCAGAGACACAGGACAGAGTGCCACAAGAAGACAGAGGCATGATTGGAGTGAAGTCTTTAAACCAAGGCCTGCTGATGATTACTGACAACAGTGCAAAGGAAAGGGACAGACTTCTCGAGCGTCTTTGAGATAGTCTACCCCGACTGATGCCTTGATTTCAGACTTTTGACCTCCAGCACTATTTAAATATAAATTCCTTTGTGTTAAGCACGAAGTTGAGAACAATTTTTTTAGGTCAGTGCTATTGTAAAGCACAAGGTGGTCTGACACTGACAGCTCTGAAACACTTTGGAGAATCAAAGTGAAGGACCTACCTCTTTCTTTGGTTCCCATTCTTTTCTCATCGTGCCCACAGCAAAGTTTCTTCTCTGGGGTAATTCTCATTGTGTTTATTTGTGTCTTCCCACACCTGCTTAATTCCCTAAGAATTTGCACTAGCTCCTGGTTTTTAAATAATTTTTTTATTTTTTTTTCTGCTGACCTTTTTATTCCTATATAATCCTAGGAGCTCACATGTGCTATGCTATGAAAATGAGAGTCTCTGACTACCCTCCTGTCTCCATCATCCCAATAGGACATTGGTTATTTCCTGTGGCTGGATGAGCGCTTCTGATTACCCTCCTGTCTCCATCATCCTGAGAGAACATTGGTTATTTCCTGTGGTTGGAGTTTCATTCCCTCTGGCAAAGGCCAAAGACATAGGTAATGCAAAACCTTTGTAAGAGACTTCAGGGAACCGGAGAGATGGGCTGGGAAGGAAGGGATTTCAGCTCCAGGAAGACAAGCATTAAGAGGGATTTATTTGCCTTCAAATATATGAGTGTTCCTATGCATTTGATGTAGACTGCCTGCTGTCCATCACATTTGAGACTGAGTTAGAGGAAGGCAGCTTTAGGAGGGAGAGCTTTGAATAGAAAGAATTTTCGAGGTAGATTTTTAAGTCACTGTGACACCATAAAAGAAGTCTAGATACACGCAGACAATTTGTCATTCAGTTTTATTTAGGCAGAGCCCTTTCCGAAGCCAAGGAGCCAAGCGAATGAAAGAGGTGCATTTTGGAGATGTCTTCTTGTGGTGGTTTGAATATGCTTGGCCCAGGAAGTGACACTATTAGGAGGTGTGGTCTTGTAGGAGGAAGTGTATTACTGTGGGCATTGAACTTTAAGACTCATCCTAGCTGCCTAGGAGTCAGTCTTCTCCTGTCTCCCTTTGGATGAAGATGTAGAACTCTCAGCTCCCCCAGCCCCACATCTGCCTAAATACCGCCATGCTCCTGCCTTGATGATGATGGACCTGTAGCAAACCCCAATTAAATGTTGTCCTTTATAAGAGAGGCCTTGCTCCTGGTGTCTCTTCACAGCAGTAAAACCTGATTAAGACATTTCTGCTTTGTGGACCGACAAGCTTGAAAAGAACCAAAATATCCACTTAATATCAGCTCCAAGGGCTGAAACTTCTTTGTTTTCTAGACAGGGAATTTGCCTCTACTTCATCTTCTACATTTAAGAAAAATATGTATTTCTATCTCTTGTGTATAGATCTTTTACCTGTATGTATGTTTTACCTGTCTCTGAACCCCATGAAATCAATGTCCGTGGAGGCCAGAAAAGGACATCAGATCCTCTGGAATTGGAGTTATTGATGGATTACTACCCCACGACAGTGCTGGGAGCTGAACTTAGGTTCTCAATAAGAGCAATGAGTTCTCTTAGCTGTTGAGCCCTCTCTCCAGCCCTTGTCTTTTACATTTTAAATTGAGCTCTTGAGAGATACACTCTGTGCTATGGAGTCGACTCTTCTATCACTCTAGTGTTTTCCAGTCTCGTCAAGTCCAGTTATCTACCGACAAAAGTAGTATATATTTGCTTTTTTCTGGCTGTATGCAAAAGTACCACAAACCAAGCAGCTTCAAACGGCACTGATCTGTTGAGTCAATAGTGTGGGTCAGGATCCTGCCTGCACAAGACTCAACTGGGTGCTGCCTCGGGGCCTCATAAGGCTGCCATTAGAGCGCAGGTGGCCTGTCCCTTTCTGGAGTTTGGGATGTTCTGCCAAGCCCACATGAGTTAGTTAGCTGGCTTCTGGTGCTTTCGGTTGCAGGGTTGGGATCTCCGCTTCAACACTGCCTATTGGCTAGGGGCCACCCTTAGCATCCTTAAGTGCCCCAGGTCTCAGATCCCCAGCAACAAGCCTACTTAGTTCCTCAGGGCTAGTAGGAAAGTCTCTCACTCTGTAATAGTCATGTTGGCAAGCCCTCCACCGGCTAGAAGCAGGTCACATGCTCTGCCTGCTTTAAGGAGGATTACACTGGGTGTGAGGCCACTTTGGGACTCCGCTTACTTCACTGTGGCTAGAAGGGGCTGCTTACTCTTGTTCCTTGTCATGCCCTACTGCAGGTGAGGTCTGGGCTTATCGGATGCTAACCTGATCATAAAAATGTAGAAACTAAGTTCGAGATGAAGAATAGAAACTATGAATGATCTGGTTTGCTACACCAGTTAAACCCTGAAGTTTAATGGCTAGGAGTTAAGTATAATAATTAAATCATTATTGAACGGTGATTTTCCCACCCATACCCTATTACTGCTAGGCTATGCCAGGCAGAAGACTGACCCTGAAGTTTAACCAGTTTGACCCAGACTGCCTGGGTTTAGATCCTGACTACAGTAACAGTTCTGCAGTCTTGAGAAATTGTTTAACCTTTCTGTGCTCAGCTTTCCTTATCTATAAGTCACAGGAATTCGCATTTTGCTCCTCAAGCTGTAGTATGGTAAAATGTCCACATGTGTAGGCACTTGGAATAACACCTGGCACCGTAAACGTCACACATGCACTGGACACTGTAGATAGGACATCAGGCGCCATATAACATTGGCAGTGGTCATTTTTAGAATTTCTTGGCTGATAGAGATGGCCTCTGCTCTTTTCCATTTAAGGAAGCATTTCATAATGCAAAGGAAAGGTATGCTGCTATGGTCATAATTTTGGATGAGGATTTATTTGACTGCTCATGAATTCCAATTCCATTACATCAGCGGCAATAATGATGACAATAAGAAGTGGTAGTGCTCACATGTAATCCCAGAACTCCCGAGGCTGATGCAGGAGCATCTCAAATTCAAGGCCAGCCTGAGCTACACCGTGAGACTGATTCAGACGGAGCAGTGTTGGCAACTGAAATGTGTTAAGTGTTGACTGCATGCTGAGAAGCCCGTCCAGTACAATGGCATGATTATCTTGTTTGGTCATCACAATACTTCACCTGGTAGATACTGTTATTGCTTTGACCGAGGAGGGGCCAGAGATGCAGAAGTTCTGTTTATCCAGTTTGTTAATGGGAAAGAAATCAACCAGATTCTAGAACTATCTTGCAGAGCCTATGCATTTCCTCCATTTTATTCAGGTCGTTTAATAGTTTGTATTTTGTAACACTGCAGTCAAGTGACACAAAACGAGTGAGAACTGTGGGTCAACAAAGGGAGTGCTCTGCAGTCAGAGGGAAGGAAAGAACTGAGGAGGATATACACAGTGGGAGTGATGTTAACCTTGACTGCTCACTTGCTCGGATTTAGAACCACTTAGGAGACACACTTCTGGGTGAGTCTGTGGGACTGTTTCCAGAGGTGTCTGAAGTGAGAAGAACAACCTGGAATGTTGACAGCAACATCCTACAGGCTGAGGTCCCAGGCTGAATAAAAAGAAGAGGGGCTGGAGAGATGGCTCAGTGGTTAAGAGCACTGACTGCTCCTTCAGTGGTCCTGAGTTCAATTCCCAGCAACCACATGGTGGCTCACAACCATCTGTATTGGGATTTGATGCCCTCTTCTGGTGTGTCTGAAGACAACTACAGTGTACTCACATATATAAAATAAATAAATCGAAGAAGAAGAGGAAGAAGAAGGAGGAGGAGGAGGAGAAGGAGGGGAAGAAGAAGAAGAAGAAGAAGAAGAAGAAGAAGAAGAAGAAGAAGAAGAAGAAGAAGAAGAAGAAGAAGAAGAAGAAGAAAAAGAAGAAGAAGAAGAAAAAGAAGAAGAAGAAGAAGAAGAAGAAAAAGAAGAAGAAGAAGAAGAAGAAAAAGAAGAAGAAGAAGAAGAAGAAGAAGAAGAAGAAGAAGAAGAAGAAGAAGAAGAAGAAGAAGAAGAAGAAAGGGCTTCACACCAGTGCTCCTCTCTCTTGGTTCCTGACTGCAGCCTCAAGGTGACCAACTGCCCCACCCTGATGCCATGCTTGCCCCACCATGACATACTGTACATTCAATCCCTTTCTGCTGTAAGTTCCATTTTCCTCAGCTATTTTGTCACAGGGACAAAGTAAATAGCAAATTAGGCAAGTACAGAGTGTGTATCCAGTCTTTTGTGCAATGTGCTTATCAGTATTGTCTAATCTGAGCCTCAGAAAACACTGTGACTGTGGGGGCAGGGTGTTGGCACCTTCTCTTTCAATGTTAGAACTCTGAGGCTCAATAGTTGCTCCAAGGAGTCAAGGCCAGCATAGTTTCCTCTGTTGTCTTTTTTATTTTTAAGATTTTATTTATTTTATGTAAGTAGATCATCGCTGTCCTCAGATACACCAGAAGAGGGCATCGGATCCCATTACAGATGGTTGTGAGCCACCATGTGGTTGCTGGGAATTGAACTCAGGACCTCTGGAAGAGCAGTCAGGGCTCTTAACTGCTGAGCCATCTCTCCAGCCCTCCACTGGTGTCTTAATGCTTCCAATGCTGTCTTGAAGTATAACCAAAGACTAAGGTAGCAGAAAGGATCTGAGTGAGGAGAGAGACGGGGATGTGTGGGTGTGGCAGGCAGCTGTGGCCATACTGACTCTCACTATCTCAGTTGTATCTGCAATTGCTTGATTGGGCAAATAGCTACATCAAGACCCAGTCCTACAAGGCGCCAGTCACTGCAGTCCCTCAACTGCCCTCAGCATCAGTTTCTCTTTGTTCTTAGAGAAAATGTTCCTTGTTTGAACGACGTAGTGAGATCATTTTGACAGCTCTGGGTGCATGTTGCAACACGTTTTGCTTTTTGTTTGAAGAAGCATGGGAAGGAAGAAGAGAGTAAGAGGTGAGCTGTAGGTAGAGAGAAAAATTAAGTGTTGGAAGCCATTATTTTATCTAATTAATTAAAATTTTATTTATTTTTCAGTATTTAATGAAATGTTTTTCATATAGTATATTTTGATCATATTCTTTTCCGTGCCCAAATATTTGTTTTTATTTCACATATATGTGTGTTTTGCCTGCATGTATGACTATGCATCACGTTGATGTGGTGCCTGCATAGGCCAGAAGAAGGCATCAGGTCTCCTGGAACTGGAGTTAAGGGTAGTTGTTATCCCCTACGTGGGTGCTGGGAACTGAATTGTGTCTTCTGCAAGAGCAGGAAATGCTCTTAACCTTCAAGCCATCTCTCCAGCCCCCAGGAGACTATTATGGACTGGCAGATAAAAAGAAAGCTCAGACCTGGAGTCCCAAAAGTAAATTCAGAATGCTGTTTCCATGTCTATAGGGAAGGGAAAGGGGTGCCCAGAGAGCCTCACAGAACCCCACTGGAAAAGCACTCTTTTACTAAGCTAAGTTCTCAGCGTCACTACAGTAACTCTGGAATATAGAGAGGAGCTTGAGGAAAGTGTCACAAACCGTTATCTGTGTTGAGCATCTCATAGAGCACGGGAGGCAGAGCCTGGAGCTCTGGTGTTGAGTAGTCAATGGTTCTGCTCTTGAGGTTCACTCTGTTTGCTTCCCAGCAGCTCCTGCTGCTGCTATCCCTCCACTGTGCCTTTACTGTTCTAGCCCTTTACTGTTCTAGCAAGATGAAGTACCTAAAAAGTGGCCAGGATGCTGCTATAAATACTGTTGAGGGAAAATTTTCAGATTTGAATCTCATCCTTGGCTGGCATTCTGAGAAAGGCTCAGGTATGGGGGTGGGGGACCAGGCTTCGGCTGGCCCCCAACATGTCTACATGCTCTTGGTGCTGGGCACTCTGGTTATAGAACTTAAGGGTATTTAAGGTTTTAGAGGTAACTGAGAAATGACCTTAGAATAAACACCCACTTCTCAAGTGGAGGTTCACAATGACACCAGGGGAGGCAATGGGGTGGAGTTGGGGATGTCCTTTCCTATGTCTGTCAGTCTCTCCTGCAAGAGGCCTCCACGGTGTTTGCAGACCCAGGTTCTGCAGCAGGTTGATATCAATGGCCTTAGATCATTCGGTTGCTCCCGTCCCTTCAACTGTATCAACACCCTGCCTCTCAGACTGATGGGGTGTTGAATAGTGCTTGGCACCCAGGCTCTCTCAGTGACCCAGTGAGTGGCACGCCAACAGTGACATCCTCTTTGAGGTGAAAATGCTTAGACGCCTGTGTATTCTAAATATAAAATATGATGTAGAAAGTCCAAAGGCGGATTCAGAAGAGACCTTTAAGCCTATCCAGAAATAAAGCAACTGCTTTTATCTCACTGGGAAAATGACTGTGATGTGAAGATAGACAGACAGACAGACAGACAAAAACTTAAAACAGGGTGGTCAGCTGTTGGGACCGGAGGAAGCCCTGAGTGGAGCGAGTCCCCAGTGAACGTGCATTATTTATGGCCAAGGCAATGTTGAGGATGCAAAGGCCTCAGTCCCAAGGGAAATGGGCAAAGCCATCCTCATATGGCCAAGGGTATCCTAGAGGGTCAAGCTTTTCTCAGAGGTTCATGTGTAGGGGAGTGAACAGTGAGTACAAAGACTAGAAATACAACTTCCTCCTCCTCCCAGGTGTTCAGAGTCTGAGACTCGCTTACAGAAACCTCCTTCCAAGAGTAGCCACCCCTCCCCACTCTACTGTCCAAAACAAGAATGCTAAGGTACAGGGGTGTGGCAGTAGTAGGAGCCCTTCTATCAAGAGTACACACACTGCACTGGTCTCGAGCTTTTCCAAACATGTATCTGCACGTCTTCCCTTTCTTTATTCCCTCAATGTCCCAGACAACATTTCCAGATCCAAGACACTCCACTGACAGATTTTGCAAGGTTCAGAAGAAAAGAGAAAGCTGGGTGTGGTTATACATATCTCCAATTCCAGCCTTTGGTGGGTAGAGGCAGGAGGATCAGGAGTTCAAGGTCATCATTGACTGTATAGTCAATTTGAGACCAGCCTGCACTACATGAGGTTCTCTCATATACCCATACTCCGAGATAAGGCTGAGGGAGCCCAGGCAGGAGCCTGAGTGTGAGCCCTGTACCTGACTCTAGGTTCTAGAGTTTAGAGTCTTGAGTCAAGAGCTTATCAAGAAGAGTGAGACTTGCAAATAATGACCACTGGATTTCCAATGAGAGCAATGCACAAAGTTGGCACTTTGCTTTCATGAAAAGGTAGGGTACTACCCCTACCTCATTTCTCCATGCACCCTGAGTGCCCAGTTTGAATGGGCCCTGTGGAAAGCAGAGAAAACCCCGAGGAACAAAGTACTAACTGAAAGTGTACAGTTAATATATAGGCCAGGTCAAGGAACCCAATGCCTCAGGCCTATGAGAGTGGCAAAGCATTCTCCAGGGACCAAGTGAGAGTGTTGACCACCTGTGTAGAAGAGTTTCCACTGTAGCCCTGTCCCCTATATGTTTATGGCTTGAAGACTACTCTCCTACAAAGACCAATCCTACTGAAATGAGCTAAGCCTGCCTCCTGGTTAAGCTGTATGAAAATGCCAGCCTCCATATCTGTACGTAATGGCCCCACCTGCTTATTCATCTGGGTGCAACAACCTCACCTCCTTGGTCAACAGTATAGAATAAACAGGCCAAGCTTCCAGGATGCTGAGGTTTCTCCACCAGAGAACACGCCAGCTCTTCGGCATATGTGTCTGTTGTTTCTTCTGTGTCTGTCCTTCCTTCGTTCTCTCCCTGCCCCAGTCAGGTCAAGTCCCTAAAGCTGTGCAAGCACTCGTTAGATTACATGAAATGTGCTATCCAATCCATAACAAGTAACCAGGGACCATGTTTTAGGTTTCTAGCTAATCTTTCCAGTAGGCAATGTCCCCCTTCACCATGGACCATCCACTGTCCCAGTGGTCTAGCCTTGGTTTTTCTCAACTCCACACTCAGCAGACAGCTTTTTAATAAGGAGAAAGTTGCTATAGGGTGAATGTTTTGGCAATGGATTTTGTAGAGATTGAGCCAAAACAGCTCAAGAAGAAGTTACCTTGGCTTAGTGACTCGGATTTTTATGGATCCCTCTATGACTACTTAATTGCTGTGTTTCTCTTCTGCTGAAATGTAAAGCAATGATACTCCCCAAGCCATGTAATACTTACCTTAAAGACAGAGAGAGAGAGAAGAATGTAGGACTTACAGGAGGGACATGGAAGTCCCAGGACTATTCTCTACAGTCTGGAGGGCTGGGCCAGATGTGGAAAGGGCACCCTTCCCAGGACAGAGTATCACACAGCAGCCCCCAGAGCAGATCAGTTCTGGTTGTCCTGACCTGCTTCTCCAACAGCCAACAAGGAAGGCTTCCAAGTCTCAGTTCTTTCCTCTTTATCCCCATGACTCCCATCCTGTCCAACCAACTTTCTACATCCCCCTCAGCCAGAAAAAAAAAAGAAAGAAAGAAAGAAAGAAAAGAAAAGGCACATCAGACACATGTAAGAGGAATTCAGAATTCATTTTGCGGTGGCTTCAACAACTCAGAATTTATCTTTCTCTCCATACATCAAATTTAAGAAGAGTCCTAAGAGACAGTTTTGGCCTAGAGGTGGCGGCACACACCTTTAATCTCAGCACTCAGGAGGCAGAAGAAGGCAGATTTCTGTGAGTTCAAGGCCAACTTGGAATACAGAGCTTGCTCCAGGCTAGCCAAGGCTACACAGAGAAACCCTGGAGAGGGAGAGAGTGGGAGAGAGAGAGAGACAGAGAGAGAGAGAGAGAGAGACAGAGAGAGAGACAGAGAGAGACAGAGAGAGAGAGAAGAGAAGAGAAGAGAAGAGAAGAGAGGGAGGAAAGGAAAGAGAGAGACAGAGACAGAGATACAGAGAGACAGAGACAGGGAGAGAGAGGAGAGAGTGAGGGAGGAAGGGAGAAAGAGATAGAGACAGAGACAGAGAGAGAGAGGAGAGAGAGAGAGAGAGAGAGAGAGAGAGAGAGAGAGAGAGAGAGAGAGAGAGCGCCTTAGTAAAGTCTGAAATGTTTGCAATTCGTTTGTGATTTTTCCAGCATGCTTCCCATCTCATGGTCACAAGGTCGCTGCTGCAGTTCCTTGTATGTGATCTTCCTGTCAGCCTCAGAGAGATAAGAAGAGAATTGAGAGACACGGTACCTGCTCATGCCTATAACTGACCTAGCAGAAAGCCTCACAAACCACCAGGCTTTCTCTTACATCCCACAGCTCATCATCAGATTCGTGGCTACCCTATCTTTGGGGGAGGCTGGGAAAACAAGAGTTGGGATTCTCAACCTCTGAAACAGGAAGTAAGAATCCCCTAGGTCCAATCAGATAGCAATGCTCATCACCAAAGGCAATGTCTAAGGGAAATAAACAGTCCCCCGCCATTCGTCCAAAGAGGCACAGTCTGAATCTTAGAAAGCTCTTGCTTACTTCTGACTATAATGAAGGTCAGTCGGTCGTTGATCTCCCAGAGGATTTCTGCTTCCCCATAAAAACTACATGAGTATTCATCCTGTAGGCCATGTCAGCTAAACGTGAGTCTAGAAAAGCAGGCCCCTGGAGTACAACTCTGTTCTCCAGACATTACACGTCCCGCTTGACCCAGAGCAAATGCTCACAAGACCAAACCTATTACAGTTCCCCACAGAAAGGGAAGGAGGACTCTCACTTGAGATTTCTCCTTCTTGGCCCTTCCAGCCTCTCAGCTACACACATACAGTCTTCTCCAGCTGCATACAGTCTTATGGAAGGGTCTAGAGCATACAGAAAGTGGTTGGATGGGATGGGGCCTCCCGTGGTCAAGTGAGACTTTGGTGGTAACAGAGGCAGCTACCATTAAGTTACCCATTCTCCTATAGGTAATGTGTCACCTACACTCCTGAAGGTAATCCGAAGAAATCCACTGATTGACCAAGAAGGGCTTAGATTAAATACTTTCTTTGGTCATTGGTGTCTTACCTGTTACATATAAGTGTTTCCATACCTCTTGACCTAGAAAAATTCACACATCCTCTTACTCTTCCTGTGATGACGGATACCAAATGAAGTCAGTCCGTGGCATGTACACACAGGTCTGCAAGGTGAAATAACCATTATCTTTTTATATGAGCCCGAACAATGGGAGCCCAACTTGCCAACCTATAAGTAGGTAAGAATCCTGGAAGCCAATGCTGTTAGTCCATAAAACACCACAGCAGGAAGCAAGAAGGATTCATTGTGAATCCCCGTGATATGCAGGGTTGAAGAGGGAACTGGGTCTCAGGGCACACAGAGTTGGATCATAGGTTTAACCCTATGCTGGAGAATACCAGCTCTGGCCTCTTCAAGGCCAGAGTGTCACCGGCTGCCTTCTCACACAGCCTTAAGAAGTTTAGGCACTCGTAGATGCTCCCTGTTCCCACCCTCATCTCTCTGTGACAGACGGAGTTTAATCCTGATTCCTTGCTCAGAGCACATTTTCCTCTCATCTTGCCTGGTGAGAACTTTGTCTGCTATGTCCTGAGATCTACAACTGTATTCAAAAATGACAGCTCCAATACGTGCTCATCAAAATCTTGGCTCATATTAATATAGCATCTTCTCAAGAACTGGACTGGGAAGGATTTCAGCTGCCATTGTTCTGGATGAAGACACTGATGGCTATGAAAGGAACCCTTCCATCCCAAAGCCCCTTTCCCACCAATATGCATCTTCCTACATAATGAACTGTCATTTTCCCCCAAGGTCGATAAAGAAATCGCTCATTGATTGCTCACCAGGCAGGCATTGGGCAGAACTCAACACACTGACTCTCTTATTGGTTCCCCAGTGGCTTGCAGAAGACACTGTCTCCCATTTTGTAGAGTAGCAAACTAAAGTACAGGGCGGTGAAAGGCCTTGACCTTTGGAATAAAATGAGGGAGAAAGATTTGAACTTTGTCTCCCTCGGATGCCCACTTCCTCTGTCTTCCATTCCGTGAACAAAGAATGGGTCAGATTAGGAGACATGATTTCATTTTGTTTTTTTTTCTGATTGATTGATTGATTGATTGACTGATTGATTGATTGCATGTGAGAATACTGGAGCTGTCTTCAGACACACCAGAAGAGGGCATCAGATCCCATCACAGATGGTTGTGAGCCACCAGGAGGTTGCTGGAAATTAAACTCTGGATCTCTGGAAAAAGCAGTCAGTGTTCTTAACCATTGAGCCATCTCTCTGGCCCCAGCAGACATGTTTTAAGAAGTTTGAAGCCTGTGGACATCCTCTGTAACAAGAGCTTCCTGATCTTATCAGAGTCTGATTTGTACCTCTTCACTTCATTTGATTGTAACACTGTCATCCCCACCCCCATCCCCAAAAAAGCACAATCACCCACCTCAACCTCCCACCCTCCAAAAGCAACAAGCATTAGTGCCAGACCATCCACCATCCAGCTGTGGCACTGAGAAAAGTGTATCAAACACCAAGCACCCAGATTGTTCTACACTTTATAATTATTCTTAAAGATTTATTTATTTTATGTATATAAGTACACTGTAGCTGTCTTCAGACACACCAGAAACGGGCATCAGATCCCACTACGCATGGTTGTGAGCCACCATGTGGTTGCTGGGAATTGAACTCAGGACCTTTGGACGAGCAGTCAGTGCTCTTAACCACTAAACCATCTCTCCAGCCCTGTTCTTACACTTTAAATGCACGTGGTTCATATGTGGAAAGGATTCTGTTTCACTTGAACTTTAGCAGAACAAATTTCTGTTCCTTCTTTGTTTGAGTGGTATGGTCCTTGCTTTGGACGATGGTGATGGGTATTCTTTCACCCCTAAAGATATAAGCATCTGCCCTGTGGCTCTGAAGACTGATCCCAGAACCTTGTTACTTGAGAAGAGACATAGCCAAGAGTCCTGTATTTCTGTTGATCGTTTTTTCTTTTGTTTTGTTTTTCAAGAAAGAGTTTCTCTGTGTAACAGAACCCTGGCTGCCGTGAACTGGATTTTGTAGACCAGGCTGACCCCGAACTCAAAGAAATCCACTTGCCTCTACCTGAGTGCTGGGATTAAAGGTGTGTGCCACCACACCCGGCACTGGTGAATTTTCTCTGAATAATTCCCAGCATCTGAAGATCATTGGATCTTTTTACCATTCTGTGATTCTGAGGCCAATCAATTTATTAGAATTGTGAGATAAATCTGAACTCATCCAAGTTGCTACATGACTTTTAGAAGCTCCCTGCTCACAGCCTTCCTGGATTTTATGGAATCATATTTGCCACTGGCTTCCCATAGACACCAGCATCTATTGGTGGAGAGAGAGAGCAGCTGAGCATGCCCGACAGACAGCATTGACAGGAAACACCAACACTAGCTCAGCTCTGGTGTGTTTCACCGATTGCACCTGTTTCTTTCATTCAGTCACAATGACCAAGTTTGGGGTGGGCCTTGGCTCCTAAGTCCAGGCATGGTGTCCTGAAGGCCCACATATTGTCAAGTGACCTTCATCAACCCCCATCACCAACATGAAGTCTGTAAAAATTTCTGTATTTAAAAAAAAACATGCAACACAGAACTGCAAGCCACTCCCTGGTGTGACCTTCTTGTACTAAGGGTTTCCTCTGTGCTAGGCCACACAGTAGGCCACACAGTAGGGCAAGCATTGACATGACTGTCCTTCATCCTCACAGTGATCTAGAGATGGTAGGATGCTTTAGATTTTACAGGTGAGGAAGCAGGTTTGATGAGTATAATTGGGTTACAGAGCTCGTGATCAAAATATTAGATGACAGGGTCCCCTCTGCCTGTCACTAGGCTACCCTGAGGGCTCATCTTCTCAAATGTAGGGTTCTGGGAATAGAGTGCACGAGTCATTTATGGAGAAAAGGGGAGAAAAAGAAATTTCAAATGTTAAGAATACAAACATAAGATTGGGGATGCAGAGGCTTAGTCTTTTAGAACACAACTACTGCTGTTAAGAACCCATGTTTGCTTCCCAGCACCCATGTGGCAGCTCACAGCTGTCTGAAACTCTGGTTCCAGGAGATCCGACACCCTTTTCTGTCCTCCATAGGCATCAGGCACACACGTGCTGCATAAAAAGTGCATGCAGGCAGAAATTCTATATGCATAGGATGAACATAAATAAATGTCTGCCAAAACGGTTGAGTGCTGAGACACAGAGCCACTCTGAGATGATGGAATTAAAATAGAACCATGCAAGCGCATTTCAGCTGTTAATGTTTCACTCATGTTATTGATTTTTTTCTTTAAATCTTCACTGGACTGTAAAAAAACTGAGGAGAGGGGTGGCCTTCCCTAAGGATGAGCACTCCAGTTGGTCACCCAGTGCCGAACATTCAGCCCTGAAAACATACGCACGTGTATGTTTTCATACATGTATGTATCATACAGAGTGACTAGGTTATAGTTAGCAATGTATATGCATGCTCATATACATATATGCATGCAATAACAATTTGTAAAAAAAGAAAAAACACAGAAAGGCCATGAATGTGAAGGAGAGGAGAATGTGCAGAAGGAAAAATGGGAGGATCTGGGGGGAAGGGGAGGCAGGGAGAAGAAAGGTTATAATTGAATTATAAATCTAAACAAAAAAAAAACCCCAAACCTTTGCTAGTTACATAGCTAGAGTACTTTAGCCAATCATAAAACCAGGATTAATGGAATTCTGATGGAAAAAAGAGAAAGCAATTTGGAGCAGGGCACGTTATACTTCCTGTCAAATCGAGACATGCTTGATTTTCCAAAAGATATTTTTAAAGTAAATAAAGGATGTTCAAGCCTAACTCTGCTAATCCTTATTCCAGAGATGTTAAAGCCAGCGAGCACAGGCCTGGCATCGTCACCCACCCTGTGCCGAATGTTTGTACTTGGGAACCATTCCAGGGTCCAGGTTCACTCTCTGTTCATCAGCCCCCATGTTGGGTTATAAGGTGTCCTGATTGCAGGACGTGGCTACCCCTCCACCCACTGCCCTGCTGACTGGGCTTCTGTAACTCCTCTAGTCTTTGGGCTGGTGTTTGAATAACTCTAGAGGTCTTGGAGCATGCATATGAATCCTGTGTCACTTCTTGTTCCCCATCTGTGTTACAGAGTCCTTCCCTGGGTTAGTCTAAACTCTGCCTTTCCGTGACATTGACAGATTGACCTCAGTCCTGTGTTCTTGGCAGTATGAAGCATAATCCCGCCCTGTCCCACAAGAGGCAGATAGCACAGAAACCCTTCATTCGGGTTGCTGGCAATTTGTTACTTTTAAAGATTTGTTTTCTTGGGAAAGTGGTCCAGCCCTGGGAGACAAGTCTCGGTATTCTGCCGGGAACAATGTGCTTACTGTGTGGACTGTGTTTTTGGACACAAACAACCTGCATTGCTTAACAGTTTTGTGCAAACATGTTCTAATAGGCCTTAGTATGAGATTTGGTCATTTTAGCTCAAGGCCAAACTGGCTATATTTCAGGCTTGTAATAGACTCACTGGTTCCTAGGCACCCATATCACATAACATACTTGTTTTGATTTCTGTAATGAAAACTTTCACTTATTCTGATAGCAGTAGGACCTGATTACCAATCAACCTGTGACTATTTGTATGTTCAAGGCAGAATTTTTTCCTTCCTTGTCCAGCGTCGCTGCAACCCAGGAAGAGAGAAAGCTCTCTGAACATAGATCTATAGGCGACTGTTTCACAGAGCTGAACTTAGTTCTGAGAGTCCTGCTTCAGTGTTTAAGGCAGGGCTATAGCCCCATATCCCCACTAATAATAACTTCTTCGCTCAGCCACTTCCCTTCTGTAATGGAGTTCAAAGAGCTTGCAGGAAGTGCCTAATTAGCCCACATTATGTTAGGAAGTCTGAGAGATGTGCTGTATGATTAGCCCCATTTGATACAGAAGGAATGCTGGGAACCCTGAGCATGGGAAAACTGTAGGAGCTGGGAATCTGCCCCAAGACCTAACTCAAGCTGGTTGGCAGGGCCTTCATTGCCTGTCCTTATTTCACCCCTTCCTCCAAGGCCACTTCCTGAGGCCTCACCTTTCTGGAAACTTTCTTTCCCTATCAACTGTAGGTCATCCACCTCAGCCTGATTCATGTCTTTGTTTTCTAAGTAGGTGTTTGAAGGACACTTTGATTGATGGCCATTTAGTATTTCAATTATCTTTTATCCTTCAGGTATGGGGTGAATGTTTCTTTTTTTTTTTTTTTTTTTTTTCCCCCGGAGCTGAGAACCGAACCCAGGGCTTTGCACTTACGAGGAAAGCGCTCTACCACTGAGCTAAATCCCCAACCCCGGGGTGAATGTTTCTTAAGCCAAGGACTATGTGTTCTGTACTTCCTGTTTATCCCAAATTGCACTTGCATAAGATGAATGTATTAAGGCTGGGGGTGGGGGTGGGGTGGACACTGCTTTTATTTCATAATATGTTAAGTGGATCTTTCCTGATCATAGCAATGGCGCTATCCATGATTAATATTCACACCCAGAATGTGATCATGGAAAGGGCACCAGTCAATAATTACCATGGTAATTGATCACCTACCGAATTGTGTTATGTTGTAAGGAAGATGCCAAAAAGGGCAAAATCCTGTTTCAGGAACTTCTAGTCTCATGGGCTGGGTATTCAGAGGATACTATTATAAAATGCCAAGTGCTGGGTTGCCTATGAACCACAGACATTTATTCTTATAGTTCTAGGGTCTGAGAAATCCAAGATGAAGAGATCAACAAAGTTGGTGTCTTGTGAGGGCAGGATTCTCATAGACAGCATCTTCCTTTGTGGTCTAAGGTGCTAATAAGTTCCTTCAAATATCTTTTATTAAGGACGATAATTCTACTAGTGAAGGTACGATATGTCCCCTTCCATGAGCCACACATCTCAATTCTGTTGAATAGAAAAATCAATGTTGACAAATGTATTTTAAGGTGGAATAGGTGCTCAGACCACAGCACTCAGAAGAGAGGTGGGCACAGGGTGGAGTGGTGGGCGGCATGGGATCTGCAGCAGAGAGATGTGGCTTGGAGTCTCCGCCTGCCATTCATGGGTGGCCTTGGGTAGATGGTTTTAGTTCTCCAATCTCTAGATTTATTTTTTTAAATCCAAAGGTTGATAGTATAGAGGTAATAGGTGACATGATATCTATATATATAAAAAAGCGCTTAGTACAACGGTTCATACAGAGCCAAGAATTAATAAATAGAGTTTTGAACACTATTATTATTTCGAGGCTGGCAATTCTAAAACAGGGCACAGCAAAGGACGCTTACAGAAGTTCAAAGAATGCTGGTAAATGACATGAAGGGGAGATCCACAATCAGCCGGGAAAGATGCTGAGGACTGCAGTTCTGAGAAGTCAGAAGGTTGGAAGGAGTCTAGGGAAGGCATGGACCAAGCCTCGGGGACAGGCAGGGACACTGGGCTGGGCTGGCTGAAGTGAAGGATTTCCTGGAATAATGGTAAGAGTCATAAGAAAGGCATGAGCAAGGCTGCTTCTGTGAAGAGGCGAGTGCTTTCCTCAGTAATAGGATAAGATAGGAAAGGATGCTTTAAAGGTTGGTAACCAATGTTCTGGGACAAATGGCAAAACAAGTACAAACAGTCCGAGCCCAAGGCCAGCATCGCTGGGGTGGGTCCGCTGATGTGCTGTTGGTGGAAAGCATCTTGGCTTTCTGAAGAGCACTTTTACTGCATTTGTTAGCAATTATTAACTTCTCTTTAAAGTACTGATCCTGGAGCACGTTCATTTATAATCAAAGAGGCATGAAGAATTGTGTGTGTTAAACAACCCCAAACACCACTTGAATCCAACTCAAATGTCCACTGATAATGAAATTCTGGAATGTTCTAAGCACCAATATGCCCATGCTGATAATGGACTGAACCTCTGAACCTGTAAGCCAGCCCCAATTAAATGTTGTCCTACATAAGAGTTGTCTTGGTCATGGTGTCTGTTCACAGCAGTCAAACCCTAACTAAGACAAAGGGCTGAATGAGACTTCTTTTCTGATCTACATTCTTTGTATTGTTCCCAAAGACATTCTATTCAGGTATTTCTCCAAGTCTACATGTAAATTCTTAAAAACTTGTGCTAGTACAGCCATATACAAAAGAGGATAGATAGCACTCAAAAAAAAATTAAAAATAGAATTCCCACACAATCTAGCCACTGCTGAGTACGTACCCAAAGGAAGTGATGTCGGAAATGTTAAGAATTGTTGGTACTTCCTTACCCACTGTAACCCTATTCACAAGTGCCCTTAACTGATGTACATATACAGAGAACTATTCAGTCACGAAATAACTAAAGCCTGACGCTTACAACAATATGAATAGAACGGGAGAGCTTGTGCTAAGTGAAATAAGCCAGGCACAGGAAGATGAGTGTTATATAATCTTCCTCTTCCGTAGTATCTAAAAGCTTCATCTCAGAGGTCAGGAGTAGAATTATAGTCGCCGGAAGCTGTGGGGACCAGAGGTGGCGCTGAGGAGTGGAAATGTTAATGGACACTTGTGGGGGTGTTCCTCAGTAGTGGAGTGGTGACACATGATAGTAATGATAATAATGTGTCTCTAAAAGGTAAGGCAAGAGATTTGAAACTTACGCTACAAATGGTAAATAATGGAAATAGATCTGCTTAACTTAGTTACAATGTTACATTATATATATAAACAGTACATGTTATATATGTAGATTATATATGTATGTTATCACGTATCAGTTAAAAATAATCTGAAATGGTTTTAGGAATGAAGCTGGGAATAGGGAGCATTGCAAAAGCCCTGAGTTTGATTCCCTACATCAATACTACAAACCATTTTATCATCACTAAATATGTAAAAAATGTGTTATAAGATACATCAAGGGCTGGAGAGATGGCTCAGTTTTAGGAGCACTGACTGCTCTACCAAAGGTCCTGAGTTCAAATCCCAGCAACCACGTGGTGGCTTATAACCATCTGTAATGAGATCTGATGCCCTCTTCTGGTGTGTCTGAAGACAGCTACAGTGTACTTACATATAATAAGCAAATAAGTAAATAAATAAACCTAAAAAAATACATCAACATTCTTATTTGAAAAAAAAATTCAGTTTGGAGAGATGGCTCAGTGGTTAAGAGCACTGACTGCTCTTCCAGAGGTCCTGAGTTCAATTCCCAGCAACCACATGGTGGCTCACAACCATCTGTAATGGGATCTGATGCCCTCTTCTGGTGTGTCTGAAGACAGCTACAGTGTACTTATATTTAATAAATAAATCTTTAAAAAAGAAAAAAAAAAGAAAAACAATTCCCCAGTAAGTGGGGGAAAGCCCCACAAATTTTCAAAGTGCTCTGACCAAGTGCTTTCACAAAGATTGGTGTATAGGGAGAGCATCCGCACATTTTAAAAAGAACAGACTAGTAATCATCTTGCTTTTGTGTGCTGTTCATATATATGCAGGGCAGTTAGCTTTTTTCGACAACAATACTGCATAACAAAGTACTCCAAAACCCAATGCCTGAAACAAAACCCACTTTGTCTATAGCCCTGTTATTGGCTTACAGGCAGTTCCACTAGGTTCCTCCCAGGAACATAGCAACCAGGACCTAGCAACAGCTTACGTCACCCCCTCCCCACCCCCAGGCCCGCCACCGGGTGCGAGCCAACCTGGCCTGTAAGAGGGACTGCTTGGCTACCCCAGCTCTCTCTTTCACTCCCCCCTCCCCTTTTCTGTCCCTGACTCTCTGTCTCCCCCGCCAACCCCCCTTTTACCTTCCCAGATAAGCTTCCTTTATCCTAGGCCTGTAGCATGGAGGGATTGTTCAGGGGGATGCCTTGGAATGAGTCCGCTGAAGTTCTCCCTCCCATCGAATTATACCACGTTACAAAACACACTGCATGTGCCTATGAGTCAGCTAGTCTATGTCTATGTGGGGTTGGCTCAACAAGGCTTACCTTGAAACTATAGACTAGACCTCTGGTTTTCTTTATGTATTTCATAGTTCTTTGACCAGTGGGCTCGGCCAGTCCAGGTTCTTCTTGCAGTGATGTGAGACTGCAAAGGAGTGAGTGTTGCTGTTAGTGTTAGGCAATTCTGTTGGCCTGCTCTCAGGGACCTAACAATTGCTTAGTCATCACCGGCCACCACACAACGCCACCACGCTGCCAGGTGGACTGCAGATAAAAAGGACCCACCTGCCACCCCAGCACTCTCTCTCTGTTCCCCTGGTCTATCTCCCTCTTCTGTTCTAGGAACCCCCACAACCCCCCTCTCTCTATCCTCATGGCTCTCTCTGTTCTACCTCTTCCCCAGCTCCTCCACACTCCTCCCTTCTCCCCCAACATCCCCGGTTTACACCAGATCTGTTGCCATCTTGGCTCCGCCCACCAAAACCTCCTTGCCACATTATACTTTGTAACAGTCACCCCACGCCATCCTTGACACATTCTTTTGGGGTTGGCACACCATTCTCTCTGCCCACATAACCACACCTAAATCAGTGGAAGATTGTTTCTAGCTGCAAAGTCACGCCTCAGAGGTCAGGAACAAAGGTCGGAGTAGGATTTGGGACCTGAAGTGGGTGTACAATTTACAGGAGTTTCTTAATTTCTCCTTCGATAATAATTTTTCTCTTCAGTGGGTTTGTATTACCTATGAAAAAACATTTAATATGCACTTCTTGAGAGAAATAGATGATAAAGAGTTGGGGAAGTGGTACTTTTGCTTAATGCTTGTCTGGCTTGGCCCCAGAATCTTCTGTCTGTGGACCTTGTTTAGCCTCACCTGTTTCCACTTGTTGGCACTCCTGCTAGGCTCCGCCCAACAGTTGCCTAGCAACAGCCAGGTATGCCTGGCTTGCTGTAAAAGGGAATGTTTGATCTTTCCCACTACCCTTTTTTCCCTTTCTCCCTTTCCCCGTCCTCTCCTCTCTCCAGGTGTTCCTGGCCGGCCTCTTCTCTTTCTTTCTCTCTCTGTTCTTCTCTGTCGCCTCTTTTGCTGTCTCAACTCCCCTTCCCATGCCCCAAATAAACTCCGTTTTATACTAGACCCATCTATGGCTGGTCCTTAGTGGGGAGGAAGGCCCAACATGGGCCCACCGAGGTGCTCCTCTTACCGCATCGTACCATGCTCTATAAAACATATCCTTGGTTTTATAAAACGCAACACCAATGCCCTTTATGATGTCCCCGAGACTCTGCTTTCTGATCTGAGCGACTTTGGAGGCCTCTCTTTCTCGTATCTGGATTTCCCTTCTTTTACTCTGAGAGGTGATGCACCTCGGAGAATATGCCAGAATGTTATATGATTTTCTGAGAAATACAAAACCGTGACTAAGAATGGTAGCCAGCCATTGCTGCCTGAGTGGGAACACACCAAAGTTACCAGGAGCCCTATCTGGAACATTTCACCGCTTCCCATTGGAAACCGGAAATGCACATCCAGCAGCAGATAGCCTGCAGTGAAGGCAACAAAGTGTCAGGGTGTTGGAATTTCAGGCTCTTTCTGCTCTTGGCTTTTCCACCTCTGCTTTCACAAAAGCCCCACATCACAGGAAAGATATAGACTTGGATGCTGCCTGCCTTGCTGTGTCTGTGAAAACACCCAAAGTGCTTGGGACAGAAATCATTCCCTTCTTGTGCCTTGTTCCTCCCTGAAGCCAAACTTGGAGCTGTAATTCTGATTTAATGTTCCTGACAGGAGGCAGTGGTCCCTTTCAGATACATGAGAAATCTCCCACCAGGCTCTTAAAAAGACATCTGATCCTCTGGGGGGGGGGGGGCGGTGGGTGGGAATACAGGATGTTTATGGGCAAGTGAAAGAAAGTTTTGCATGATGTAAATATTCATGACCCTTTAAACCCCTCCCCTGCTATGTCTGTTGTCATGGTCACTCAAGTCCACTTCCTTTCGCATTCTAAGCTGCTCCTTTTCCTTGTTTCTTAGGTGCTTAGATAATTTCCCAGCCCCACCCCCAGATTCTGCCTGGGTCTTCCAAAGTAGGGATAGGTCTGAAAGCCAGCGTTAGGAGTAGAGTCCCTATTGTGACTTTAGATATTCAACTCCAAAATACACATTTCTATTAAGTAAATACCCTTTGGGCACTCATGTGACCTTTGGGGGCAATAGAAGCAGTGCCCTATAATTAGAAGGGAGAGACCATTCTAAACATTCCATGTTTTCAGCTCCTCGGCCCCAAGCTCTGTCCATGGGTGAGGTAATCACATATTCATGCATGTGAATTATTTGTTGCAAGTGTATGCATGCACAAAACATGTGCAAGAAGCCACCAGTTTGGGACAATGCGTGTGGTACACAGACTCCACCCTCCTTCTATCGCTAATCCCTTTGCACCTGCCATCAATTAATCTTTGGTTCAAACTCTGCAGTTGGTTGTGACTAGGTAGCCCTTGCAGGGCTGTCCTGGCTGAGTCACACAGAGGAGGGGTGGAAGAGGCTGCAACAGTCTCTGTGGTGACATGGGGAATTTCCAAGTAAGAAGCATGTGTTCATGGGGAGGGGATCCCCACAAGTGCGTGAGGACAAAGGGAGGGGAACACTTACGTGCTGAGATTAGCTCATCCACCATGGAAATCAGCATGGAAGGCCCCCCTCCCCCACTAAACTGCTCCATGACCCAACTATGTAAAGGCAATGGACTCCAAATCAACATGGCACAGAGATCTTTGCACATCCATGTTCACTGTGGCACTATTCCCAAGCTGTGGAGCCAGCCTAGATGTCTGTCAGTGGATGGATGGAAAAAGAAAACGTGGTTTGCACGCATACATACGTGAAGTCTCCTGCAACTGCAGAGAAGGTTGAAATTATGTCATTTGCAGGAAAAGGAATACAGTTAGAAGTTATCATATTAAGCAAAGTGAGACTCAGGAAGTATAACAATTTTTTTGTTTGTTTTCCTCTCATTGGTTAACCCCAGATTTTAGGTAAATACATGAAATCATTTTTATACCTGTGACAACAGGTAGATGCAAGACTGACTGGGGGAAAAAACAGCACTTATGCGGGGGAGGAGCAGAGTGCAGGGGTCATACCAAAAAGTATGGGGTAGCTCGTATAAAAACATTTTTATGGAACCGTCACTGTAGACAATGAATCTATGCCAGTAACAGTTTTTAGAATGAGTGAACCTTACTTAAGTCGACACTTTTTAAGAAAACAAGGACAAAGAAAGCATTTCCTGGAATCTTAGAGAAAACATGAAGGATGGGCTCCAGGAGAAGCCACTATTTTAGCAAGTGCCCTTTGACCTCTGCTATTGGAAGGCATCCTTTTGGGAAGTTTCTGATTCTTTCTCAAGACAGCTGACGCCAATAAACTGGCTTCAGCAATTTTTTTTTCGCCAAGCATGCTTTATTTAAAGCCACAGTCAGGGTTCCACAGTGGAAAATGCAAATGCCTCGTTCTGATTATTTGGAAAGAAAACATTACAAACAAATAAGCGTGAGTTCCTAACAGCCACCTTTCTGGGTGGGAGCAGGCATGCCATCTAGTAGGACAGGGGAATGTTACTGGAGATGGCATAGACTGATAGTAATAAAAAACAAATTCTCTGCTAAAATGAATGCTTCAGAGGGATGGGAAGTGGACCACAGTCAAAGGCTTATTCTGCAACAGAAGAGAATGTTGTGGGGTCCCTCTTCGCCCTCCAGACTGGCTCTAGGAGAGCTGGAGATGCTAGGGGAGTCAGAGATACTTACTTCTGGGGTCCTCTTGTGGGCCTTCCCATCCCTTGCCCCCCACCCCCGTGTGAGGCTGGTTCCAGGCAGAGGGAGATGCATGGAGAGTTAATGTGGGATGATGGCACAGGTGAGGCAGGTACAGGATAGAAAGGAGGCCTGTCATTGGACAAGATGGAA
This sequence comes from Rattus norvegicus, assembly GCF_021556685.1. Classification (NCBI taxonomy): domain Eukaryota; kingdom Metazoa; phylum Chordata; class Mammalia; order Rodentia; family Muridae; genus Rattus; species Rattus norvegicus. The sequence goes on along the minus strand of NC_141535.1, from coordinate 30,904,546 downwards.
GGATGGGCAGGAGAAAAGTTTGAAGGAAGAGGAGGAGATTGGAATGGAAAGAGGAAGAGACACGAGGGAAAGGGAGAGAAGCTGTGGCAGGACAAAATGGCGGGTGACGCTAAGATTCCATGCTGTAACTTTACAGGTTGTTACGAATGTTTTTAAGGGATGAATGTGTATTGGGCTTTGTATGTTTAAGTGGGCAATTATATCTTATCAATTGGGCCAAAGGTTATTGTGTTGTGTGTTCTTTCACGTGTAGATTTAAGTGTAATGGAGTTCGTGGTGGCTGGTCTGGGCCACCACAGAGTTGGGATGTGTGTTTCTGGCATGGAAACCTGCCTTGGGAACTAGATGGGTAGAGAGATTGCTGACGGCTCAGAGAGAGGTCTTCAGCAGTGTGATATGGGATGGAGCAGAGCGGGTGAGACGCTTTGCTGACTGAGAATTAAGATATCCAGCAGACATCTTGGGGCACTGCTGTGCCGGACCTAAAGCAGGATTTAGAATTTTTATTTTTTATATTTTTACAACAACAAGTTAGGGTGTAGCAATTGTGAAATTGTTGTGATGGATACAGGCTCTGCAAAAGGTCTCCTAAGGTTCTGAACTCTGAATCCCTAAGGGGGCGTGGCATGAGGGAGGGCTCACAAGCCTGTGGTAGTGCGTGTATTGTTCCAAACATTATCTCACCATGCAGCCCCCTCTGACCTCTCGGCCTGGAAAATTCTCTTAGAACTTGCGTTTTATGAAATATTCTGTGGCCTTGTGGGGCATCAGACAGAAAATATGGTAAGGTCAAACGGATTCAGAAACCCTGGTATCCTCATAGCTGAGGACCGTAGGCATTTCGTCTACTCCTGAGAACACGTGACCATGGCACCCCGTGAGAGGACCATAATAATTAGTTATGTAGGAGCAGCTCCCCAAAGCCCCTCCACATGCAGATGAGGCGTCCCTAAAATCTCAGACCAAGACAATAGAAAGCATCTGTTTTTAGGTCCCAACCCACCCCAAAATGTATATAAGACCCCGTCCACAAGGAATAAAGCACACAAGAGTCATTCCATCAAAGACGGCCTGAGAGTATCCATCATAGAAGAGCTGTAACACTCTGGAGGAGAGAGTTCTCTCTAGAAGTTACTGCTGGAAGCTGCTGGAGCCCATTACAGTAACTTACCACTCGGTGGCCCTGACCTTGGCTCCCAGCCAGCGAGCTGCATGGCCCGTACTGATCAAGTTAAAAAAGAAAAAGAAAACCAAAGCAATAAACCAACCAACTAAAAAAAGACAACAACAAAAACAACAAAACCTGAACAAATCAGGCCAGAAACAAATGTTTCTCAGGTTCCTGTTCTGATGGTTTGACTTTGGTCACTTTTAAATCAGTCCTTTTTTCATTGGTTATTTTATTTATTTACATTTCAAATGTTGTCCCCCTTCCCAGTTTCCCCTCTGCAACCCTCCCCTCACCCTTCTCCTTTGCCTCTATGAGGGTACTCACCCACCCACCCTCCCGTCCACACCCTGTAAATTAGTTTTATCTCATTTGCAGTAAGAGCAAGCTGGGACCAAATGTTCTAGAATCTTGAGCTTCCTATGTGTGTCCTTCTTCTCATTCATCTCTTTCTGCCTGGGAATCTCATCTGAAGATTCTTCCCAGGGAGTCAATGTAATGGCTCTGTCAGGATGGACACGTCATCATCTGCTGCTTCTACTTCTGTGGTTCTCCTGTATGCTGGTTTTCTATTTAACCATCTCACTTCTAGTTAGGCATTCTGGGAACACTAGTTTACTCTGTGGAATGTTTGCACTAAGAAGTGCAAATTACATCTTGAACTTCGAATCCTTTGCAAAAACAAAAACAAAACAAAACAAAACAAAACAAAAACAAACAAAAAAACCATATATCACATTTTGTGCCTGGGTCAGGAGTACTTTTCAACATGGCAGAAGACATCTTGGACCCTTTTGTCAGAATGATAAACTGTTCTGGAGCAGATAGAACTTTAAAAAATAGTTGTCTGGTGGAGGCTTGGCTGTGCCTTCCCTGTCCTTCAGGGAAAATCTATCACAAGCCATAATCATGGGTGGGCCAGGTTGCTGCAAGGAGGACAGAAAGTTTCTTGGATTTCTTATCCATTCATCCGATAACTGCTTTGAGTAATGACCAGGTCCCAAAGCTCTGACATCATTGTTACGTCACCACCAGGAAAGGTTCCTTTAGACACATTCTTGTCAGGAATGAGTATTAGATTATTAAAAATTAAAAACCACATTGCCGACTTTGGATGTACAAAGTGGAGTCTTACAGCAGCTTGAATTTCTCATCCCTGATACTTAACAATTTTTAAAGGTAAAGTTTCTTTGTAGGCTTTATATTTGCACGTTAGCATTTTATGTGCCATGTATAAATAAACACCAGGCAAATACCCCAAAAACCAGTATCTAGAGCAGTGGTTCTCAACCTGTGGGCCGTGACCCGTTAGGAATTGAATGACCCTTGCACAGGGGTCACCTAGGACCATAAAAAAAAAACATATTTACATTGCAACAGTAGCAAAATTACAGCTACAAAGTAGCAACAAAACGATACATGAAGGGTCCCAGCGTCATGAAGGTTGAGAATTTTCTACATATTGTTAAAACCAAGAGGCAGAAGATAAGGCTTGCTAAATGTATGAGCAATATGACATGCCCACCACACAGTGAGCTGGGCCACTCCATGGCCACTAAAGCATTGGCTACTGGCTGTAAGATCCCCATTCTGCCTCCTGCTCCTTCCTCTATATACTCCTCATGACACAGGGAGTGACTGGTGTTAAGGTATTGAGATGTTAGGGTGTGGGCCCCTTGTAGAAGAAAATATATTCTGCAGAGGCCAGCTACACCTATGACCCAAAGATTTTGTTACTCTTTTTTTTCCAATTTATTGATCTCTCTCTCTCTCTCTCTCTCTCTCTCTCTCTCTCTCTCTCTCTCTCTCTCTCTCTCTGTGTGTGTGTGTGTGTGTGTGTGTGTGTGTGTGTGTGTGTGTATTAGTCAAGGTTCTCTATGGTCACAGAACTTATGGGTAGTCTCTTTATAGTAAAGGAATCTGTTGATGACTTACAGTCTGTAGTCCAACTCCCCAACAGTGGTCAGCAGCAGCTGTGAATGGAAGTCCAAGGATCTAGCAGTTGCTCAGTTCCATAAGGCAAGCAGGCAGGCAGGCAGGCAGGCAGGCAGGCAGGCAGGCAGGCAGGCAGGCAGGCAGGCAGGCAGGTGAAGAATCTTCCTTCTTCCAATGTTCTTATATAGGTTTCCAGCAGAAGGTATGGCCCAGATTAAAGGTGTGTACCACCATGCCTGGATCTGGGATTTACTTTGTCCCAAATGACCTTAAACTCAGAGAGCTCCTTGCCTCAGTCTCCTAGGATGAAAGGTCTGTACTACCTTGCCTGGGCCTAAGCTTTTCATAGCCACTATGCCTCAAGATCTCCATGCCAAGGTCCAGGTCAGAAACTTGTGTCTCCAAGCCTCAAGATCAGGATCACAGGTGAGTCTTCCAATTCTGGATTGTAGTTCATTCCAGATATAGTCAAGTTGACAACCAGGAATAGCCACCTCTCCCTCTCCCTCTCCCTCTCCCTCTCCCTCTCCCTCTCCCTCTCCCTCTCCCTCTCCCTCTCCCTCTCCCTCTCCCTCTCCCTCTCCCTCTCTCCCCTCTCCCCTCTCCCTCTTCCTCTCTCCCCTCTCCCCTCTCTCCCCCCTCTCCCTCCCCTCCCCTTCCCCCTCCCTGCCCCTCTCTCCAGGGATTCTCTATATAGCCCTGACTGTCCCAGAACTCACTCTGGACTCGAACCCACAGAGATCCACCTGGCATCTCCCTCCTGAGTGCTGGGATTAAAGGCACGCACCAGCCAGCACCAGCCAGCACTGATCTCCTTTATCAATGTCTCCGTGGAACTTTGGTGTTCAGAGCATCTGTTTGACAGTGCTGGTGTTTGTGCTTCACTGACTGCCCCCACAAACCCAAACCCTCAGCAAACGTGGACGGCAGCTTCTCGTCACCGTTTCATTCTTCAACATCTTAAAGTGTCACACATAAAGTACACCCCAAGGGAAAAGTGTGTCACATGGCTTAAGGAACAGCAGAAACTGGGGTGCTGTGGCCTGGAGGATTAGGGTACACAGAACACTTTCCGATGGTAGACTTCCCACCACTTACCCCCCTTCCACCAGTTTTCTCTTGTTTAACAGTAACTGGTGGGGGGGGGGGGTCTCAGTGAGCGCCCCGGCTGTCCAGGAAGCCAGGAAGCCTCTCTCACTAGTTCTCCTGTTCTCAGCATCAGACTGTTCTTTAAGTAAGGACTTGTCCCAAGGAAAACTATTTACTTTTGAGTTTGATTTTAAGAAGTAGGGACATGATGTTTTCTGCCCCAGGAGACTTAAAAAGAAGCCCTTCCCAGAGAGAGCTCACTTGATAAATGTACCTGGAGCCTTGAAATTTGATAATGATAGCCCCTAACCTGTGACTGCCATGAATTAGAACCAGTCTCTCTTTCATCTCCCCATGATCTCCTGTTCCAAGCCATGATCCCACACTACTCCCCAGGTCTGTGTTCTTGAACAGTTCAGTCACCCTCCTGTATTCATGTTCCATGGTCACAGATTCAACCAAGCACAGACCGAAAACATCTTCTTAAAGGTCGCATCTGTGCTAAGTCTGTTCAGATGATTTCCTCTTGTCATTGTCCTTAAAGGAGTGCAGTGTACCAGCTTCCTACACGGAATTTGTATTATCCTAGATAATTGAGTAGCTTTAGAGATGCTGTAAAAGAGGTGGGGGCACGGAGGTTAAGTGTAAATTCTGTGCCAGTGTATATTGGGGACTTGAGAACATAAGAATTTGAGTATTCGTTCACAAAGCCCTAGAACAATTTCATGGAGATATTGACAGACAGCTGACTGCACCCCGCTTTTTCTTACCACTACTAATAGGAGGAACTATGGTGCTTGTCTCAAAGAGTTGTTGAAAGACTGAATGAGTTGATGTCTTAGTCAGGGTTTCAATTCTTGCACAACATCATGACCAAGAAGCGAGTTGGGGAGGAAAGGATTTATTCAGCTTACACTTCCACATTGCTGTTCACCACCAAAGGAAGTCAGGACTGGAACTCAAGCAGGTCAGGAAGCAGGAGCTGATGCAGAGGCCATGGAGGGATGTTACTTACTGGCTTGCTCCCCCTGGCTTGCTCAGCTTGCTTTCTTATAGAACCCAAGATCACCAGCCCAAGGACGGCGCCACCCACAATGGGCTGGGTCCTCCCCCCTTGATCACTAGTTAAGAAAATGCCTTACTGCTGGGTCTCATGAAGGCATTTCCACAACTGAGACTTCTTTCTCTGTGATAACTCCAGCTTGTATCAAGTTGACCACAGAACTAGTCAGTACAGTTAATATGTGTAAAAAAAAAAACAACAAATAAACAAAACAAAAAAAAAAACCCTGAATGGTATGTGGAATTGATGGAGAATCGGTAATGGTCATGTTGATGATGGTGGTGATGGTGGTGATGGTGATGATGGTGGTAGTGATGGAGATGCTGATGCTGATGATGACGACGACGATAATGATGATGATGACGACGATAATGATGATGATGATGGAGGAGATGGAGATGATACTGGTGATGGAAATGATGGTGATGATGATGATGATGATGGTGATGGAGATGGAGATCCAATGATCACAAAGGTCCCAGTAAACTGAAATTGGAAGCTTCTGGTCACCTTGAAGAGGCTGAGGATATTTCGCCAGGAGGTGCTTTCCGATACCGCCAACTATTGTTTTCTGAATAGCTGACAAGCTGCGGTAGAAAATGTATCGCTTGCTTGGCTTCCTATTTAGTAAAATATGTGTGTTTTCCCTCCTTCTCCCTCTCCCCAGTCCCTCCCCTCCTCTTCTGAGCACAGGGTCTTGCTGTGTGCAGCCCAGGCTGGCCTTAACTTGTGGTCCTCCTTCCTCGCCTTCAGTGTACAGTTAGAGGCAAATGCTGCAACGCTCAGCCCCACGTTCTCAATAAAAACAAATCAGTGATTTTTATAAACCACTCTGAAAACGGAAGATCTCATCGTTATGACTCTCTTTCTGTTGTAAATGTGTGCGGATCTTTCTCCTGCCACTAACAGGAGATAGGGTATGTTTTGTCTTCTATTGTCCATTAAAGTGCCCTTAAAATGTTTGGAAATGAAAGAGTTGCCAATAGAGTCTATTGCATATAGTGTAGTAACATCCAATCATTAGCTCACTAGGGGTTGAGCCCAGAAAGGGGTGAGCATTATGAAACCCCAGACAGTCGGCAGATGACACAGAGCAACTGACAAGGCTGTGTTCATTCAACGCCGGAGAGTACAGCAGGTGAGCAAACCATCTGCCTAGGACTAAATACACAGCGAGCGCAAGCTCCTGAGGCGGCTGCCCGTAAGCATCAGGTAACTTCTTTAGAATGGGTAAAGAGAACTGCAGCCGGTGGTCATTATCGTCTAATAATTCAAGCTAGAATTATTAGACATTCTCTTTGCTCTAAAGCATTCCCCCGGCGGCTCAACGGTGCCCGATCTTTTTAAATTCCTGACTAATAACCTTCGGAGTAGCGATGGCTAGCAGCTCTGTGTCATAGTTGAACAAAGAGAAGCCCTCTAAGGCCAAATAACCTTCTGAAGATGAGGACTTACGAGGGTGGCAGAAGTAGAATTTAACCCAGGCCCACGGGATTCAAAAGCTTACATTCCCAGTTGCAAGGCCACAGTCCCGCCCACGTTAAGGAGGGGTATCGTGCATAGCCTCTAGGGTATCTGTGTTGGACAAGTAATATAGATGGGTGCCCCCCCAAAAAGGAGGTCATGAATCGTAAAAGCAACAGAACCACGTTGCTTCTTACCCTGTGACTCTTCAGAAGGCCCCTTTGCTGTGTCTGGAATGGACTTGAGTTTGGGAACTGTATGGAAGACATATCTGTAGAGGAAAAATACAGCTTGGGCCTAGCGTTGCCAGGGTAAGTGAGCTATGCACCACCGCTGCTCAGCAAACCATAAATAATAACAGTAATTCATAAAATCAGACTCCCGTGCACCAGTGCCATCGTTCAGCCCTTCAGGAGCCCAGCACATCTGTTGCTATAACTCAGGAGAAATCCGACTCCTGGTATTTCTAGCGAGCAGTGTGGGATAGCTACTTTTTAAGAAGCCTGAAATAATCTTACATACTTTGGTGAGTATGCAACTGACAGATAATTTACTTCCCATTCGTCAACATCCTCAATGAAGGAAAATGTTGTTTTGACTAATACGATGATTTAATGGGGGAATGCAGGGAAAAAAAAATCAATCTGGAAAAGGAGCATTTGGATAATTTATGGGCAGCATGGCACAGGAGAGCCTGCATCAGGTTCTGGGCAAGTACAAGTTATGTGCTTCCATAAAGAACTTATAAATAAACATGAAGGCCCGCAATCCTGAACTTCAGGATTAATCTCATCAGAACCAATAAGGGATGCGGCTTCAAAGCAGAAAATCTAGGGCAGAGTGCCCAACTTAGCTGACAGCCAGAAGCTTTGGAGAAATTAAAAACCCGTCTTCGTTACTTATCTTTATTTTTAAGACTATGTAGAAGAGTGGCAAGGGTCTATATGTCTATGCATGTGATCTCTCGCAACGTTAAGAAAGGCTTTATAATCTATGAAGGCCAACCTTCTCATGTTGTAGGACATGAGATCCCCGAGAGGCAAATATTCGTGTGCTCGGGGAAATATCTACCTTCATTTCTTTTTATTAAAACTCGTACATGTAGGTCTTGGGATGGAGCATAGTGTACAGTGCTTGTTCGGTATATCCCAGCTGTGCCTGCCCTGGGTTTAGTTCTCTCAATTTATCTTCCCCACCTCCCTCCTGCCCTCCCTCTTCCCCTCCTTTGCTCCCTTCTCCCCCTCCCGCTCCCCAATTCCTCCCTCCCTCCTCCCCTCTCTCCCTCCCTCCCTCCAACTCCCTCCCTCCCCCTCCCTGGTACATGCACTTGTGTACACACTGGGTGTGTTTCAAGTTTGCTGTTTCTGCCTGGTGAGTTGCGCCAGCCAGCTCTTGGGTTACGTGCATGCATGCTGGGATTCGAACCCAGGACCTCAGGGTTGCAGAGGCAGCATTCTTACTTGCCGTGCCACTTCACCAGGCCTTCCCAGGAAGTCTCTTAAAGATTCATAGATTTGCTTGCTCTTCCCTATTTACTGAGCCCTGTGGGGTCTCTAATGCTGCCTAAACTCCTTTGGCAACCCCATCTCGGGCTGCTAGGAAGCTCAGGGTTTCATGCACTACAGCTCTCCTCCAGCTCTCCTCCTCTACGCTGTGGATGGTCTTTGGATCCAAAGACTTGGAGCTGAGACGCTTCCGTGTCAGGGATCAAGAGCTTCAAGAGCGCTCTGTGAAAGGGGTCCTACTTCCCTGCCCAGAAGCCTGTCTCTTGCCAGCCCGAATCTGCAAATAAGGTTAGCAGCGTCTTAGCAGCGAGGCATGCCAGGGGCATTTAGCATTCCCGGACCTGCTCTCAGTTTACTGCTGCCCTGACCAGGACTTTGCAGTCTGCCTACTCATAGCCTTTGTCGGGGTGGGGTTGAAGGTGGGACCCCTATATTTAAGAGCATCCTCTGTCAGCTTCTCAGCCTCAAACAAATGACCTCAGGTGGAGTAATGGCTCCTGTCATGTCAGCCTATCATCTGTTCGTAGATGACTTTTACACGCTCTCATGACATGTCTGAGGTCCAGTGTCGGTACAGCATGTGGCTGTCCAATTGTTTCAGCACATTCACCGAAATTGTTAATTTCTCCTCTAAGCTGCTTCAGAATCTTCGTCGGAAGAATCATTTGTCTACTTGTGAATCCTCCCGATGCACGTGCCTTTATAGCTCATCTTGAAATCCAGAGTCTGGAGTTGCCCTTGGTCCTCCAACTTTTCAAAGTTATGTGGGTTCTTCTAAGTTTATTGAATTTCCACGAAAATAAGACACCTACTTCGTTAACTTTTATCTATAAAAAAAAAATCACTGGGATCTTGATGTGGATTGTGTTTTCTGATTTTATATTTCCTTATTTTTTTTTTTTGGTGTTTTTATTTCGTTTCCTCTTCCATTTCTAATTTCTTAAGGGAAGCTCTGAGATTGCGAATTACAGAACTTCCTTCTTGGGTAATACAGACGATAGTGCTGTAACTTTCTCCTAGCACACACAGCATTAGTACACATTCTCATAAGCTCTTTATTGGTTATGATTCGGTTACGTAGTCAGAGCACATATGTGCTCATTTTTTAATTTAAACTTTTAATTTAAACCTACCGAGGGAGGCCCCGTCTATGATTGAGAATATGGTTGCTCCTGGTAAATGTCCCAAGTTCAACTGTAGGGCTCTTTGTCCCTAAGCAGAACGTTACATTAAATGTCAGTAAGTCAGGTTGGCAGAGAATATGGTTAAAATGTTCTGTACCCTGATGATTTTTTTTTTCTGTGACTGCTCCATTCATGATTGGGCGTGGTGGAAGAGTCAACCTCGGACCATACCGGAGGACTTGCTTAGATCTCCTCTCGTCTGCTCACACCCCACATAGCTTAAAGCCTTTCCGTAAGTGTATCAACTCTGCATGGGGTTTCCTGGTTCTTGGTAATTGGCTAATGCTAGCGCGGCCCAGCTTTGCTTGTTTTCCTGCTGTCTTTATGTGGACTCTCTGTTGTCTCTGGTGGCTTGTCCAGTATAACACTTTTGCTTTCTTATCGAAGTGGTTACTTTGGAATATAAATTAACTCATATTCTATTTCAGGTGATATTGTATATGATTCAGGCACAGTATGAAGATCTCACAGCCCCTTTTATTTCTTAATCTCAGCCTTTTGCTATCGTTAATACAATTTATTCGTATGCCCATTTCAAAAACCAACCTTACTGTTACTTTCTTCATTTAAACAGTGAGTTACTATTTAAGGACATTTAGTTAATGCTACAATTTGGACTTTAAATGTCTGCCATCGGCTCGTGAGCTCAAACTTGGTCTCCCACCAATGGCACCACTAGAAGGAGGTAAAATCTTTAAAAGGTGTGGCCTAATGGAAAGAAGTTTGTCACTGGGGTTATGCCCTCTAAGGAAGTTCTGGAACACTGGTCTTTCCCCTCCTCTACACCTCTTAGCCACCATGAGCTAAGCAGGACCTCTCTGCCTAGCGGTCTTACTATGTCAAATAATGCCACCACCACCACCAACAACAAAAAAAATGTAACTCAAAGCAACCATGAAGTAAAATCTTAAAATCTCTGCAACTCTGAACAAAACTAAAACTTTCTGCCTTTTAGCTGGTTTTTAATAGTCATTTTGTTGCAGTAAGGAAAACAGGAAAATGCATTAGGAATAAAAACCATTATTGATTTATTGATTGATTGGTATTTATCTATTGTAATTTCCAGTTTGGGTTTTCTTAATTCACTTGTGCAAACTCATATCTAACATCTCCTTTAATATTTGTTTCACTTAAGACTTGATGGTAAGCAACCAATCAACATGTACAGTCGTGGAGTCCAGTTCCAAATGATCCCTGTACAACACACCTTCTGCATGGAAGTCCCAGAGATCACCGTGGAGGAGGGGACAGGAAGATCCTCAGAGCCGGAGGGCCAGGCAGGTTAGTTACTATGAGACTGTGTCTCCTAGGCATGTCAGGAGCTATGCTCATCAAGTCTCACCAACAGGACTGCTCAAACCTGAGCTGACCAAGAATACCTCAGTTGATATGCTGAGGTGGGTGGGGGAAAGACCATAAGGTCTCAACTCTGCAAAAAACCCAAAAAGGAAAAAAAACAAAACAAAACAAAGACCCCAAAAACCAACAACAACAATAACAACAACAAAAAATAACAAAATCCTACAGGCAATTAAGGAATGTTGAAAGAGGGAGAGATGGTCTTCTTTAGAGAGACTAAGCACCAACTGGTTATCCAATATCAAAAGGTCAACCCTGAAAACAAACATGGAAGTAATATTTTATAGACTGCTTCCAGTATGAAAAGAAGTCTCTCTGACCAAGAGTAGGGGTAGACCCAGCCAATCCACATTTGTGAACATAAATATTTAAAAGGCAATTTGGCAGCACGACCATCTAGCAAAATAAAAAGAGGAGCTTTCCATCCTAGAGCCTATGATCTCTCAAGCGTTGCTTTTGACCATGTTTTTACTGTAGCAGGCATGAATTCCTTCCTATGAAGTGGGTCTCAAGTCCACATAGAAAGTGGTTACTTCACGTCAATCACGGCATCATTGCCCCAGTGGGTACATCTTGCCTGGCTGGTAGAGAGTCCAGTGCTACATAAAACTGTCCATATCTTTCCAGCCAGCAGCCCTCATGGTACCTCCTGGCACCATGTCTCTAGCCACCAGGGAAGAAGTTTCATGGTAAGTTTGAAATTGATTTCCCTACGTCCTGTAGCTGAAGCATGTGGTGTCTTCTGCAAAAGGGTCTTCCTGTGTACTTATGCTTGGTAACTAAGATCAGTGACAATAGTTTGTATTGTTTGGGGGGAGGCTTCTAGGGTCTCAGAGCAATAATTCATAGGGGCTGTTCCTGTCACTTCCATTTACTAGCCAATGTTTCCTAGGAGCAATGTTGTCCACCCATATATTGGTTCGAGCTTCTTTTTTTTTTTAAATATTTTATTTATTTATTATATATTATGAGTACACTGTTGCTGTCTTCAGACACACCAGAAGAGGGCATCAGATCTCATTTCAGATGGTTGTGAGCCACCATGTGGTTGCTGGGATTTGAACTCAGGACCTCTGGAAGAGCAGTCAGTGCTCTTAACCACTGAGCCATCTCTCCAGCCCTGGTTCGAGCTTCTTAAAAAAAATATAAACATACACATGGATATATAAATTTGCCTAGAATAGTGCTCACTCTAGGGCATATTTTCTACTCTTGAGACAGGATTCTTTGGTGTGCCTGTGAATTACGAGGCTTTCCTTGTTTGTCACGAGAACATACTCTACCTTTAGGCCTGTGTGAGCACCAGGTATTTTGAATTCTAGTCCCATTAAATTTTTTTCCCCAGTCTGGAGGTTTCTGCGCACACTTTTGTCAAATGGTGAAGGATTTGTTCAGAACCTGGTTCCGAGGATTCTAGTTGCTATGGTCTCCATGAACATCCATCTTCCTCTGTTCAACTCTGGGAAGGTCCCGAGTCCCTCCAGAGCCCCCATGCACTCTAGGATGATCTCAGAAATCTCAAGGCTCACTTGATTTATTTCCTGTCTCTCGGGGATTATTGTAATGTCATTGACGGAGGGTCAAAGTCTTGAAACTCTTTGTTAGATCCCTGTAGACTTTGATTTTTTTTTCTTTTCAGTAATTCCAGGATAGAGAAATTTAGTGCTTTTTTTTTTTATACCATCTTGGCTAGAAGTGGAAAACACATGGACAATTTTAAAGTTTTTAACACATATTTTCAAACTGTTCCCCGGGACTATCAGAAAATAAATAACAGAACCCCAGAGCATTACGTTCAATATCTATTATTTTTATTAAATGTGTCACCTGGACAAGTAAGTGGTGAATACTGTTTTTTTAACATGGTTATGAACTAACTACCCGAAAGGTTCATAATTAACAGCTTTGATCTGGTTGTGTTGGTAGGTGTCTTAGCTAAGGTTTCTAATGCTGTGAAGAGAAACCATGACCATGGCAACTCATAAAGAACATTAAATTGAGACTTGCATATAGTTCAGAGGTTTAGTCCATTATCATCCTGGTTGGGAAGGGTGGCAGTGTTCAGGCAGATGGGGTGATGGAGAAGTAGCTGAGAGGTCTATATCCAGACCAGAAAGCAGCAGGAAGAGAGAGTGACGCTGGGCCTCACTTGAGCTTTCGAAACCCCAAAGACCACTCCCAGTGACACAAATTCTCCAACAAGGACATGCCTCCTAATGCCAGTCAGTAACACTGCTCTCTAATGACCAAGCACTCAAATATGTGTCTATGGGAGCCATTCTTATTCAAACCACCAGAGTGGGCCCAACCGCTGAGAGGTGGTTACTCTTCTTTCCTTGTGTGTGCATATTGGTGTTCATGTGCATGTGTGTGTTTGTGCACAAACACATGTCATGTTGGGAAACAAACCCAGGGACTTCGGGTACACTAGGAAAGTGCTCTAGCACCTTCCTGAGCTACATTCTTGGCCACACCAGGTGATTGAAACATGAGAGCTCTGGCTTTATCAATGAACTATCTCTAGGATGGATTCTCAATATGGTGGTATTGTTGGTATGTTGGAAAGGCACGGTGGGCCCCACTGAGGGAAGGCCTGTCCCAGACCAGAAGATATACCTTGTTCCTGCCCTCTTCCTATTTCATCCTTCCCTTCCTGCCAGCCAGGAGACGAACTACATAACAAGAAGAATGGTCAGCCTTGTCTCAAGTTGGCAATCAGTGGCAGAGCTGGTTGGGGACTGAGGCCTCTGAAACCAGAGCTTTGGAGCCTCTGATTCTGGAAGCTTCACTGTTCTTTTAGGTTGTTTTTTCAGGGATTTGTCACAGTGACAAGTAGTATACATATCATTCTCTGAGTCACCAGTGAAATAGAGCGTGCTCTCATCTCTTCGTGAGTCATTTGTAGTTCCTCTTTGGTGGTCTTGACTGTTCATGGGCTTTATGACATGTTTATAAGATCCAAGGAACACTTATGGGACCCAAGTCAGCACCAGGCTAGAGACGCCATGGAAACGCCTCGGATTCCTGTTCCAGAAAGCTTTTCTCTGTAGCAGGAGGCTAGAGAACAAGATGGGGCAGGGAACAAGGAGGAGCAGGGAGGACCAGGGAGCAGGGAGGACCAGGGAGCAGAGAGGAGCAGGGAGCAGGGAGCAGGAAGCAGGAAGCAGGGAGCAGGGAGCAGGGAGCAGGGAGGAGCAGGGAGCAGGGAGGACCAGGGAGGAGCAGGGAGCAGGGAGCAGGGAGCAGGGAGCAGGGAGCAGGGAGCAGGGAGCAGAGTGAAGTGTCCAATCAAGGTGATCTAAAAGCCAGAACCAGCCTGTTAACTAATTCAGAACACACACTAACCAGCCCCTTCTTAGCCACAGACATGGTTTAATTATGAGCCGGCCCATGTACAGTTCTTCCGACAGACACTAGCTGCCTTGTGATTGAAGGTGGTGGCCAGAGATCTGGATTTACTGGCAACTTCACGGATGCAAATGGGGTTTGGCACATGAAACTGTGTTGGTCAGATCTGTGATTCGTCAGACTGGGCCCTGTAGTGTCTGCTTGGGCCAAACAATACTCCTCATTGGAGACAGAGTCCTAGTCACTCTTGAGCTCATTTCACTGGGGAAACATAACTTGGTGATTTAGTGAAGTTCCTCCATCCGACTGTGTCAGAAGCAGATTAAAAGTAGAGAATTATCTGAAAGGCCACACCTACTTCAACAGACTTTGAAAGTTCTCATTAATTTTGATTAAATTTAATCTAACACAATATGTAAAAAGAACACTTTGTACTATTGTTGAAAGTTTCCAAAATGGTTAAAACAAAACTGACATTTATTTTTATTCGTCAGACTGAGTCATAATATTCTACAGATTGTTCAATATCAGCGATCCCGGCCCTCCGTAAGGATTCTATACAGCAAGCGTCAGAGCGGAGCAACCGCGAGCTTGCGAATGTGTTCACGAAAGTGCCGGCGCCATTTCTAGCTTGTGCCTTTACCGGGAGGAACCTACCGGGAGGAACCAGGAAATGTTTGGGTCTATCCTACGTCCGCTTGTGGATTGCCATCCTCAGTGTGCCGTGACAAACTGCTGCGGCTGGCCGGTTTAAGCAACAGAAATGTGTAGCCGTTCTCAAGCCCAGAAATGCAAGATAGAGGAGGCACCAGCAGCGATGCCTCCTGTGGACAGATTGGCTTGCAGATGGCAGCCTTCTCGCCAGCCATGTCCTCGGATGGCCTTTCCGGTATAGTTACCTCCCCCATATCTCTTTTTCCCCCTGAGGACATTGGTGCTGCGTCTCTTACAAGCTCACTTAACCTTAATTATCTCTTTAAAGGCTCTATTTCAAATAAAGTTACATTGAAGATTACGGCTGCTACATATAAATTTTAGGGGAAGCAATTTAGTCCGTAGTAATTTGCAAAGAGGACCCTGTGCTTGGATGTGTGTGTGGGGGGAGGGATAGAGGAAATAAAGAAGAATTCAAGTTTAGTGCCAAGTTTCTCAGTGCTTCTAGTAAGAACATTATCGAGAAAGTGTGGGAGTCTTCTTTTAACCCCTGAATAAAAAAGTGGTAATGGGCCAGTAAGGGGAAAAAGCCAGGGAGGGCAAGGACAGTCTGAGCATGCATATAAGATCTACCCTGAGAGCGTTGATAAGATCCAGGAGGCATTTCCTGGAAGCTTTATGATGCCCGTGGGCTTTTGAAGTTTTAAACCGGTAGGTTACAAGGCTGACCAAGAAAATAAAAGGCATCATAACATAGAACTACCCAGCCCCAGACTAATCAATTGAAAGATTGGTGATCACTCAGACATAACTTCCTGTTGGATGATAGTTCTCCATGTAGTGGTGTGCTGGAGACTGAAAATTGTCCTGCAGGAGTCACTATCAATGCATGCACCCCCGCCTCCAACTCTCTTTCTTTCTTTCTATTAAGTGGCTTATATTGTGTTTGTGGCTTGGAATGGGCCATAGTAACTGGCAAGCCCTATATAAATGAGACCTTGGAGATTTTCTAAGAGTCTGTTACTAGAGTTAATGGGCAATCACTGGGTCATCTGTCCATGTCCATTGGGTGCATACGATTGCTCACCTCTTGGTGCTTATTACTTAAAACATCTGAAAGAAAAATAATCAGTAAAAATAAATGACAACCTGGGGGTAGGGGAGATAACTTAGTTCCTCGAAAGCATGAAGACCTGAGTTTGTCCCTCAGGACCCACATAAAAAGCCAGGAGTGGTGGTGTGCACTTGTAATTTTAGCACTAGGGAAACAGAGACAGGTAGATTCTTAGGGCTAACCTAATTGGTGAGTATCAAACCAGTGAGAGTCATTGTCTCAAAACACAAGGTGGACAACATCCAAGGAATGATACCAGATATTGGTCTCTGGCCACAGATGTTGACAAATGGACATGGACAGATATCTTGCAGGTCTGCTTTGCATTGATCAATCTTAGCTCAAGAGCCACCTTAAGCTCTGGTTTCCCTGCATCTTATTTGGGGTTTTATTGCTGTGAAAGATGCCATGGCCAAGGCAACTCTTACAAAGGCAAATATTTAATTGGGCTGGCTTACTACTTCAGAGGTTCAGTCCATTATCATGGTAGGAATCATGGCAGCGTGCAGACAGACAGACACGGTGCCGTAGAAGCTGCTCAGAGTTGTACATCTTGATTGGAAGGCAGCCAGGAGAAGGCTCTCTTCCACATTGTGTAGAGCCTGAGCATAGAAGGAAACCTCAAACACTATTCTATATCCCACAGTGACACGCTGTCTTCAACAAGGCCATACCTCCTAATAGTGCACTCCCCAAGGGCCAAACATTCAAATCACCGACTCTAGGGGGCCACACCTACGCAAACCACCACACACGGCTTTGGGAAACCCAAATGGCTCTGTCAACACATTTGTCGCCCTATGATCTGTGTGTGTTGAGTGCCTTGGAATGCTCTAATTGCTGATAAATGACGGTTGTTTAGAGACGTCAGGTATTGGCTCTTCACAAAGAAGAAGCAAGGGAATGGGCAGGTAGCTGCGTTTTCGAGGCAGATGACTGAAGGAAGAAGCTTCACCTCAGACCTGGAAAGGCTGGGACCTTCTCAGACTCAAGGATGCAGGATGGCAGCAGAGGAAGGAAGATGAAACACATTGGCAACCTAAACCCTAATCCCTATCTGCAGTGGAGAAGGCGGATGGGAGGTGTTAGCAAACTCTGTCGGTTCGGTGCTAGGAAGCCAGCCATTGGAAAGTTCCACAGCCGTTCCATATGTCACAGCACAGTTAGGAAACCTTCATGGAGTCTTCCCAGCATCAGAAAAGGGACTCACACTTTTCCCGCTGCAGTGATGTCATATCTTGTCACAGTCCCCAGAAGGAAGCTAGTATCCAAAAGCATGCTATCCTGGGAGTCAGAAAGCCCTGCCTATCCCCATCTTTGAAGTCCTCAGATATCCTACCATACTATCACAGAGGTTCCAGCATCACGAGCATACTGAACGAACCCTAAAGACCAACTAAGACCCAAGTACCCAAGCCTGTATGGTCCTCTGCAATGCCTGAGGAAATGTCTATTCTGCTCCTACTGCCTGTACCCTCATTACTGGAGTGGACACACGATGGGCACCCCATTCTCTTATATTTTTGATTGTGAGCCTAGCCTTTAACGACTGAGCCATCTCTCCAGCCCGGGCACCCCATTCTCATTGCTATGTGCATCCTATGTGCCAGGGTGATGAGAGAGTCCTTACTTATGTGTAGACCCAAGAGACGGTGGCTCCCTCTGATTACATAGTTGGCCAAACCCAGAATAATCTATTGGAGATTACATTATTGTCTTCATTAGGGTTTCTATTTCTGTGATGAAAAACCATGACCCAAAGGCAAGTTGTGGAAGAAAGGATTTATTTGGCTTATACTTTCATATCACAGTTCATCACTGAAGGAAGTCGGGATAGGATTCAAACAGGGCAGGAACCTGAAGGCAGGAGCAGTTACAGAGGCTATGGAAAGGTGCTGCTTACTGGCTTGCTCAGCATGGGTCACTTGGTCTGCTTTCTTATAGAAACCAGAACCACTAGCCCAGGGATGAACCATCCACAATGGGTTGGGCCCTCCCCTATGAATCACTAATTGAGAAAATTCCCTACAGCTGAATTTTATGGAGGCTTTCTCTCAGTTGAGGTCTCCTCTTCTCCCATGACTCTAGGTCATGTCAGATCGTCATGGAACTCTCCAGCACAGCTATGGTACTCAGTTGGTACCCAAGCCAACATGGCACACCAAGCTGTTAATTATAAAAGTCCCTTCTTATAAAAGTACAGAGGCAATGGATTTACCAGATGTTAAAACTGTAATATAGAATTCTTTCTAAAATGTATTAATCACAAGTTGGATGTAAGCCAGTGCCTACAACAGAACGCAAAGGTCACCTGGCCACAGAGCCCAAAGAAAGCATTGCTGACAAGAGCCCGACATTAGTGTAAGTAATGCCAGACAAGTAAAGATGAGGACCACTTGATATGTGACTGGGAGGACAGCCTTCGTCAGGATGGGCTGTTGTAACAAAAGCTCATAGCCTGCTTGGATGGATCAAACAGGACTTACTGTAATTGTTCAGACCGGGGAGGCTAACGCAAGCTGCTGGTAGACAGTATGTCTAATAAAGGTGTTCTCTCTCTCTCTCTCTCTCTCTCTCTCTCTCTTTCTCTCTCTCTCTCTCTGGTTTGCACATGGCTATCTTCATGTTTTTCCTTTCATGGTAGAAAGTCAAACAGAGAAAGAAATCTAGTCTTCTGGTAAAAGGCCTGACTCCCATCATGTGGGCTCTACTCTTGTGATGCAACCTTTTCTCTGTCTACTTTTAAAGGTCCCACTCCAAACATAACCACCACCACTACTGCCACCACCATCACCACCACTACTGCTATTGATAGTGATAATGATGATAGTCATAATTAATAATAATAAATAATGGGGTAGATGGTTTCTCATGCTCAACATGTGGAATTTGAAGGAGTACAAGATTTCAGTCCATAGCAAAGGGTTTGGAAAAATAGAATTTTCCAAGAAGGTCTGAGCATTTGAAGTGGTGAGGGAGGTTGCAGAGATGGGCATTCAAAGACGAAGAACCACCAAAGAGCACACAGCAAGTTTAGGACATGGGGGGCAGGGGGAGGGAGCAGAGAAGGCTCTTCAGTGACTGACATATTCTACACAAATGATTTTCTTTGCCAGAAGTGGAAGTTATTCAAGTTTTCCACATAGAGGTCATATTTACATTTCAGACATACCTCTCACTCTCTGGAGAAAGTCTAGGGTGGATTAGAAGAGAATCCAGTCCTAGAGGCAAGAAACTATCTGAACACCATCGGAGGAGTCTAGGGGACAGAGAGTGAACGTCGAAGTAAGGTGATGCTGGGCTGAACTGTCACTCACAGACGAACAGAGTATAAAGGGGAAGCTGGAGAAGAGAAAGATGGTCTCGCTCTTAGAGGCAGGGCTAGCCCGAGGGTCTGTGTGGCTTGGACCTGAGACTTGGAAACCTTGGAAGGCAATTATAACAGCTGCCAATTATTGAAGGCTTGCTGTGGGCCACCCACAGACGGAAGGTTTTTATTAAGATTATCAAATTCAACCCTCATAAATGAGCATGGCCTAGGATTTCAAGGTAGATTTGACTGCAAAGGAATGATCTCACGACCTTTCAGCTCTACTGCCTTCCTAGGCAGCCAAAGATCCTGTGACTTGAAAAGCTTGCTCCATGACCTTCTGGGGAAGGCATGGTCAGAACAACAGGTATCCTGTATGCACATATAGGCATCGGAGCCTACTTGCATGTGCGTGCGATGTCCTGGGGAGAAAGCGCTGATGTTTGGACCTCTAGAATGCTATGCTCACTGAAGACTTGGGAAAGGAGAAGAGAGCAAAGGGGAGCAGGGAGAGGAAAGGGGCATTCTGGATTCAGATCTGATTCTGCGTTGGACCATTCGGAATGGGCTATTCCCGTGAGAATTATCAAAGAGTAGGTGGAGATGCTGTCATCAACATTCTGGGAGGAAAGGACAACCCCAAGCAGGGCAGCTGCAGGAAAGTAATCAGCCTCCAAGGCAGAGAGCACTCCTCAAGCGAGCTCAGCTTTCCCTGAGACCTTTCAATGGCCCATCTCCGTAAGTATGACAGGTGTTAATATGATCGTTCTCAGGCTTTGGAAGAGCAGTCAGTGCTATTAATGGCTGAGCCATCTCTCCAGCCCCTAAAAAATATTTTTAATCCAAATATAGTTATATTGCTGTTTCCCTTCCTTTCATTCCTCCAGCCCTTCCCATAACACCGCCCTCTGGAATCATGGCCTCTTCTTGGTCTTTAGTTGTTATTGTTACATACTACACCATGTGGGGTGTGTGTGTGTGTGTGTGTGTGTGTGTGTGTGTGTGTGTGTGTGCATGCAAACGTTTGGATGTTTATGTTTCTCTAGACCTAGGTTCTCTAGATCCTTCTTTCCTTCTCGTTCTCATTCTGAGACCTGAGAGAATGAGCCAGTGTTCCTGCCTCTCTCAGCTCATCGGGATGGTGGATATATGTCTGAGCATACACTGCACGCAGGGTTCTCCTTTGTTTCCCATGGCTTTATATTTCTCACTGTCTAGATTTATGTTCCTTAAAAACAAATACCACAACGTACTCTCCATATAGAAGCTTCTCACCTTAATCTTATCAATTAAGAGAGAGCACCACTAGCATGCAGTTTAGATGCCCCTAGAACCATATCATTCCTGTGTCAAAAAAGCACGGGTGTACCGGCTTTTCCGATGCTAAGGGGCTCAAGGGTTTTTTTTCTCAGGCCATCTTGTTTGGATCCCAAGTGCTCAGTAGCAGGGTTTCTGCAAGTACACAGCGAGTTGGCCATTTTTGGCAAGAGGCCAGATACCGCTCACAGTAAAGTTCTCTCCTTAAAATTTTAATAAGCAAGGCCCACAGAATCAACTGACCAGGACTCTAGTAGACTCACAGAGATCAGGGAGCCAGTATGTGTCTGACCTAGGTCCTCTACATATATATTATGACTGCATAGCTTGATGTCCTTGTGGCACTCCTAACAGTGGGAGCTGGGGCTATCCCAGACTTTTGCCTACTTGTACCCTTTTCCTCCTACTGGGTTGGCTCATCCAGCCTCAGTGTGAGAACATGGGCCTGGTTCTATTGTAGCTTGTTGTGTCGTGTTTGATTGATGTTCTCCCGGGGCCTGCTCTTTTCTGAGGGCGAGATGAAGGGCTGTGAACTGGGGAAAGGGAGAGGCCCGCAAGGGACAGACTTGGGGAGGGAGAGGGAGGGAAAACTGCTGTAGGCATGTCATATATAAGGAAAGGATAAATAAAAAGGAAAAATGTGGGAGAGATATACAAATGAAATACCATTCATGTTCCATGGATCACCTCTTAAAATAAAATTTTAATGAACAATTTATTAAATAGAAAAAATTCTTTAAAAACTATCTCTGGGAAAGAGGAAACAAGCAAGGGACGAGTCGTAGGGCCGTTAGCACCGTACACGAACTATACAAGCATTTTTTTCTATAAATCTAATTCTCGTCTGGAGACTGAGTCCCAGGGACGGATGTGCTCAGCTACTGCCTGTTGGGAGCAGACATGGATGCGGAGGATAGGAAGAAACAGAAGATGCAGCTGCCACCGAGAGGTCTAGCTGCCTCATGTTCTTCGTGTCTCGTCAACACCGGAGCAATCATACAAACTAAATTACCACCGGCAAACACGGTGCGTTAGCTCCGCAGTCTGCAGCAGCCTCGCTGCTACTGAGGAGGGAGCCGAGGATGCTTTCTGCCCTGGGCCAGTGTGCAGCTTCCTGCTCTCCCTCGTTCATCCTGACTCCGCCAGCCAGCTCAGACCTCCTGCATGAAGAGAGGGGTTTTTAAGACAGCCTCCCATCTGAAGGGGGAGCCTTGCAGCTCCACACAAAGCGGCAGTCCTTTGCCCTCCATCTTAAAGCGCCTGGGCGAGCGACAACCTTTCCCGGCAAGAGGCAGGTATCCGTTATCGGACTTCCCCAAACCGCGCCACGTTTTCCATTTTCGCTGGTGTTACTTTACTACTTTTTTTTTAACGTACAAGTTCACTTTTTAAAAGACTTCTTGTAGTCTTTTAAAAGTCTATAGACTTTCTAAAATTCTATGGAGACTAATTACAAACATGCCGTGAAGGGGGTGTGATGTCGAGCATCCTCACAGGTCAAGGACAAGAGAGGTCTAAGGGATTCACTGGGACCCTTGGGTGAATGGCCGCCACTTTTGTGGACTCCTCACAGTGTAGAGTTGTCTGGAAAGAGAAGCCTCTGCCAGGTGATAATTACACACATGCGGATGTAGTAAAAAGTCAGCGTAGGAAAAGCCTTCTCCTAACAGTAATTTTGTGCCTGTTCTCTCTGATAACTCGATAAAGTTTTAGCTGGATTGGTGTTCCCCGTTGGCGGCGTCAGCCTTTGAGGGCTCTCACTATACACATCAACTCTTCTGCTCCAGCTGTCCCAGGTCAGCCACGCACGCCTCCCTGATTGATTGAGCCACACGAGGTCCTGATATTTGGGTAAAAAGCAGTGAAGCCAGCGCTTCAGAGGAGGTAAGGCAGGGCAGGCATGGCCTCTGCATTTGGTATGTGGTGCTCACATCTGTAATGACCAGATATTCGAGCAGGAGGGGCACGGATTCGTAGCTGGGGAACTAGGTGCAAATCTTAGTCTTCTGGGATGGTCTGTGGGGCCATCGGCTTGTCACTTGTCTCTCTGGGTTATGGCTGTTTCAGCTATAAAGGGGCAGAATCTTCCTAGAACTCTGGTATCCTTCTCGACTCTTCAAATATACAACGTTCCCAACTCTCTTCACACACTAAACCCTTCCAGACATTCTTCAAAGTAGGCTGATGTGATTGATGTCCAGAGACCTAGATCCAAGGCTTAATCCAGGCCCAGGGTTTCCAAAGAGCACGCTGTAGGGCCCTTGTCAGGAACAACAGGGCTGGAGAGATGGTTTTAAGAGCACTGACTGTTCTTCCAGAGGACCCGTGTTCAATTCCCAGCACACTCATGACAGCTTAAACTTGTCTGTAACCCCAGGCCCCCCAAGTTAGTTCTTCTGGCCTTTGTGGGCATTGCACACCATGGAGGCAAAACAGCCATACACATAAATAATAAATAACCATTCTTTTTTAAAGAACAAAATAAGAGCTCACTAGTACAAATTTTCCAAGATCTTCCCTTGGGTTCCACATTTTCAGCATCTCTTCTATCCTACAGCCTTCAAAGGAATCTATGCAACTGAGTGACCCAGGCACTGACGACTGCTTCAGAGTGACTGTTGCGGTGCTCAGAGATCAGTCAGTGGCAAAGATCCCCAAACACTTCCAACCTCAACAGTGTCAGGGCAGGAATCACTGGGGTAGATTTGGAATTCCTAGGATAGATGTGGAAACACCTGGCAGTCTGCATCGCTTACAGGAATATTTTTGTTTGGAAACGTGTCATCCGTGAACCTCTCTCCTAACTAATGCCCTGCTTCCTGAAGCCTCTTTTTAGAAATTGCCTTCTCCAGGAAGCCTTCCTTGATTTTCTGATCAGCGACTTTTTTTCTCGCTTGGTTCAAGCCCCTACTCTACAATACGAGAATTATTTCTTTACCATGTCCCCTCTCCCGCTAAAATGGAGGACAAAGATGTGTCCCGAGGTATCCGGCATCCCCAGGACCTAGCAGAGTGTCCAGTGCATGAGGCCTTCATTGAAAAAAAAATGACAGGATCAATTCTGGTTTACAAAGAGGAACATCTACATCTCTCTTACACTCTGCCTTCCTGGTCTCTTCTCAAAATACCTACAAAGGTCCTGTTGTGGCTTAAACGTGAAGCGCCTCCCCAGTGGTAGATTTGAACATGTGCTGTCTGGCTTATGGCCCCACTTTGGGAGGAACCTTCAGGGCATTAGGCCTAAGAGGCTGATAGACATACGACTATAGCACTGGAACTAGAGGGTTCCTCAGGCTCCAGCCTGAGGTTTCTGCTTCTTGATCTGCCAAAATGATGCACACAAGCAGGCTCCCACTGTGGAGAACAGTGCCCAGACACATTGCCTTTGCAGCCATGATACCTTGGTCCAAATAAATCCCTTCCTGCCCTCTGTTGCCTATTATCGATATTGAAGCTCAGCCACGAGAGAAGAACTAACCCAGGTGCCTTGCTGTCTAGTTGGAATCGCTGCTTAAAGTCCAAGTTCTCAATCCCCTACTGAAGACATAGGAAGAAGCTGGACTAACCATTGGGTAGCATAGATGCTAGGACAAAGGGACTTCAGCACAGAATATTTGGAAGGTCACAAGGGATTCTGGGGAAAAACCCAGAAGGCACACACAGATGAGATCCGGAGATAACTTAGAGCATTGGCTATTTATGAAAGAGAGTGCTGGATTGTGAGCTTGAGACACCCAGGGACCATTAATGAAGGGATCCATTATCCTCCTGGTGACAAGCAAAAGTGAAGCCATGTTCCTCAGTCACATCCAGGACCGGACCCCAAAAGAGAGGCTGTCCAATGGAAACTGTAATTGTAGAAGGATGTTCATACCACAAGAATGGACACCTTGGGCAATGGACCATGACTGCTGGAAGAGACAGATGATTGGAAAGAATGACTTGAGCACCTCTCCTCTGGCCCTCTATTGGCCTGCTTCCATTCATGCAAACCAACTAGGAGCCCGAGACAAAGGAGACAGCAACATGAAGTGTAAAAGCCAAATCTCCTGACCAACCTCTGTGGTTGTAAAATTATTAAAAAAGAAAAATGCTGTCTTTTATCCCCCACTAGATCTGGCACCGTAGTGCCCCAAGATATCTGGGAGATATCTTCTTCTCAGTCAGCAAAGCCTCTTACCTGCTCTGCTCCATCCCATATCATGTTGCTGAAGGCTTCTCTCTGAGCCTGGCAGCAATCTCTCTCACCATCCAGTTCCCAAGGCAGGTTGCCACCATGTCAGAAATACACATCCCAATTCTGTGGCAGCCTAGCGTCTTTGGCCGCCACATACTCTCTTAAACTTAAACCACTACATGAAAGAACACACAACACAATAACCTGTGATCCAATTGATAAGATTGCCCACCTAAACATACAAAGCCCTGTACACATCCATCCCTTAAGAACATTCATAACAACCTGTAAATACACAGAGTGCAATCTTAACATCTGCCTGCATGTTCTCTCCGCAGCTTCCTCTCTCAAATCTGATCAGTATGACTCTAATAACATTCTTTTAAAACATAAAGACAAAAGGCAAAAAAAAAAAACCCACAAAATAAAAGACAGCATTTTGTATAATTTTACAGCAACAAAGCTCAGAGCCAGGTGGAGAAAGTCACAGTATCTCAGGAGGAAAGATCAAACAGAAAAGCAATGGTAAACTAGATGAGGAGGGCAATGGGGGGAGGCGCAGTAAAAATTGACTATGATTTAGATCAGTCCTGAGTACATGTGGTTCAAAACAGTTATACTGTCTTTCTTATCCAAAGTGAAAACTGATCAGAGTCTGCACAGTTTATAACTATCTGTAAAGTCAGAGAGCAAAATGCTACAAATCCAGCTATTTTTCTCCAGCAAACCAACATGAAGGGATTTGGGCTTCCACCTTTTTATTTCTGATCATTATTCTTGGGATGTAATTATTCCCATTCATACACAACTCCCACTTTTCGTCCCCAGACTCCATAGTCTGCTTCTTCCCTACCGCCTACCTTATCATCTAAGGTGCTGCCATTCCCAGTACACAAGGCAGAGCTTGCCTTCCTAAGCACAGTCTCCATGTTGGCTCACATTCCTTTACAATGCAAATTAGCCCTATGGACCATAAGGCTTGGGTTGGGGTAGGGTAGGGCTGTTGGTCACCTCAGCCTGAGTCTCTGAGATTGCCCATGCCGCAGAGGTGCAAAGTGCAAAACAGACCCTCGGCGTCTGGCTCTAAGGGGCAGCATGGCGTCTGTAGTGCTCTTGAGGAGGCCAGGAGGGATGTTCCCACCTCAAATGCTTTCTTGTCCCCGTCTACCTCCTCCTGTAAGACCTTTCCTGGCTGACCTGGATCCCTTACACAGAGAGTCACATAGCAGATAGTAAGGCGTCCTTTGAGGGTGTGCAGTATCTTTGTCTGAAGTCTAACGTCAGTTCTTGACCTCTTCCTTCAGCGTTTCCATATGTGAGGGAAGATAATGTCAGGGGCAGAGCTATATGACTCCTTTTTTTTCTCTGACTTTTAAATTTTATTTATTTATTTATTATTTGTGTGATGTATATGTGAAGGTCAGAGGACAACTTGCAGGGGTTTTCCAGATTCCTCCTTCCTGAGGATCAAATTTAGGTTCTCAGGCGTTTCAGGTCCTGCCAGTCCTTTCTCTGGTTTTTAAATGGTCTGGAGGGAAGTTTTCTGCACGACGATGTGCTGGCCCCAGCCACTCTGACTTTCTAGTTCATTGAGCTTGTGGCTGAGCTCGGGCTCTAGGCTGACACGCAGTATGTCTGTCAAGTTGATATTTTCCTCTTCTGAATTTCCAGAAAGGAAGGAGGTTTTGGTGGAGGGAATAGGAAAGTCAGAAGTGGGAAGGAAAACAAAACAATAAAAAAAAAACTTTTTGGCTGAGACTGACAAAGTAGCTTCAGAAAGAGCCCAGGGCAAAGCAGGCTGTGAAAGTCAGAACAGGAAGCCAGAGGGGCCCCTGTGGGAGGGGAGGAGCAGGTGTCAGGAGTCTGCCTAGACCTGCCTATGTGGGAGAGCTGCCAGGAGCCTCTTGGACCTGAGCCTACGAAGATGTTCCCTTCTTATTTCACTTGGGGATTATGGATCGGGGCACACCAGGGCATGACTCTAAGGGACCAGGGAGACCCTAGATAAATATGCAGGTGCACCATTAGGTTGGAATTCCTCAAGAACTTGGACCATGGAGTCTTCATTGTCCTTTAATCTCCAAAACATGGGATGCTCAATGGGCACTGGATAGATATGTGTTGAGGAAGCAATGAGTTAATGATGGATGGATGGATGGATGGATGGATGGATGGATGGATGGATGGATGGATGGATGGAGTGATGGATGGAGTGATGGATGGATGGAGGGAGGGAGGGAAGGAGGGAGAGGTGGATGGAAGGAGGGAAGGATAGATGGATGGATGGATGGGCAGAGGGATGGATGGATGGATGGATGGATGGATGGACGGACAGATGGATGGATGGATGGACGGATAGATGGAAAAACCCACAGATGACTGTGGTCTGCTGTTTCTCTGTATTCAGCCTTCAACCCGTGGCTATTAAACGGCCCATAACTCTAGACAAGAGCATGGTTTTTGGGAAGACAGTCTTCTTGACCACAGGTGTTTTGTTTTGTTTTGCTTTGTTCATCTGATGTCGTCAGTTTCCCTCTATCTGGGAGACAATTATGAATAGCCATGCCCATGCCAAAACTGGAGATTTTGAAGGCCTTGAAAGGCTAATTAAAGTCCTTTGCCATAAAAACCAAGGGCCCTGTTGCCTACTCTAACTCAGAGGTTCTATGACTCAGACTGCCCCAGGCAGGGTTAATAAGTTCCAGAGTATCTCCTCTCACTACTGTCTGACAACAGGAGGGAGGCCCTACCCAGGTGATAATTGCCTTGACCTTGAGTCTACCAAAAACTGGCAAGAACTTGCTGTAGAGGCCTGGGAGCATTTCGAAGACCAGAAGCAAACCTGGGCATACAGAGGCATGAGAAAAGCTGAGTTCACCGTTGTGCTAGGAAATTGAACATATTCATGGAGCCACGGAAGGGACTTGATGGGACAGTTTGGATGTAGCTCCTGGTTGCATATGATAAGCAAATTTCTGGCCTCTCTGAGCCTCAGTTTACTTATCATGAAAAATGGAAATAATCATAGCATACACAGCACACTGCTTTATCCTTTAATACTCAGGCCTCAAGGGGACCTGATCACTTATATTTTATCTAAAGGAATTTCCCTGTTGTCTACCACAGACATTAAATATAGCAAAGAAGGAAAGACGGATGCAGTGTTCTCACTGCAACTGGAGGGTTGATTCTTGTGGCAGGGTGCAGCAATTTACATCCAATAACCACTGCATGGTTACCCTGACTTCCAACTATTCTCTACTTATACTTGTATTGATTAAATTAAAGCTGTTACAAAAAAGGGGTGGCAACGTGGCAAGCCCTGCCCTCAGGATGCTCAGTCATCATAGAAACAAGCTCTAACACATAGAGTGGGTACTAAGGTTAAGGCTCAACTGCAGTTGGCCTTGTACTAGCCTGTCTCATAGGCAAACTTAAGATACACCATGCCGTGGACTCCACACACACCTTCCTATTTCGGGTATCAGGCCTGCGAATTTATGTGTCGAGCAAGACATGCTATCGTTGCTGCATTGAGGCTATTTGGAAACCATTGCTATGGTAGAATTCAAAAGTGATAGGCTGGAGAGATGGCTCAGTGGTTAAGAGCACTTGATGCTCTTACAGAGGACCAGAGTTCAATTCCTAGCACCCATATGGGGTGGCCCACAACTGCTTATAACATATATGCAGAACCCCTGGGCTCTGACACTCCTCTCTGGCTTCTGCAGACACCTACATTGCACACACATGCATATGTATGTGTGCATGTGTGTTTAAAAATTATATATATGTATAAACATAAATGTACAATTAAAGTATATACATATAATATATATAATTTGAAAAATGTGTGTATACATATATACAATTAAAAATAAATATTCTTAAAGTTATAGGGTAATTTATAGAAGAAGGAGATATAATAAAAATAGTTTTTATGGAGTTGGGAAGGGTAGCCCCCTAGAAAGACTTTGTGGAGGAGGCAGTATTAAAACTTAGAGAAAACCCTGAAAAGTCAAGAGAATTACAGAAGATCTCTAGCAAGCCCAAGAGTGCCAGTGTGTGTGTGTGTGTGTGTGTGTGTGTGTGAGTGTGTGTGTGTGTGTGTGTGTGTGTGTGTGTGTGTCTGTTAGGGTGGGAGAGAAGAGGGAATGCTGGGTGGGCACTGTTTCCTAAAAGGCCCAGATGTGGGGCTGGAGCAATGGTTCTGTGGTTAACAACATGGCTCGTCTTCTAGAGGACCTAGGTCTGATTCCCAGCACATATATGGTGACTCACAACCATTTGTAACTCCAGTCCCAAGAAATCCTTTGCCCTCCCTCCTCTGGCCTCCTCCAGGACTTAATGTACATGGTCCATGGTACATATGCAGGCAAAACATCCATAAACATAAAATAACACATTAAGAAAATTATAGATGTTCTGGTTGGACTGATTCTGTAAAGCAGAGGGGCTCACCAACTGTGCCTGAAAATGGCAGTAACGTTAGCAACTCACTGACCTGGATGGTTATGCCTATCTGTGACATGTTTAAGGGGAGTGAAGGGAATATTGACACCAGTTGACTGACTATTCAAGTTCTTTTAGTAATAGGAGGTGGGCTAGAAACTTAAGCTGGGTCAACAGGAGTAGAAAGAAGGCCCTAGACATGGATGGTGGAGTGACTTGTTCACGGCATGAGTTAGAGATCTGTACTAGGTTTGGCCTAATGTTGCTTATTCTTATGTTACTTTTGGCCCCCACCCAAATTGTTTGCATAAGAACTCACACCTAAGACTCTGAGGGACCCTGTTCCAAGTTGGTTCTGATTGGTAAATAAAGTTGCCAGCAGCTAATAGCTGGGCAGGGCAGACAGAGGTGAGAGAAGAAGGAGAGGAAAGACACCACTATTGAGAAGGTGCAGGAGAGAGAACATAGCCGACACGTAGGAACCGGGTATAGCAGCTAAGAGGGCTGCCCAACTGGGTCCAAGGTTGTAAAGGTGGAGTATAGGATTTAGTAAGTAATAACTCAGGAATATTGGAGGGAGGTGGATTAGCCATGCAGAGGTTAGGCAATGGCCCAATCATTGAGCTGTTTTCGGCATATCAAAATATAAAGGCTGTGCGTGTGTGTCTTTCATTCGGAAACCCAGATTATTGGGCAGGCAGCGAGGAATGCGACCACCACCAGGATCTATTTAAGGATTTAATTGGGTACTACTATCGAGATCAAGTCATCTCGGTTTAAATTCAGGTTTTTGCATGAAATCGTGTGTGGTAGAAGAAGGGCAGTAACAGACGAAAGATGTCCCTAAGGAACAGAGTGTGAGTTCGTATGCCAGGACAAGAGAAGGGCATTTGGGGAGGAGGGCAAATTAAATGAGGACCATCATGAGCTTGATCTTCTACCTGGTGGGTGTGAGGTACTTAACAGCTATGCAGAGGTCTGCACTGCATCCCTGAGTTCAGTGGCAAAGTTATCTTGGGCACACACGTCTCAGCGTCACATGGAAATCATCATGGAGTTAGGTGAAGTAGATGACTTTACGAGTGACGAGAAGAGAAGATTCTGCAAGAGTGGTGTAGGAGACACCATGAGAACAGCATTCTATCTGGAAAGGTGTGAAGGAGAAGACTTTAGTAAGGGGGGGGGAGGGATTTGCAGCATTATCTGCTCCAGGAGCTGAGGGGGAGGAGAAGGGAAGCCAGCAGACTTATTTACTGGGACCTTTGGGACACATTTACTTCGCATTGTGGATCTGGATGCTGGAGGCAGAAGCCGGGAATGAAGGGAAATGAAAAAGCGGAGGAAGTCGGTGTTGAGTGTTGATAGACAGTAACTCATGAGAGAGCGGCTAGCTTGCCGTTCATCAATTATCTCTGGTCCTGGAGGTTGGGGGGGAGTGTGTGGGAAGCAGAGAGTAAAGAGGCAGGAAGGATCGAGATGATGGATGGATGCTGCGGAATCTGGGAGGAGATGAGATTGAGGAATTACCTAGAGACTGGATGTCCCTTTTTGAGTGAGATCTCCTGGTGTCCTGGCAATGACAGTGTCCTGGATGGGATCCAAGCAAAACTCCCCTTTCACTGAGGCCAGCAACATGGTGAACCGACACACCGTCATCCTCATTCTCAAATACAGGTGTCTGTTTTTTCTCTATAACCGATCTTCCCCCATTCTAGAATTCATGACAGACCAGAGCTGAAGTGAGACTTTCAATATACTATTTTTCCAACAAGTTTATTTTCTTTCTGGGTTAGCCAAATCAAGGAGTCTTACCCTTACCTGGCTTCCCAAATTTAATTAGCCAACTTCCTCCTCCTCCTCCGGGACTTAAAATGTAGACCTTGTTTCTCTCTCTCCCTTCCCAGTTTTCGCTTATCTAAGCGAAGGGCCCCACGGGGGCTTTCAGCTGATTTATTTCAGCTGGTTTCTTCTAGCCAGGCTGGCTCTGGGATAACCTTCTCCAGACCCTGGGGGCCACTTTTAGGGAGTTCTGCTAGGTATTCTGACCTGCTAATAGGTCCCTAAAGGGGAAGTCCACACTGTCACAGTAGATCTTACTACCTAACACCTAGTGAAACCCTAGGCTTTGCTGAGCTCAGCCAAGACAGCACAGGAAACATGTGATCTGGGGTTCCCCGAGAGACTGCCTGTATCTCGAAGGATAACTCTGAACAGAAGTAGACAAGGCTGGTGGAATAGAACGAGCTTCAGGCTTCATTTAAAGGGCCCCTGCCCCTTATTTTCTGAGTCTGTATTTTAGGAAGGAGGACGGCTGTGAAGGGAGGAAGTGTGTTAGCATCTCAGGGTGGGCTGTTCTCAGGTAGCCTGTTGCATTATTAACTATGACACAATCCAGGAGCTAATGGCAAAATGTTGCCCAGTCAAGACCTGTGTTCTCTTTGTTTTGCTCACAGGGAAGGAATGACATCTCAACATGGCAATGGTCCACATTCTAAAGTTTTTTTAAGGACCGGTCACCAGTTTTGGGCAACAGGGAAAAAATGCTCTTCACCCCTCATGAAGTTCATGAATGCTGGCTCTTGAAACACTTGACCTCAAACTGTGCCCCGTGTCATTTCTGCCGCATCCTCCAGGTTAAATTTCGGATGGCAGGAGAAAGGAGGGGCTCAGTTAACTACAAAGTTATGCTTTGCCCTGTGACATTTTCTAAACGTTGTAAGAGCACGGATGTGAGGAGTTTATGCCTTACTATTTATTTTTATGTTTGGTTTGGGACTTTAAAGAGATCGTCATAGGGCCCTCGTGATAGCTCAGCTGGTCACACCCTAAGCCAGAGGACCTGAATTTGTTGCCCCATGTGGTGGGAGGAGAGCTGTCCTTTGACCTCACACATACATACACACGCATGCACGCACGCACACATGTGCACGCACACCCAGCTGTGTGTATGCATGTTCACAAAATAAATAAATGTCAAAAATCAGTCATGGAAGCTGAAATAAATATTTAAATATAGAGTACACTCTGCTTTGAAGTTAGGTCTGGAGTAAAAACTAGAAACCTGTATATATATTCCGTGTGTCCAAACATTGCTACCGAGGTTTCGTTTCCTTAGTCTTAGCTGTCTATGCTGTAGTAACACAAAATGTTTAATAGGTGCTCATGAGATGTGATCATTCTGTCTGAGGGATATCTGCTAGCCACAGCAGCCCGATGAGTATGTGAGGGGAAAGACGCTCCTGTTTGCTGGCTTTACTTCTCTCAGTGTAAATTGCAGGCTCATGCAGAGGCCGGGTACCAAGTTGAGGTTCCTCTGGTCCTGTTAATTGATCACTCTCTGAGCACATCATCAACGTCCATGCTCTCCTGATGTCTCAGTTCTTCTCCTGTAACGTATCATTATTATAATAATAGTGACCTACCTCAAGAGATGGTGAGATTAGATATCTCATGCACAGGTGTGGATGCTCCCCACAAATACCTCCTGCACACACCCTTTGACCCTGGAGGTTTGGACTACTAAGGACTCACAACTACACTCTTCTCCTCCGAGACTTGTCCTCCAACGGCAGGCTCCGTCTTGTTGACCATGCCTATTACAAACTTTCCTGAGGCTATCCTGCTGGACCCATTGACTAAAGGCCCTAAGAGCCAGCGAGTACCCCTGCTTTAAGGTGGAATAGTGCCA
This sequence comes from Rattus norvegicus, assembly GCF_021556685.1. Classification (NCBI taxonomy): domain Eukaryota; kingdom Metazoa; phylum Chordata; class Mammalia; order Rodentia; family Muridae; genus Rattus; species Rattus norvegicus. The sequence goes on along the minus strand of NC_141535.1, from coordinate 30,871,719 downwards.
ACATGGTTCAGGACCCAGAGACTCAATGACGTCAAGCTTAGCGCCGTTCTGAAGTTGCATGTGACTGGATCCCTTCCTCGCCCTCCATCATTGGTCTTCTTGTGCCAAAAACACCAGGGTAGGGACCCCTCCCTCTCTCAGGCTGTGCTAGGGGGTCTTGACCTGAAATGAATACTATTTTGAATAACACTGCTTTGTCATCAGAAAGTGACTAAGGAATTTAATAAAGAATATGTTTCTGTTTAGAGTAGGTATAGACATTAGAGACGTAACTCTTTATAACTGACCTCAGAAGTGAAAGTTATTGTGGGGAGGTCACAACAAGAACTAGACGTTCAAACTGAGGTGCTGCTAGGTGTCTTATAGCCCAGGAGGACCTCGACCTTGTTATGTAGGTGAGTATGACCTTGATCCTCTAACTCCTTAGTGTGGGGATTGCAGATGTGGCCCACTGTGAAGTTTTAGGATCCCCCACCCCCCATCCCTTTCTTTTATTTCAGGCTGTATTGGCACTCGTCCAGTCGCCTGTGCTGCCCTTAAATTCATGACATTCTCCTGTCAGAACCTTCTGATTGCTGGAATTGCCAGTGTGAGACCCCTGATCAGGTTTTCTACGTAATTTTATAAAGAGTACCATCACAGTGGCCTAGACGACTACTTCATGGACGTTCTACCACTTATTAAATCCTTTCCCTATTAAAGAATGATGGGATACTAGTATCCTTTTACTACTGTGAGATACTGCAAGGCATAACCCTGCACATTCATCTCCTGGCTTTCCAAAGCTGGATGTTACAAGGATGGGGATGAGGCTTACTGGAGCTGCAGGTTCTGTTCCTGAAAGCATGATAATTCTGATGAGGGAAAATATACAAGTGTTTACAGCCTTTATGGTCAGTCACCAGAGGAAAAAAAAAACTTTGACAAGGTAAAAAAAAAAAAATCTAAGTACAAACCACTGTCATCTCTCCTATTGGCTGAGACATTGGTTTTGGACCTCCTAACAGTTAGTTTGCCCAGAATACACTCAGGAAACAAGGGCCTCTCATCAGCTCCCTTTCACGAATAATGAATTTGATTGACTCATGGCTACTCATTTTAGTGGATGACTCAAGGGTACCCTACCTGAGTCTTTCCTCCTTTTCGCTTTCTGTGAAGGTTTGTGGCAAAAAAAAAATTGGACACACTCTTGAAATTCTTCCTTGCATTCTTTGGATCCGTGACAAAGAAAAACAGAGTCTGGACTCCTAGTGGTCTGCAATGTGCCTTAATGTAATGGAGAAGGCAGAGGTCAGCAACACATGAAGAGAGAGAGAGAGAGAGAGAGAGAGAGAGAGAGAGAGAGAGAGACAGACAGACAGACAGACAGACAGACAGACAGACAGACAGCGGGAGTGAGGGGGGGCTTGCTATGTAGACGAAGATGCCCTTAAACTGACAATCCCCCTGCCCCAACTTCTGAAGTGCAGAGATCATAGGCATACACCACCCTCATGCCCAACAGTTACTTAAGTTGACTGTTAGACAGGGTGATTTTTGTATCTGTGTGACTTTGGGTGAGGTTTTAACCTACTAGCCTCGGTACTTTCATCTGGGAAACAGGAAGAATTTTGAACTCATTAAAGGTAGTTGTGAAGATGAGACCTCAGGCAGTACTAGCCTCTACTTGGCATTCACACTGGTGACTCACAACCTTAGCTTCAAAGCCATCTTCGGATTGATGTTTTGACTGCCGGTGAGCAGTTCGTGAGTGGTTTGCCACATCCTGTTGACGATGCAGCCTTCCACACCATACAGCAGTGATAAGCCTTGTAACATCAAAGGACTCTGTGTCATCAATTAGTCAGAAAGCTGCCTCCCCCCCCCCCCACAATCCAACACCTTACGACTCTGGCCATTAAGATGCGTCAAGGTTTATCTGGGGTCAGATAAGCTTGGAAATCCTACCATTTGGACCACCCACAGACACACAGTTTAGTGACGGGTGCCTGGACTCACAAGAAGCTAAGAGTCATGGAGAACAAGCATTTTCAGCCTTCATCTTGAGTTGTAGCTCTGGTTCTCTACTCTTGTTATTTCAGGATGTCTTGACACAGAGGTCTCTGTCCTCCCACAAGAAAGTGGATGCTTTTGGAAATCAGACAACTTTGGGCATGGCAGAATGTACTGATGAATTGCCCTGACATTACCTCATCCCCTGAATCTATTAAAGGGGGGAATTGAATTCTACCTAATCAGGACCTTCGTTCTGCTCCTTAATTGCTTTATAAACTACTGCAATGAAAAGTCACAAATGAGGTACAAGTTAGCTATTCGTCCTATCTTCAGTCCATTCCCCCCCCCCCATAATCCCATCCTTCTGTCCTTCAAAGGAGCTCAGCCACAAAGATGCTTGGAAGTAGCTGGTCATTTACACATTGCTCTGGGAGCGGAGGGGAAATCTGCTAATGGGATTCACGGTTCTTGCAGCAGAAGAGAATAAGTTGAAAATGCACACCATGGACAGGACTCTAACCTATCACTCAGAAGGATGAAATAGCGACACGATTCTTCCTGAACTGAAACATTCGGCAAGTTATTTGCATATTTCTCTTTTGGATGCTTTGATCGTTGGAGGCTGTCAGCTTACCGTGTGAGAATTCTGAGCACTTAAAAGCTGAGGAAAAATCCTGCCCTGAAGTTCTGTCTTTCTTCAATATTTTTATGGCCTTGAAGAATATAAACAGAGACCTAACTAAATGTCAAAACCTAACCCTAACTGTAACCCTAACTGGGTTCACTAGCCCCTTGAAAACAATTTGATAAGGATTGTTGGAAGAAAACAAGTCTACAGGATTTGCATTCTTTTTGTCTATTATCTGTTCTATTTTCTTCCTAATACATTAGGGACTACTGCTACATATGCAATCTTCAGCATGGGGGCCACTCGCCACGAATGCTATTTGCATTTGAAAATACCTACAATTGGGTTGAGTTGAGGTCTCAGGTCCTCCACAGTACTTGCTCTGTCTGCCGGGCTCAATGCTCCCTGCCTCTATTGGACTGCACAACTGGCATCTGTGTGAAGGAGCTAATCTCCCAGCCTGAGAACCTTGAAATGCTTCACAATGGTTAATCATCTAATTAGCAGCCTTTTGTGAAAGCCTTTCCCTCTTATTAGCGTGTGATTGTATTCACCCCTCTTTCATAACCTCCCTAGCCATGGAGAGATAGTTTGCAAATTAAGGTTTGTGAGCTCATGGTTCTAGGCCTAGTTAACGGTCAGGGTCACATGTCAGTCCTTCTGAGCCACTAAGCTTAGCTTCACCTATTAATTTTTGTCTTTTGATTAAGCATTATGAATGACCTGCTTCGTTCCCCCAAAAGTAAAAAATGCATTCGTTTTGCATAACACTGGTATTCAGCTGACAAACATGTGCAAATTTAGCATGAAAATTGGGTTGGGTATGTGAAAAAAACAAAACAAAACAAAACAAAACAGCCAGTAGAACTAAGTGTGATGCAGTTTCTGATTATGAGTTCACCCTCAAGCCTTGATATTATAATTCAACTTGACCCGAATCTCAGGAAGGTAGAGTCAATATTTTATGTGACTGGTTAATGAGATCTTCGTTATTCGACATTGATGCATTCTTTCAGAGGTGTCTCCAGAGCAGCTGCTGATGGGTGCCTCTCCCTCCGTCCCTCCTCATTGTGTGCACCCCATCCACCACCAGTTGTTACTTGAGAGAAAGGAGAAGGAAGATGGAGTAAAGCACGGATGTCAATAGGAATCTTCGGAGAAGCTTCTAGGACATAAAAAGTAGCGGTGCGGTCCCATTTGGCGCACGTAGAGCATTATTATCTTTGACAGGGCTTCTTCTGCACGGAGGGCTCTCATACACTTGTTCAGAGATCACAACAACCCCTTTTCTCTGATGAGGAGTTGAGCAGCAGTGAAACAGTTCACTCAAGTTCACACAGCAGGCTGCAAAACAGGACGGTGTAGGTAGGACCCCAGCTCAGTGCTTAAGCGTGCGCTTCATCACTGCGTCCTGTTCAAGTCCCTTCTGGACTATGTCACGGTTTTGAGCACAGCCTAGGGTTCTGTTGGTTCCTTAGAGTCTCATAGCTTCACATGGTAGGGTGAGAGCCCCGTGATAGGTATCATGGACTTAACCGGAAGATGTTAGGATCACCCATCTGCAGGTGCTTCACACACATGCTTCTATTAGTCCCCACTCTGGGGTGTTTTTGTTGGCCAGAAGTGGGGGCAAGAGAATTCTTCTCTTTCCTCTTTGTCCAGCCAGGTCTGGGCCTCAGCATGGAGAGGCGTGCTCCCTTGAGTGCTTATAGAAAGCCAGGGCGTCACAGTCCCTCTGCTTCTCTTTGCAGGCTCTTTGGTGGACTTGGAGCAGACAGGCATTTGTGAGAAGAGAGTAGGCTTGGCTCCTTGGGATCAGAAAATGCCTTCTAAGTGGTGAGGTTGACAGGCCAGAAACATTCATGTCTCAAGATCCATTTGTGACTGCTAAAAACCCAAGAGATAAAAGGCTTTCTCTTGTCAATTGCCCTTAACCAGCCCGTTCCTCATAACATCTCAGGTATGAGAAGCCATGGGAAGGCTTACATGGAAGTCCAGTACATGCCCACCTTCTTAGGGGCGCTTGGCTAGCTCATAAACAGGAGTGTCTCTTGGGAAGCCTGTGTAAGTGGCACACGGGTGTCCTGTGAGTTGAGCTGCTGGGAAGGCACTCCCCTACCCCATATCTGCACCCCAGGCACTGACAGGAGATCGGGCGGCAGGGCCAGATAGCAGAAGTGATGATACCTCTCTCTCTCTGACTGCCTGGGTGGTCTTCACTCCTACCACCTGAAAGGATGATTAGTTACTGGGTGGGAGGAAAGCTTCCAGATCACAGACCCATCCTTCTTGTTGTTTTGAAGAGAAGGAAACCGAATCTTGGAGGGGTAAGAGGACGTGCCCAAGATCAATCTGATTACGATTGCTGATGTCATCCAACGGAAACCAGCTCCACTTTTGCCCCAAACTTTGGGGTGGAGCCAGTGTGTGACGCGTCTGTCTTAAAGGCCTTACTGCTACTTCTTGTTAGGAGCACAGTCAGTAAACATGTTCCCAACACTGAATCTCAGATTACAGTGTTCACGCACTGAACTCTAGGCCAGTGGTTGTCAACCTTCCTAATGCTGTAAACCTTTAACATAGTTCCTCATGTTACAGTGACCCCCCCACCCCCGCAACGATAAAGTTATCTTCATTGCTACTTCATAACTGCAATTTTGCAACTGTTATGAATTCTAATATAAATATCTGATATGCAGGATAACCGATAAGTGACATTGAGAACTGTTGGTCTACGTGGAAAGAATTGAGGCAAAGGACACGGGTTTTAAAGTTACTTATAATGATTAACCCACTAAAAGGATTTCAGGTGACTTGTTGTGAAAGGTGGTACAGGGGTCGGGGAAAAGCAGAGTAAAGTTGTTAACGTATAACAAACGAAAACCTCATGGAAGGTCAGAGAACAGAAGTCTACGAAAATTCTAGGTTAGAGGCAGCTGAAGGGACACCCAGCGTAATTTATTTCTCAGTTTCTTTAGAAAGAAAACATGCTATTGCTTAGTGTCACATTCTTGGAGAAAAGACCAGTTCTTATCTCCCACCAGCTCTCTGCTAACGTCTTTGAATCGACTTAGGCAAATGGTCGGTCACATGGATTCCCTAACGCTTAAGCATGATGGTTCCAGGAGGAGTTACCAGAAGGCACGTCTCTTAAGACACCATTTTCCTGGTGCAGTATTTGTGCTCACAGTGATTGTAGCTTTCACCTAATAATTTAGTTGTCCGTTTAGACCCTGTCACATTCTTTGCTTCTAAGAACAAGGACATGTCAGGGCATACCAAAGGCAGAACTGCAAGCCAGGAGGCCTCATTAGAATCCAGTCTCCTCAGTCCAATGGTGCAAGGTGGCTGTTATTTTATATAAAGTTATACTATTACATGGCATTAAAAGTTATTGGAGCTAAACAAACCCAATCTCTTCATCTGGGTACAGTGCCTTCCCAATGGTATGTTTTAGGAACACACTACGGAAGAAGAAATTCTTCCCAGAAGCCTGGGAAGACAGTTCCCAGGAGAGGTCGTAATTAATTTATTCTCTTAACATATTAAATAGTATGTATCTCTTTCCAAAAGCTGTTAGATGATGGGGTTATCAAAGCCATTTTGGTCTCTATTCTGAAGGAATTAGAAAACAGTAGTTTCTCTGCAGAGGACGAAGACTCCTGGTGTCTTCCAGAGCTGGGGTTAGAGGAATTCAGTACACATAAAGGAAAGGGGTAAGGAAGCCGAAAGATGACCAGATGAACCAAGGTGCACGCAGAACCCAACTCGATCCCACAGGCAACAGAGAGAGAGGCAATAATTGAAGGAGGGGGAGCCCCATGATCATCCGTGTGCTTTAAAGTTAATTAGACACAAAGATTTAATTACATAAAAGGGAAAGCATGAAAGGATCAGGGGAAGAGGCAAGTGCATGACTGGTGTAGAGAACAGGCTCTTACCTTGATGACTCAAAGCCTTTAAACCGCATGGGAAAACAAGACCTGCAGACCTGACTCTGTGAAGATCCATGGGTTACCAAACCAAACATGGCATACAAATGGGGAAATGGACTTGTGGGGTAAGTGAGAGACAAGAGAGGGTGTGATTCTAAGAGTAAACAGACTGGCCTAGATATGCGTATGAAAGACCAAAGGGAACCAAGAAAAGAAGTCATTGAAGATAAATAAATAAAAATTTAAATATGAGTATAACAGGAATTGGAGTTAAAACCAGAAAAGAGGCTTAAAATGTTTTTAAGATAAAATAGACAAGATTAGATGGATGAGATGATCCAATGGGTAAAGACGCTTGCTTGCCAAGACTGACCACCGGAAGGGGTTTCACCCCAGGACCCACACGATGGAGGGGAAGGACCAGCTCCAACAAGTAACCCTCTGACTTCCTTGCACATAGGTGCTCCCACACATCCATAAGTAAATGAGTAAACAAATACATAATTAACAACATAAATAAATAAATAATGTGATTTACGTTTTTTAGAGACAAAGTCGAAGAGAGTTAGTGGCTTTGTTACGCAAATGACTCTCACTCACCCATGAGAGAAAGCACACCTCTTAGGAAATAGGCCCAGAGCATGAATAAAAATACTTGCGAAAGGAGACATTCAAATTATTAGAAGGTGAAAATAAGTGCTCGAAATTCACCAGTTAAAAGAAATTGAAACACATGATGTTTTCCACTTGCTAGACTGAATAGGTTTTTCTTTTAAAGACAGCAACGCCTGTATTGGTTCAAAGTCAGTATTTGCTAGCGCCGTCTGGGGGAAGGTGTTTTAAAGAGCAGTTTGCCCTGTGCATCAGGGACGCCTTACACACTGCAAATTTACTCTCAGGAAAAATGTCCTAAGGGAAGGTGCCAGCTTAGTCCTCTCTCACCCAGTCAATGTACTTACAGTGGGAAAAGAATACAAAACAGAACCACAAAGAAACCAAAGACGCAACCCAAACCCACAGGCGAAGAGTATGAACACCCAACCCTGCTATGGAAGTTTGTTTGAGAGGATGGCAAGGCACACACCAGATGCCAAGCAGCCATTCAGAAGGGCGGGGTGCTCTGCCTACCGACCTGGAATCATGCCAACAAACGAGGTCGAGGAGAGAGATCCTGGAAAACAAGCACAATGAAAGCTCTGTTTTAAGATGTCCATGTAGATATGTATGTTCCAGGAGGGTGACAGCCAAGTCCTGTCACTTTTCATTCTGCCCTCTTTTAGCTTCTCGTTCTTCTAGATCACACACGGATCCCTGGGAGAAAGAAATCAAATGTTAGAACTGTTAGTGCTGGGATAATTCATCGGAGGAGCAATAGATGAAGGTTTACTTCGGTTTTTGCCGTGATCTGGGGAGGATGAAGATGGTTTGGATGCACTCAGGGTTGTCTGTTTCTGATGATGTATTCGAAGCACCTAGGCTGGCACCAAAATATGAGGAGAGCTTCCTGGGTAGGGTGTTGGCGCTGGTCTATTACACAGCCGACACGCTGCAGATACATTGGACATGGGTAACCAGACATGTGCCCAGCACTCTAGGGACCACAGTGGCCTGCGGAGAGAAAGCTGTTTGGGGTTCACTCTGTGTTTCCAGAGTGAGATTTCTAAAACAAAGAAGTACAGTTTAACATTCTGTCCCAGTTACCCGAAACTTGACATACCCTGTAATCATCTGCAAAGCAGTCTCAGTTGAATAATCCTCTTTATCAGATAGATTGGTCTGTGGGCCTGTCTGTGAGGGATTGCCCTCAGTCTCTTAATTGACAGAGGAGGGCCTGCCCACTGTGAGTCACTGCTCTTTTCCCAGCGGTGGTCCAGCCAGCTGTGTAAGAAAGCTGGTTAAGCCTGAGTTGGAATGTCAGACAACAGGTTAGTGTTTCTACATTGTTTCCAAGGTAGATTCATGCCTTGAGTTCCTGTTCTGACTTCCCTCGGTGATGACCTATGTCCTTTCCTCTGTAAATCACGTCTGGTCTGAGTGTTCTATCACAGCAATAGAAGGAAAACTAAACGCAACCCAATGGAGTTAGCGTTGGTGAGCTTTCTTTCGGCATGCGTAGCTCTCCAGCCCAAAGTGTACTGCTGAGCAGGAGAATAATGGCTTCTGTGGATGGGCTCCATTGCTCAAACAGAGGCACTTCTAGCATATTCTGCAAAGAGGCTACAGGAAAAAGCGTCCCATCTCCTCAAAACCCCAGGGGTGATTCGGTGCATTGCCAAAGCAGGGAGTTACAACACTATAAAGAAAGAATGAGATTTCCTACTTGAGTAAGGAGAATGGTGACTTCCACTGGGACTGCTCATGTGTTTAAATACCTGGTCCCCAGTTGGCAAAACTGGGAAGGATTAGGAGGTGTGGCCTTGCCGGGGGAGGTGTGTCACTGGGGATGAGCTTTGAAGTTTCAAAAGATTCTCTCCATTCCCAGTCTCTCCCCCTCTGCCTCATACTTGCAGATCAAGAAGTGAGCTCTCAACCTTTCCTGCCACCATACCCTTGCTTCCCCATCACTGACTCTAGCCATCTGAGACTATAAGCCCAAATCAAATTCTTTTATAAGTTGGCCATAATGTCTATCGCAGCAATAGGAAATCATCAAGGTGGAGAGGCTTTGAAGGAATGCTTTGGTTTTAAGCTCTTTTATTACGAGCCACACCTTAAGTGGGGATGAGCTGGCATCCCGATAATTCGGAACACCACAATAGTTTCCCTTAAGGTTTAAAAATTATGATTTGCTTTTAATTGCTACCTGTCTTTATAAGTGTTACTCAAATGGGAAGGGAAACACACATTCTCAGCAGGCTTTGATGCCAGAAGTTGTTAAGGCACTTTGGAGAGAGATCTTCAAAGGTGTCAGGTAAATACGGATGGATTTTGGTGCACTGTGTGCATTGGTATTTCTATTCTAGATCGCATCAGAGGGACTTTGAATAGCTGAGGAGGAATTCTATTGGACTTTGGCTGAGGCGGGAGGTGGTTGATATTCCTCGATTCTGATTGGCTGAGAAAAAAATTAATGAAGCCATTATAAGCTATATCAAAATATCAATCAGACCTTCCATAATTAGGCACTCCTTTAAAAATAAAAGTTGCACAATCTGTCTTTTGCTTGTCTTTGACTTCATCCCAACAACAGTGTGAAGAAAGGAACTCTGGTTACAAACAAAGCTGACAGTGACTTTGACTTTGCACGTCGGGCAGAGACCATTCATTCCTTTGTCTTCTCTCCCACCTGGGATCCATGTTCCATAGATGCTTGGGGACGATTATCCCACAACCTGGGCAAGCCAGACAGGAAACGACAACATTTCCACCAAAGGTCTAAGGATGCGTTACGATACTGGCCTGGTCCCAGACCAAATAATGAGAATCCTCTTCAAAAGGTCTCAGGACTAGGAATGCAGACCCAGAAGCTCTCTCAAAAGGCATAAAAGCACAGTGAGTCACTGGCTGGGACGAGCAGACTTGGGGGTGGGAGGAGTGGGGTAGGTGGGCACATCTGAAGTTACCTTTCCAGTTGGTCTTTGACATCAAAGTGTGTGAGTGCGCTCACCTCTAATTGGCAGGTTAGAATGCAGGGCAAGTGTCAGCAGGTCTCTGGGGAGATAAGAACCAACAGCTTTGAATCTCTGGAGTTTCGCGGCAGCTGGTCTTCTCTAGTCGGAAACAGTCTTGGGGTTGTAACTGACCACAAAACTCTTAGGGCAGAGGCTGTGGGTTTCTTGCTGTGGTCTCCAGACACTAAAAAACGTGCTCAGGAACTACTCAAAAGACCTCATCTCCATTTACAATTTTTAGGACTAGATTACTTGGTAAATGAAATTTAGAAAAAAACAAAAAACAAAATATATTCCTAAGTGATGAGCCTTATGTGTTCCTAGATGTGCCTCCTCCTGAAGGCATTTTTCGGCACCCTACCTGAGACAGGTTTTCTTGTAGTTATCCTGTTCCCCACATACCACTTGACTTACAATTTATATCCTGATAAATCCATCTTAAATAGAAAATATCATGACAAGTGTATTTAATACACCCAAACTACCAAACATCAGGCCTCAGAAACAAAGTCCACTGTAGAGTCATTAGTGCCACTGGTGATCATAAGGCTAACTTGGATCACCAACAGGGTGAGCTGGGAGCACCAACAGGGTGAGCTGGGAGCACCAACAGGGTGAGCTTGGAGCACCAACAGGGCGAGCCGGGAGCACCAACAGGGCGAGCCGGGAGCACCAACAGGGCGAGCCGGGAGCACCAACAGGGCGAGCCGGGAGCACCAACAGGGCGAGCCGGGAGCACCAACAGGGTGAGCTGGGAGCACCAACAGGGCAAGCTGGGAGCACCAACAGGGTGAGCTGGGAGCATCCACTCTCTGTCACCACCTGTAATCTCAAAAGACTATTGTGTGACTGTTCTCTATGTTTCTAGCTTGAGGAAAGGCCAAAACTCTAAACTCAAAGTACGCCTTCTACTGACTACATGCAACATCCACATCCTCATGAATTTTAAAGAACATTAAGTCAAATTATACACACAGACATACTTGTGAATTCATGTATGTGTGTTTGTGTGTAAATTTACAAGTTCAGCTTAATACACACACACACACACACACACACACACACACACACGATTTTTCTTTTTCCTCTTACATAGGTATAAGTCAGCTTTAGCTAGACATGGAGGCTTATTCCTGTAATCCTGGATTTTGGGAGGTAGAGGTAGGAAGCTCAGGAGTGCAAGTTTATCCTTGGCTGTACAAGTAAGCTTGAGATAATGACTTATTTTTGCCTGAGAGTATATCTCAAAACAAAACACAAGCAAGGGAGAAAAATAAAGAAGTCAACTTTATACACTTGTGCATCTGGCTGTTGCCCTTACATTCACTTATGAATGGATACTGGAGGGCATTCTATGCCAGCCCAACCTGGACTGATTTATACCGTGAATGACCCACCATGCCACTATAGGCTTGAGTCATAATCTATGTCACCACCCCCCTCACTAATTTGGCTTTTTTCCAGTCTGTCAATGCTGCGATGACTGTCTTGCTATAGCTGTCTCTAAGAATGTGGAGCTATCCATGAGGTAGTCAATCGTATTGAATGTACAGTCTAGCAGTCAGCTCAACCGCTGTAAGTTTTCCTATAGACACACTCTCCCCCAGCTATCGGGCCAGTTGACCATCCTTCCCAGATATAACAAAGACTGTATGAGACCTTGAAAATGCCAATGTGATGTAAGAAAAAGAAACCCACAGAAGCTACATTGTTTATGATCGTGACACCCAGAACAAGCCAATGCATGGAGAGAAGATGGTAGTCATGGGGTGGTAGTGAGGGAGGGGATAGGGAATCCATGCAACAGAGCATCCGGTTTTATCTGGGGATGAAAAGATGTTCTGAATTCTGTTTGCACAGGTCATTACGCTGTACCACTGAGTTGTATATCTTTTTTAAGGGATCAATTTTATGATATCTCAGTAAAGCCGGTGTGCATGTGCGTGTGCCAGTAGTCAATGCTGGGTGTCTTCTTCAGTTTCCCTCCCTTCATTGTTTAAGGCAGGGTCTCTCACTGAACCTGGAGTTCACCAGTTCAGCTGGAGTGGCCGACTGACAAGGCCTAGGAATCCCTTTCTTTCTGCCTCCCCAGCTCCAGGATTACATGTGCAGGTCCCAGTGCTTTGTGTTTTTTTTTTTTGTTGTTGTTGTTGTTGTTGTTTGTTTTTTTTTGGTTCTTTTTTTCAGAGCTGGGGACCGAACCCAGGGCCTTGCGCTTCCTAGGTAAGCTCTCTACCACTGAGCTAAATCCCCAGCCCCGTGCTTTGTGTTTTTACTTAGGTTCTGGGGATCAAACTCAGGGTCCTCGTGCTTCTTCGCAAGCCCTTTACAGACCGAGCTTATTTGAGTACCCAGCTCTCTCATCCAGGACACAGCAAGATCACCACCTTAGTCACAGGCTTTCTCTAGTCTTAAAGAAGAAGGGCCCTGCAGGAAACATGATCAAAAAGTCCAACTCAGGGCTGTAGGATTGAGCCTGTCAGCTAAGGACAGGAGGCAGAGTAAGTTAGCAACAGCATAAAAAGAAAACTTGTTAACAATTGCCAAGGAATGCAGTAGGGTAAATAAGACGTTTCCAAAAGGAGAGGAGGGACCCGTCTTTTCCACCCTACATGATTTCAGTTACGCTTTTGCGTACTTGACCACAGACATTACGCTACATCAGGATGCAAAATAGAATCCACAATTGCCTTCAGTGGGGGGTGGGGGGGGATGCCCAGAAGCCTCTGTAGGTGGAGATGATGGGGAGCCTGAATAAAGACGGGATTGATTTCTGTCCACAATCCCAGGGCTCGTCCTAAAGCTCGCCGTCGCCGGTGTTTTCGAGATGCGGGTTTACTTCAGATTCTATTTCACCCCTGCTCACCTTTCACCCCTCGATTAACCCTGCTAAATTCTTCTTTTTCTATGACATCTTATATTTCAACCTGCTTGTGCCCTGTGGGATTAAAGGCTAAATACTCCCTAACAAGAATAATCCCCTAAGTGGGCAGAATTCTAAGACTGTCAGGCATTTGATCTCAGAGGAGAGGGTGGGGGAGGAGCAGCGAGAAGGTAGGAAGTGAGGCTGGTAAGAGGTTTATGATTTGCACCTTGGTAATTGACTGCAAAGGGACTCTCCAAGCCAATATTTGCATGAAAAAAAGCCGGTCTTAATTCCAAGGAATAAGCTCATTTCCCCCTACTTCCTTTGAGAAACAAAAGGACCCCCAAGAAACTGAGCTCCCATAGCAGAGGCCTTGACACACTTGACAGTTTGGGACTCAGCTCATATGACTTTAATAAAAACCGAGATCTTATACAGGGGCGTTAGTTACCATGTGGGAGCCTCTGGCCTCTGCTTTCTGGTCTCTGTATGTATTGGCTCACTGAATCCTCACAGCTCTCCAGTTGCTGCTCTACACTGAAGTCTTATTTGATGCTCTGGTAATGGAGATGGAGCCCTAAGGAGAGAGTTGGGTTAACCGGAGACCTAAAAGTGGTCCCTCATGGTGGGATTGGAACCATTATCAGGACAGCAAACAGACTCCTTCAGGCTCTCTCCCCTTTCACCATGTGCAGACACATCAAGAAGCCATCCAAACCCCAGGAAAAAAATGATGCTCATCTTGGACTCTGCCTGCCACAACCTTGATTTTGGATTTCATAGCCTCCAGGGCTATGAGGAGGACGTATTTGTTGTTCAAGCTGTTTTGTTTGTATTACTTTGTTGCAGTAGTCCAAGCTGGTTTATAGTTAACTGTCATCTTGTAGAGAAGGACATTGAGACCAGAGAAGTTAAGAGATTTGAACAATAAAAAGAAAGGGATGAGACATATTCAGACCTACACAGTCCCTCCAGATGTTCTACTCCCTGCCATGGCCAAGTGATTACAAGAAAGGCTACACTGTCCTTGTGCTCTGTCCTTTTCTCCTTCAGCTCCCCTGACACTCCAATCATACCCACCAAGGACACACAGGAGACTGTTCTCAATTCTGTTGTAGTCCTCCCTTCCCCATATTTTGGATGTCATACCTTCCATTTAACTGGGAGCCCCATCTTTGCTTTGTGAACAAGAATTCCTGGAACAAAATTGTGTCCACAAAGGTTGAACTTCAGTAAAGTGAAGAGTTTGGAATATTGCAGATCCAGAGCCTAATTATAATTTGTTCTTGGGTTACCTTTAGCCCACTGAAGAGCCATTTCTTGCCTACCTCCATACCAGATTGTGACTACCAGATGAACAAAATAATTGGTTTGTATTTATTTGGCCAACCACCAGTTTCCACCAACTCAAAAGCTAAACACGTTATCAGATAGCTTATAAGCTGTGTGGCTGAGATTTCTCCACTCTTATAACCCATATTTTTCATGTTTCTACCAACATATTTGAAAGGTGTCTTCCTTTATTACCTTTTTTGTTCTGTTATTATAAAAACTTCATGAAACTGTTTCCATGTAGGAGCATGGAATTTGGGGTAATCTGTGTTCTAGGGCCATGTTCACTCATATTTGACTTGAGAAAAACTACTTTTTACCTCCTTTGAGGTGAGAGCTGCATTTTTGTGTAAACACAGGAATATTTTTCTAATTCTGAATCTTCTTACTGTGCAAGTCTCTTACCCTCTCTCTGGTCTCAATGTCCTTCTCTATGCTATGGTGCCTTGGTGGGTATTAAATAAGTCCTCCCTCACATTGACAGAGTCTTGTATATCCCAAATTGCTCTTGAGAACAACAGTAGCTGAGGACAACCTTGAACTTTGTGTCTCTTTGCCTTGCTCACCAACAAAAGAGATTACAGGTGCACACCACCATGCTTGTCCAAGTGATGTGGGGACGTGAACTTCAATAGGCTCTGTGCACGCTGAATGAGCAGTCTACCAAATGATCCTCCCCCTAGATCTAGCCCATGGATCTGTTCTGTATTGTAAATCATTTTAAGTCGCTTGATATGAAGAGTATCCTATCATGGGAGGCTGTTTTAAATAATAACTCAGCTATCCAGAAGACCAGCTTAAGTCCTAGAACCAGAACAGACCTAGTGACCTTTGCTGTTTATGACAGAACAAGTCACGGATTGAAAGCTTCTACTTTGCTCTGGGCTACTTGCTCATAGAAAGTGATTGGTTGCTGATTGCTGAGGGAGCAGGCTCTGAGATAAAATTCAGGTACAGTATGGTTGTTCCAGAGGGTCCTTGGGATCCTTATCTGTAGAGGGGAGAATGCAGAAGCAGGACTGGATGTAGGAAGAAGCTGTGATGTGGGGATGGCCTTGGTCAACCTCCAGATCTTCTTATCCAAGAATATTCAGTCCCTGGATATGGGCTACCTGGATGGATGTGTCCTTGGGCAAGGTGACCACTGAAGGGATCGGTAGCTGGGACAATGAGCTCTGCATGGTGTCCTGCAGTGTCTTCTGCATGACAACTGCTTCAGCAGACCGGCAGCAGAGGAACCCAGCTCATTGAGTACTTGTACTATTTTCAACTGTGATCAGCTCTTGAGCCAGATTCTTTTAGGACTCTTGACAGATGCCCAACAACTATATGACCAGAGACGGTCTTTTGGATCTGCATGCCCATTCTCTTTTGCATGGCATTCCCTGTCAGGAACACTCCCACTCTAACAGTCTACCTCTTAATCTGCTCATCTTTCCTTCATACCTCAAAGAGAAAACATTGCCTTCCTCCTCTTCACTCCAATCTCCCACCTGTAACATTGACTAGATTTTTTTTTTATTGTCATAGCAAATAATAGTAAGAGATGAAATGGCTAAGACAATTTAGCTCAAAGGGTTTGGTTTAAAGAGAGGCTCTGCCACTTATCAAAGACATGACTCTGGCAGATTTACCCAAGCTCACTGTGCCTCAACTTCCATATCTGTAAAATGTGGGTATGAAAAATGCCTTCCTAGGGCTGCGCCCAGAACGAAATAAGTTAGTGTTGTTGCTGTGGTACTTGCCAATCCCAAGAACTCCTATTGTAATTTTTGATCCTGACTGATGTGTGCCTATCTGCCCCTGGCTCTTCTTTGGGGAGTCCATCAGCCTTTGGTCCCTCTGCCTCCCTTGCCATTGGAGATTGCATTACATAGATGCTTATGTATCCAAGTCACAGATGTTTAGCTCAGAAATGGACATCTTAGCTGGGATGGAAATTTTTACCCTTGGAGTTAAGGAACCTGAACCAGTTAGCTATGGGTTATTGAACTGAAAGGTTCAGTGCCCTCAGGTCTGAAGCCATTGCCACAGCTTTGATGCATGAAGAAAGAGAGCGTTTCTGTTAAGATGAACACATAGTTGGCACAGATATATGAGAAAACCAGAGAAGAGAAGCTGCGTGGCCCATAAAAAATGGGGGGTCCTCTCAGGATGAATGTTCCAGCTCCTGAGACCAGCCTGTGTTGAGCAATCCATGTGCTCCCTTGAGATCTCCAGCTTTGGAAACCATCATCCTCTGGTTCTTAACCTCTCTTAGAAGAACTTCAGGGAATGTGTTCAATACACTGAACTTTAGTGAAGAAAGGACAATCTAGAAGTCACACACACATGCTTTTAAAGATATACAAGAAAGTCTCCTGGATGGGAAGTAGTGATTCACAAAAGTAACCTCATCATCCTCAACTCCATTGTGAAGTCTCTGCACACTTTCTCAATCAGAAGCAAAAAAGCAAAGCCCCATGGAAAGAACTGGTGTCCTGTATGCATAATCCCAGCACTAGAGTTTGATAGAGACACGCAGGTTCCTGGAACTCCTGGGCTAGCCAACTGAGCCAAATTACTGAATTCAAGGTTTACCAGGAGATCCTATCTCAAAAAATAAAGTGGAGTACAAGTAAAGGAGACCCTGTACATGAACCTCTGGCTTCTACAGGCATGCAGACACTCACACACACACACACACACACACACACACACACAAACACACAAACACAAACACAAACACACAAACACACACAAACACACATACACACACAAACACACACACAAACACACATACACACACAAACACACACACAAACACACACAAACACACACAAACACACAAACACACATACACACACAAACACACAAACACACATACACACACAAACACACACACACACAAACACACATACACACACAAACACACACACAAACACACATACACACACACAAACACACACACACAAACACACAAACACACATACACACACAAACACACAAACACACATACACACACAAACACACAAAACACATACACACAAACACACAAACACACACACACAAACACACACACACACAAACACACACAAACACATATACAAAATTAAAGAGAAGAACCCTCGCTTGGTGGTGAAGGCTTGTTTCCAGACCGGTTATGGTCTTGATTCTGAGAATGTGGGGGACGGAGTCGTGATCAGAGGTATAAGTCACGCTGTATTTGCCGTAGTCAACTGTTTTAATACATTGATACATTGCTTGCTAGAGAAAGAAGGGGAAAAACCATGAAGGAGCACGCACACAAACACATACATACAGGTTCTTAGAAGAAAAATGGAAAGATTTATTTATAATAGTTTATTCAGCGCTTTTGGGGGACCACCCTGAAATGATATCCTAATATTAAAAAAATGTTTACAGATTGTTAGTGGGTGACTTTAGTAGGAACTCCATCCAATCCTATGCAATCGTTTGATAATCATTTAATAAGTCTCCATGTGTTTTTGATCTATGTGCCAGAAACTGGGAAAATAAGTTAACTAGAATGCCAAACTATTTTGCAAGCTGTGTGGTTTCCAGTTCTTTGATTTGAATAGGACTTAGAAGAGTTAGGTTTCATCTAGTGTGTGTTTAGTTTACGGTGTGTGTGCATGTGTGTGTGTGTGCGTGCGTATGTGTGTGTGTGTGTGTGTGTGTGCGCGTGTGTGTGCGTGTGTCCTCCACGGAGTACAAGGAAGTCATGGACAACCTTCAGAGCTTGCACTCGCCTTGCCCTGGGGAGACAGTCCCCCTCGCTTCTGCTACTGCACAGTGTGTTCCAGCCTAACTGTCCAGTGAGTTTCTGGTTGATTCTCCTGGTTCTGCCTCTTGTTGTAGGAGTAAGTGCTGGGATTACAGATATGAGGAACAACAGGCTGTGATTCAGATGGCAAACACTTTTACCCACATAGCCTCTTGCTGTCCCAATATGGTGGACCATTTTTAATTTAAAATATTTATTATTTATTTATTAAAAATATGTTGCTAATTTTATTATGCTTTTGCCAATATATGGTTCTGATTATTTTTGCTAATGCTTTTTCTTTCCCATAGTCTTTGAATATTTTCCAAAAGATGACGATGATATAACTCACTAACTTTAGGAACTAGTAGCATGGATCTACTTGGCAAGGCCCATATTAATTTGTAATTAAGTTAAGCAAATTATTATCGCCTCTTGCCAGAAGACTATGACTTTAATTTTAGTATAAGCTCTAAAGAGAAAAGCATTATGAAATGTATCTTGAGATAGGTCAAGGTTAAAAATGATGAGAATTAAATATAATTAGTTCATTTTAATAATATCAGTATAGAATTATAAATGAATATTGTTTTCTAATTTGTAATAATGTGAGGTAATTTGAAGGTAATAAGACTTAAATGTAAAAATATAAGAAGTACAATGAATTTATTGGTAACTAGTAATTGCCATGGTAATGATTTGGTAAACTTTTGTTTACATGTGGAGATTAAACTCTGGAGTTTATAGAATTGTGTACAAAAGTAAAGATAACTCTGTTAATTTTATTAGACACTCTTTTGTACATTTAACAAAAGAGTAAGTTATATACCAATAAGTTTAACTATCTGTCTAGGAATACATAATTACATTTTTGAAGATTAGCGATAGAAACTATTATTCATGTTATTAAAAGAAATAAAATGATGGCTGACCATAATTGGGATATGTACCTAGTAAAATTTGATAAAATATATTTTAGACATATTTTTAATAAATATATTAATAAAAACAATCACTTAAAAGTTGGGGGTAGGTGGAGGCTGGAGAGATGGCTCAACGATTAAGAGCACTAGGCTGCTCTTCCAGAGGATCTAGGTTCAGTTCCCAGCAACCACATGGAATCCTGCAATTGTCTGTAACTCCTGTTCCAGGGTACCTGACACCTTTACACAGATGTACATGAAATCAAATCCCCAACGTACATAAAATAAAAATAAATTAATTAAAAAACCATTTTAAAGACAGGATTTTACTGTGTATCCCTGGCTGGCCTTGAACTTACAGAAGTCTGTCTGTCTTACAGCTCTGAATGCTGGGATTAAAACCAAGAGGTCCATTCTAATGTATTGTGAGAACTAGATTATCACAGACACAGTGTTCATGTTTGAGAGGCTACTTAGAAACCTGAACTATTTGGTCTATATGTGTTTTTCTATTCAGTTAGTGACATATTCCAAGAAAAATTTCTTTGGAGAATAATTGATTATTGTGACTCTTATTTAAATATCTGTGTCAAAACCATTTAAGGAGTCTAGTATTTTTCTGGTCTCCTTTGTTCTGTCTGCTAGGACTCACTGTTGAAAGGGAAGGATTGCGACAACTGCTGGTATGAAGGAGAAAATTAACTAAAGGAAAAATAAAACCAATAGTCAATCAAACACACAAGACAACTCCATAGCAACAACAGCCCCACTTCAGATCTATTGGACCAAAACGTGCCATGGTGGAGACACGAGAGCTAAAGACTTCTATTGCCCTAAACCCACAGCGTCTGTCTGGTACCCTGTAAAGATCCACCCCTGCTGCCATGTACCAGGGTAAGATGAATCTGCCCCCCAAAAATTTCATCAAGCCACATAAAAGATAGCTGATTTTTTGGGGACATATTAGTGCTAGGGAAAAAAATACATACACATGCTAAACATCTGGAGGAAAATTATCTCCTCTAAGATACATTGTCTTGAAATGTAGCTTCTTGAAAACATCACTCTGCATGCTTGTCTCTAAAACTTGAAGTCCCCCCTTTTCTTCTTAAAATATATTATTAAAACTATCAAGGAAGCATTAAATTAAATAAAAGGAAGTCAGGAGGTCACAGTTGTACTGCCCCTGTACACACCTCTGTCTGTGTTCCTTCCACAGCTCCGTGGTTCATAAACACGTCCCTGTGTCATGTCCATTGATGTAAAGCCAGACACTTGAGGTTTGATTTTCCCCCATTTCTCTCAGATAATATTGTAAGCCATACCCAAACCTCACCAAGAATATCTGTCACCATCCATGCTGAGGAGACTCTGTCCTAGGTTTGCATTGTAACTCTCACAAATGATAGAACCATGGGTTTGGAAAACCACTTTCTTTTCACCATAGTGTTCCAAAGGTCAAAAGTCCTACAATCAAGGTGTTAACAGGACTGTGTTCTTTCCAGAATCTTCCAGGGAGGATCAGCCACTCATGCCTTTTACAGGTCCAAGAGCCATCCGTGTTCTTGGAATGTGGCTTCCTCCATCATTAAAGGCAATAGCAAAGCATCCTCAAGTCTCTCTGTGGCTTTCCCATCGTGCACTTCCACCAGTAAGAATTTTATGATTGTGTCCATCCTACCTGGAGAAGCCTGGCTAATTCCCCCATCTCAAGTCCAGCTGACTGGTAACCTGCACCTGAATTTCTTTCTGTCATAAAGCCTCACATATTTATAGGTTCTAGAGACGATACTACCATCCTTAGGAGGACATTATCAACCCTCTACAGACCCTAAAATCAGAACATCACCAAATTCCTCTTTTATTTCTGGAGAAAACCAAGAAGGACCATTTGGTGTTATTATCATCCCATGTTGTTTGCCTGCCAACAGTGCAGGGAGCCCTTCACTGAAACATATTTAGGAACAGTCTCTGCTCAGTGTGCTTACAAACATGATTATTGTTAACATTTTCAATTATCTAACATTTATTGAGCACCAACCATGCTCTGAGTACTCTCTAAAACATACAATTAGTCATAGTCAGTGCCTAAAGCGCTTACTGTTTAAAATTAGACAGACAGCTCTAAAATTAGACAGACGCTAACGTCTATAAATAGTAATGCTTTGTGAAAGAACTGGAGATCCAGACTACTCAATACTATGTGAGTGTTCTCTAAATGTTTCCCTGGTCCCCTGAGTCCTAGCAAAGTGTACTCTTCAGAGAGAACATCTATGGAACTTTGTGAGAAAGAAAGGATAGCCCTACGGATGCTGTTTATAAACAAATTTTTTTTCAAAGCTTGGAACAATGGTAGTGAGATTCATTCATGACAATAACACCTTGTGAACGATGCATTGGTGAAGCACATCTTTTCTAAATCTGGTGCTGTGACTCTCAAGCAATGCCCTAACAAGCCTAGAAGTCATTTGGAAGACACCTCCTCCCTGTAACTCAAGAACAATTAGCAAACCATGTCCACAGCTAGAAGATTTGGCGAACCATTCTATTAATGTCTCATGTTGGTTGACTGAAGCAAGATTGTGTATACATTTATTCTAGAATCCCTTTGGAAAAAAAATTTTTTTGGCAGTAACTTGCCCCATGTACATTTTACAGGCAAAGAAACTATCAGAATGAATTCATTTCATACCCTTGACCTTTTGTTGAGAAATGAAACTATGTTCATAATAGCTTTGTTTGATGAACCCAGGATTAAATTACCTCATTCACTTAACAATGACCACATTGAGAGTCTGAGGCCAAGTGACTTGTTTAAGGTCATGAAACTAATGAATATCAGAGTTGGAATGAGAATGACAGTCACCTGGGAGTGTTTCTTCATTGCCTCCTGATGCTCCCCATCTGCCTTCTACCCTGCTCCTCTCTCCATCTACCCTCAACGCACCCTCCTCAGAACTCTTTAAGAGGGGAGTTTCTGTAATGCTGTGCACCTGTCATCTGTTCTCAAATGTTATTTTACAAGTTGTGAAGTGGGGCATGGAAGCCTCCATCTGTAGCTTCCAGAAATGGCCCAAGCTATGAGATTCCCTGAAGAGCAACACCATGAGTTTCCCTAGTCAGGATGATCAATGAGGTTTGAGCTCACTCACCTGGCTAACACTTCAGTTATCACCCAGTAGCACCATGGAGGGATTCCATGACCTCATTACTGGGCACAGGGCTGTCATGTAAGGCAGCACTGCGCTACATGCTAACATGGGTTTTCTGTCGCGTGAGACAGTTACCTTAATTAAACCATCATCCCAGAGTGGGGTGGAAAGCAAGAATTCTGAACATGGCCTGTTGTTTTGAAAGACCAAGACTCTTAGTGATCCTACAATAGGTTTCACTCTTTTCACCTTTTCAGTTCAGCCTGAGAATGCTGCCTCAGCCTTACCAAGTCTTTAGAAAACTGTTAATGTCTCCTCCTCCTCCCCACCCTACATTGCGAGGATCACTGTGTTATCACATTGCCTGGGTTAGGTATAGCACTATTGCTTCCCTCTCAAGTAAGATTGGGTTCACCTGTGAAGCTACACTGTGCCTTGGTTTCCCTTGGTGTAAAAATGTAGTGACTTTGAACTTTACCCATAGGGTTTGTTGAAGAGGTTCCACAAAAGAGTCACAGAAAACATATTTATAAAAAACCACGAATATTATTAATGTTCGGCAAACAATACAATTATTGTTATTATTCAGTTTGGTACGTATGCATGGACAAGCAGATGTCTTCCTTGTCCCATGGTAGGCCTGAGATAGGGGATTACTACAATGGTTGTGGGCTTTGTCCACGAGATAGAGTTAAGGATAATCTGAGAAGATACAGGAAGATGTTGTCTACGTAGGCGGCAGGTAATTGGAAAGCTACGAAGAAAAGATCCAGCAGGGAAAGAAACAAAGACTCATAGCCGGTATCTTACACACCTTCAGTATCTAAGACAATTTCAGGTGCTTTGAAAGAGGTTAGTGGCATAAAGAGCCCAGAATACATTTCAAAGAAGAACTAAGCAGGCCTAATCATTACATTAATTATTAATTATTATCAATTTATTATGCCATGGAGGAAAAAGGCCAATCACACTTTTCACCATGCCCCATTGACTGGAAGTCTACCTAAAACAAGCTTCTGAAGTAGGTTGGCTCAAAAGTTACCCCACAGATTTTTCTGAGTCCTCTAATGCAGCGCTGTCTGACAGCAATATAATTCAAGCCGCACACGCAATTTCAGTTTTTCTGCTAGCCACAGCAGAAAAAAGGGGGACATGTGAAAAATCATTTGTCAAAATGTTTAATCTAACTAGCACATTAAAATAGTGTTTCAGCACATCACCGTAGAATTATCAACAGGACAGTGTATGTTTTTGTAATGTCTTTGAAACCCACTGTGCAAATTTTTGTACTTAATCTTAATCCACACTACACTTTAGCCATGCTAGTGGTGCTGTATATAGTCAGTGCAAATCTAACAGGTTTCGTGTGATTAGAGGTTAAAGAAAAACAGACTGAGAGACACCGTGTTCCAGAAATTAAACTCGAATATTGGGGAGATGCTAGACACCACACAGTTCTCTGCCGGCAAATACAATATGATAATTTTAGTAATTGTCCTCCCCAACAACTCATAGAAGGAAGACAGACACAAACCCAGACTGACATAATGATTAATTAAGACACATGGGTGAGGATAAAGCAAGATTTCCTCCTACAATCAGTCTTTTCCTGACCTTCATTAAGGACAAAGAACGTCTTAATGGATGAAGCCTTCGCCTTTAATAAGCTTTTACTCTGTTATTTCCTACAGAGCCATTCATTAGATTAACAAAACAATGGTAGCAAGCTAATGACAGACTGTGGTTGGAACCCCAGGGAAAGCCTATGTCACCATTAGCACCTCAAGGCAAAATGTCACTTGGGCCACCTTCTTCTTCAAGCCAGTCAAGAGGACTTAGACCAATAATTTCAGTCAGAGGGTTCAGGAGCTCACATGACTGCAGATGGGGCGAGGGGTCCATTTGCTGCATCAGCAAAAGCATGTGTGCAAACAAAAAAAAAAAAACGGAAGTGGGTGTAGGCAGAGATGGAGCGCTCACACTGCCTGCTTCCAAATGTTACTCCAATTCACCGGGGATCACTTGCAGGAGCTGCATTTATTTTTACTGTTTAAATACATTTTAAAAAGTTTTCGGAAGAATTTTAGGTGTACAGAAAAGTTGCAAACCTAGAATGGCAAATTTCCATGAATGTCTCATCCAGTTTTCCCCTCAAAAACATGTTACATTGGTCAAAGCTAGGAAATTAGTATTAGCAAAATTCCTATTCATTAAATTCCAGATTTAATATTGCACCCCCCCAACGTTAATTTTCATCACAAAGAATTACATTAAATTGAAAATTTTAAAGTATTTATTGATTTGATTTTAATCTTAGAAATTGATCGTCTTTATCTTGTCGGCAGGAAATCTAGGGGTGAAAATTGTGAGGCAAGGATTCCCACCATAAGAGTTAATCTTCATTGTC
Source organism: Rattus norvegicus (assembly GCF_021556685.1). Taxonomy (NCBI): domain Eukaryota; kingdom Metazoa; phylum Chordata; class Mammalia; order Rodentia; family Muridae; genus Rattus; species Rattus norvegicus. The sequence continues at coordinate 30,847,104 of NC_141535.1, read as the reverse complement.
AACTTTTGCAATCACGTGGGAAGCACACCTCTGGGTGTGTCTGAGTGTGCTTCTGGGAAGTTTTAACTGAAAAGATCCACAGTGAGTGTGGGTATCACCATCCTGTGAGCTGGAGTCATGGTCCTGCCTCTGGGCTACAAACACGGTAACCAGCTTCCTCGTATTCTTGTTGCCATGACTCGTCACCATGAAGCACTACATCCAGCCAGTGTGTGAGGTCAGCAATCCCTTCCTTGAGTTGTTTTTGTTAGGCATTCTGTCATAACCAACAGAAGTGGAACTGATACGTAAACCCAGGAACTTACTTTCCCATCGTGGACACATGGGTAGTCTTTCATTATTCGGAGCTGGATCAAAGAGCATCGTCTCCTGTGTAAAACTTTTCTGGCCTTATGCCAGTTGTGGGGCACAGTGAACAAAATCCTATGATGCTTTTGCATAGTTGTCTGCCCCTCCAATGACAACCAGATACCAGCTGAGTTCTAGTGAGGGACCAAGGTGTGATCAAGGAGCAGTTGTAAGGTTCCTTTCTCTGCCTGTCACCTCTAAACCCAGAAACTCCCTCGAAGTTGAGCAAAACCACAAGCGCCAGGCTTTACTTAGTCTTTCTGCCTAGATGCTCAGTGCTTGACCCAATCCCTACTGTCAAGCACCAGAGGAAGAAGGGAGAAATAGCCAACGTGTAGACCGGCTGGATGAATGCACAGATGCTAGTGTCTGAGTGTCACGTTACTATAACAAACATTATCTGAGGTAATTTATTTGTAAAGATGAACGGTGTATTTAGCTCTTAGCTTTAGGAGTTCCAGCTGACAGATGGTTGGCCCACTGTTTTGGACCTAAGGCAAGGTAGCCCATCACGGTGGGAGAAAACGGTGGCATGAAATCACATTAGCAGCTAGGGAGGGAGGGACCAGAGATTCACAGTCCCTGCAGGCGGGCAACTAAATGATGATCCCGACACAAGGTTCCAGCACTTCCTGATATGGCCACCCTAAGAATTAGGACATTCAAGATCCAAACCATGGCAGAAAATAGTTCTCAGTGATGCCCACCAGAAAGTTACACCCTGGAAAGAAACACGGGATCTGATGAATGAGTACAGTGTGTGGAGGAAGGAAGCAAGTGCCGTGTCAGAGGGGAGATGCGGAAGAAATCTCTTTGTAGAGTTGAAGAGACCGAGGACTATCAAGCCTAGGGAAATAGGCAGAGACCACCAGTTCTTCAGGCTGTCTGGAGAGGGTGGATAAGAAATCATAATCAGGATTGGGATGTGAAATCAGGAAAGGCATTGCAGTACAGTGATAAAGAAAATCAGGACCAGTTTAAAAACATATAAATTAGGTTTAGTTTATATGACTGGCAGGGACATGGAGATGAGGAGTGGAGAATGACATATATACATGTATACATATATGCACATATGCACTATGCATATGTGCACATATGTACCATGCATGTATGCACATACATAGATATATACATGTATATATGCACTTATGCATGTATACACGCATGCATGGATGCATATGTGCATGAACACATTATGCACGTATGCACATACACATGTAGGCACTATACATGTGTGCATGCATGTACTATATATGCATGTATGCACGTGTATGCATGTATGTACACATATATGTATACACACATTTATATGCATGTATATATACACACATATACATAATAGGGGACAGATGCATGCCTTTGGACATTTCTGTCTATTAATAGGAAATGTTAACAGACACAGACATGTTATAAGAAGAAACCGGATGAGGATAGGGGTAGAATTGTTTAAGAATGGTTTTTGAAAACCCAATAAGTCTAAGAAAAGAATTTGGAGGAAGAGGGAAAAAATGTGTGATAATAGGATGATGTAATCTGTTGTTTATTTGCATCATGAGAAATCAAGTGTCTATTCAATACAGTGTCAAAGCATTTTGTTAAATAAACAGTGAAATAGCAGTGCTTGTGCACCTAACACCCCTTTAAATAAAAAAAATATTCGATTATGCATTTGTATGTGTGCATTTGTGTTGGAGTATGTAAAAGTGAGTGCAGGTTCTCTGAAGACTAGACGAGGGTGTCTGATCCCCTAGAGTTGGGGAGTTGCAAGATTTTGTGAGCTGAATGCTGTGGGTTCTGGGAACCAAACTCAGGTCCCCAACCAGAGCAGCGATTGACTGCTGGGCCATCTCCCCAGCTCCCGGACCCCAGACTCCATGTTATATGACCAAGTTGCCCCGAGGGCTCTGAGCCAGACAGTCCACTTTTCATGGTTAAGAAGCGAAAGACATGTATTGAATTACAGTGCTACTCTCAAAGGACAAAATGTGAGCATCTCATGGGGTTAAAGTAAGCATGGTACAGGATAGGAGAGGCGCCTGGTCCACTTTTCATGGTTAAGAAGCGAAAGACATGTATTGAATTACAGTGCTACTCTCAAAGGACAAAATGTGAGCATCTCATGGGGTTAAAGTAAGCATGGTACAGGATAGGAGAGGCGCCTGGTCATTACACGCGCGTCTTCTAGCAAGACTTCCGTTGCAAGGGAATATGGGTCTGTTCCTCTCTGACAATCTCAGGAAGACATACGGAGCCACTTGGCAGGGAGCTTCCAGTTTATTTTGTTCATAAGGGGCGCTTTCAGCTGGAGCCAGGTGCCTCAGTGGCCGCCCCTGTGCGCAGTGACATCCTCTTTTCCAGGGCATCGCCTGCTGACTGGAAGGCCAGAGGCTCTCATTGCAGTAATCACTGTGTGTGCTGTGTTTGCACATCTGCGGTGGCCTCCTGAATTGAGTTTCCACCAGACTTATGCACAAGCCCTCCTCCCCTTGGCTCTTTATTTTCAGTGTCGCACCATGAAAGGAAATGAGATTATAGCACAAATCACCAAGCCACGTGACTCCAGCATAGGAGGTTAGTGAGATACTGCAGGGATAATTCCATAGCCCCATGGCCCCTGACAATAATTACGACGTGACCACAGGGGATCACCTTCTAATAGGCTTTTGTTCACTGGATTCAGGGTCTGTTGTGTGCTCCAGTTTGGATAATTAAAGTTGTGTCTCCAACGCCACATGTGGTAGCTTATAATTATAGAGTCCGGAGGAAGAGGCATCTGAGGTGACTGACGCTGGAGCTAGCAGAGAGAATATGGACCGGTGATGAGGGAGAAAGAAACCAGTCCCCTCAAACAGAGAAGCGGGGCTGACGTTCCCTCCTCAGTGTCAACTGCTTTGTTTATTTTAAGATGGAAATGACTAATTATAGCCCTTCCTGACCCAAGCCTCCACCCTCCACGGGGACTGTGTGTGACCCTGTCCTATGGCTGCTGACAAAGGAAGAGTAGCTGACCAGAGCAAGGAAGGAAAGATAAATCACTTATTTATACCCGGTAATGGTTTGCTTATTTAATCATCTGCATGTTGAGAGATTTGCATAAAGGCAGGAAAAGGCCCATGCTGGCATTTGGCCTCTCCCTTCCTCCCTCCTCATCTCCACTCGACAGAAGATCCCGAACCCAGCTTCATGTTGGCTCTTGGATTTTAGAGAAATGTGGACTTTGGAAAAGTTGGGTTTGTTATATCAGGGACATAATGTTTGAAAAGGAACCAAGTCCAAAGACTACATCCCACTGGGCTCCCTATCCCTAGCCAGTCCACAGCTTCCAAGAGTTAATACTCCTGAGGAGATCTAGGCAGAAGGCTTTTTTGGCAAGGGAAGGAGGTGGGCTCGACATGGTAAGGCTAGCCCCGGATTGCCTGAATGAATACGCACTATGTTCTTTATGAGATGGTGTTCCATAGTTTTATCAGAAAATGGAAAAATGAACACAGGACATCTCTTATCTTAAATCTTTAGAATGCTTAGAAGATTCCTGGATTTACTTCTAAAGGGCTTTGAATTTCTGATCTTTAGAAGTTGAGTTCTACTTTTTTCTCTCACAAAAAAAGCCCCCTCCCCCAGTTTTGTCAGGTAGAGAAAACCCGCCCCGTTCTTTTCAACATCGTGGTCTCTTTTGAAGCACAGAAAATTTATTCTTCGCCAGTGTGGGAACAACAATTGATATTCAAAATGCTGCCCTTTCCCAAGGCTTCGCCTTCGTGAAAATGAAACATATTTCGCGCTAGGCACCATATGGTGTTTGTGAAGAGTGGACACGCGGATGCTTCCTAATTAAAGCATTAAAGTTTGTCATGAGAAATGGCAGCCGCAGATGACTTTGGCTCGGTGCGTGCCTGGGAGGAGGTGGCTGGGACTGAATCCCAGAGAGTGGATGAAGTGGTAGGCTGATGCCCAGCTCTGCTAACGCACGCCCTGATTGGTCCTCGGGGAGCGGATAATGGCAAGAGGCAGTTAATTTGAAGATAATTGAGAGATCTCTTTCCTGACTTCGCACAATAAAGCAAGGTGCTGCTGGGGCTCAGCTGGCGCTTGCACTCTGGCTGGAAGAAAAGGGCTGGAATTGGTCAGGGGAGAGCAGCGTCTTTCCCCTTTTCTCAGACAAAGCTGGGGAGCCCCTTTCCTAGGCTCTCCGGCTCCCACACTCCCACTCCTAGACGCACACACACGTTCATTGTGTCTACACATGCACAGGT